>NC_037689.1:51407966-51745706 GCF_003255815.1 Theropithecus gelada
ATGGCTGGTACCGGTTGTTCCTTTCCATGTTGAGTGCTTCCTTCAGGGTCTCTTGTAAGGCAGGCCTAGTGGTGACAAAATCTCTAAGCATTTGCTTATCTGTAAAGGATTTTATTTCTCCTTCCCTGATGAAACTTAGTTTGGCTGGATATGAAATTCTGGGTTTAAAATTCTTTTCTTTAAGAATGTTGAATATTGGCCCCCACTCTCTTCTGGCTTGGAGAGTTTCTGCCGAGAGATCTGCTGTGAGTCTGATGGGCTTCCCTTTGTGGGTAACCCGACCTTTCTCTCTGGCTGCCCTTAAGATTTTTTCCTTCATTTCAACTTTGGTGAATCTGGCAATTATGTGTCTTGGAGTTGCTCTTCTCGAGGAGTATCTTTGTGGCGTTCTCTGTATTTCCTGGATTTGAATGTTGGCCTGCCCTACTAGGTTGGGGAAGTTCTCCTGGATGATATCCTGAAGAGTGTTTTCCAACTTGGTTCCATTTTCCCCCTCACTTTCAGGCACCCCAATCAGACGTAGATTTGGTCTTTTTACATAATCCCATACTTCTTGCAGGCTTTGTTCATTTCTTTTTCTTCTTTTTTCTTTTGGTTTCTCTTCTCGCTTCATTTCATTCATTTGATCCTCAATCGCTGATACTCTTTCTTCCAGTTGATCGAGTCGGTTACTGAAGCTTGTGCATTTGTCACGTATTTCTCGTGTCATGGTTTTCATCTCTTTCATTTCGTTTATGACCTTCTCTGCATTAATTAGTCTAGCCGTCAATTCTTCCACTTTTTTTTCAAGATTTTTAGTTTCTTTGCGCTGGGTACGTAATTCCTCCTTTAGCTCTGAGAAATTTGATGGACTGAAGCCTTCTTCTCTCATCTCGTCAAAGTCATTCTCCGTCCAGCTTTGATCCGTTGCTGGCGATGAGCTGCGCTCCTTTGCCGGGGGAGATGTGCTCTTATTTTTTGAATTTCCCGCTTTTCTGCCCTGCTTTTTCCCCATCTTTGTGGTTTTATCTGCCTCTGGTCTTTGATGATGGTGATGTACTGATGGGGTTTTGGTGTAGGTGTCCTTCCTGTTTGATAGTTTTCCTTCTAACAGTCAGGACCCTCAGCTGTAGGTCTGTTGGAGATTGCTTGAGGTCCACTCCAGACCCTGTTTGCCTGGGTATCAGCAGCAGAGGCTGCAGAAGATAGAATATTTCTGAACGGCGAGTGTACCTGTCTGATTCTTGCTTTGGAAGCTTCCTCTCAGGGGTGTACTCCACCCTGTGAGGTGTGGGGTGTCAGACTGCCCCTAGTGGGGGATGTCTCCCAGTTAGGCTACTCAGGGGTCAGGGACCCGCTTGAGCAGGCAGTCTGTCCCTTCTCAGATCTCAACCTCCGTGTTGGGAGATCCACTGCTCTCTTCAAAGCTGTCAGACAGAGTCGTTTGCGTCTGCAGAGGTTTCTGCTGCTTTTTTTTTGTTGTTGTTGTTGTTGTTGTTGTTGTGTAGCTGTGCGCTGTCCCCAGAGGTGGAGTCTCAGTTGAAAATGCAGAAATCACCGGTCTTCTGTGTCGCTCGCGCTGGGAGTTGGAGACTGGAGCTGTTCCTATTCGGCCATCTTGCTCCGCCCCCCTGTGCTGTGAAGTTCTATGAGTTTAAACAAATGCATAGTGTCATGTATTCATAATTAAAACGTAACAGAATAGTTTCACTGCCCTAAAAAAGACTCTATGCTTCATATGTTCTGCCCTTCTTTCTGCCTCCCGAATCCTTGGAAACTACTGATCTTTTCACCATAACTATAGTTTTGCTTTTTCCAGAATATCATATAGTTGAAATCATATAGTTTTTGGCCTTTTCAGACTGGCTTCTTTCACTTAGCAATATGCATTTCCTTCACTCTTTTCTGCCTGCCTTCCTTTTAATTGAGCATTTTATCTCTTCCATTTTTACATCAATTTTCCTTCTTTTTAGATATATATTTTAGTGATAGCCCTGGATATTCCAATTTTCAACTAATCTCAGTCCACCTTCAAAAAACACTATGTAGTACAGATACCTTATTACAGAGTGCTCCCAGTTCCTCTCCCCTATCCTTTATGACATTGCTCTCATTCATTTCACTGTCCCATATTGTATAATCACCCAATATATTGTTACTGTTATTTTAAACAAAGTTATCTTTTACATCAATTTAGAATAAGAGAAATAAAATATCTTATTTTACCTTCATTTACTCCTTCTCTGGCACTCTTCTTTATGTAGATCCAAGTTTCTATCCCATACACTTTTCTTCTGCCTGAAAAACTTCCTTTGACATTTCTTGCGATGAAGGTCCAGTGGTGATGATGTCCCTTAGTTTTCATTTGTCAGAGAATGCCTTTATTTCTTTTTCGGCTTTGAAAAATAATTTTGCTGGATATAGAAAAAAATTTTTTTTTGCTTTTGTTTTGTTTTGTTTTGTTTCATTTTGTTTTGTTTTTGAGATAGAGTCTTGCTCTGTCGCCCAGGATGGAGTGCAGTGGCGTGATCTCGGCTCACTGCAACCTCTGTCTCCTGGGTTCAAACAATTCTCTTGCCTCACCCTCCTGAGTAGCTGGGATTACAGGCACGTGCCACCACGTCCAGCTAATTTTTGTATTCTTAGTAGAGACTGGGTTTCACCGTGCTTTCCAGGATGTTCTTGATATCCTGACCTCGTGATCCACCCACCTTGGCCTCCCAAAGTGCTGGGATTACAGGCGTGAGCCACCGCACCCAGCCTGTATATAGAATTTTTGATTGGTACTTTTTTCCTTTTGTCATTTTCAATATTCCATTTCACTCTTTTATTGCTTGCATGATTTTTGATGAGATGTTCACTCTGATACTTATCTCTGTGCCTCTATAGATATGATATTTTCTCTATGTTCTTTCAATATTGTCTGTTTTTTTTTTCCTGTAGATTGATTATGATATGCCTAGATATAGTGATTTTGTTATTTATCCTACTCAGTGTTTTTTGAGCTTCCTGGATTTCTGGTTTGATGTCTGTCAATTTTGAAAATTCCATAACCATTATCACTTCAGATATTTCTTCTGCTCCATTCTTTTTTTCTTCTGCTTTTGATATTCTGATTATACATACAGTATGACTTTTGAAATTATCTCACAGTTCTTGGATGTTCTTTTCTGTTTTTATCATTTATTTTTCTCTTTGCATGTCAGTTGATAAAGTTCTACTGATGTATTTTCAAGCTCACACATTCTTTCCTGAACTGGTGTCCAGTGTACTGATGAGACCATCAAAGGGCTTCTTCATTTCTGTTACAATGTTTGTTTTTTAAAAAATCTAGCATTTCCTTTTGATTCTTTTTAGCATTGCAATCTCTCTTCTTATATTACCCGTCTGTTCTATCATGTGATCTATTTTGTCCCATTAGAGCACTTACTATATTAAACATAGTTATTTTAAATTCCCTGTATGATAATTTCAACATCTGTGTCATGTCTGAGTCTGGTTCTGATGATTGCTGATGCATGTATTGTTTTAATGGCTTCTGGTCCAAGTAAGTAATAGTGATCTCAGCTGTGACTCTCTGGGATTTATTTACCTGCTCTTCAAATTTTGGGGCGGTGGTTTGCCCTGAAACCTCAGTTCTCAAAAGATTTTAGTTTTTAGGGTTTTTTTCCAGCTTTTTCTTGGTGTAGCAATGGAGTGACAGCTTCTGAGCTATTTACATGTAGAAGCTGAAACCAAAAATGGCAATGTCATTTTCAGTCTGGATTTCCCAAACTCAATAAGAATCTAGCACAATGTCTCACCTATAGTTATCACTCAGCAGATGTGCATTCTTGAGTGAATGAATTCACTGTGATTGACACAATCCAATTTAAATCAGTTGCTTTTAAAATGTGTTTATAATTGGCAAAATAATACTCTTGACACTTGAAAAGTAGAAAAAATCGTGGAGGAATAATACCCTCCATCCAGGTCTCACACTCTACCTTTATTAATATTTAAGTTGGTGCAAATAGAATTGTGGTTTTAGCCATTACATTGCGGATTTTTGCCATGGAAAGCAATGGCAAAAGCCACAATTACATTTGCATAAATCTAATACTACCGAGTTTTACATAAACCTTTTCATTTTCTACATTATATTGCTGATTTGTATTGAGATTTAAGTCAAATAACATCACTTTTCTTATATTGTTAAGTCAAATGCCTACCTGTGGTTGAACTTTTAGGTATGAATACAGCTGACTATTCCTATAGAGATGATTATGTTCATTTTTAACACATCATCCCAGTGTATGAAGATAGGTTTTATTCTTGATTCTGTCTTACACTATAATAACTTCTCTTTCTTGACAAAACTCGTTATATTTTTTATTGGGAGATATGTCTGTTTTGAATGGAGATATTATTTAAAATGTTATATGCAAAAGGCTCTGTATAAAGCTGTTTAATATGCTTTTATATTTTTTCTGGAATGTATTATTCACCTCTCTTTAGTTAGAGATTTTTATCCTAATAAAAAATACAGAATCCAGTACATATTTTTACTTATTTCTTTTAATAATAACATATATAACCAAAAAGTGTATAAAATGTAAACACGTAGCTGCTTAGCATGCTATCAAAAGTACTCAACTAGGCAAAGAAGTAGAATACTATAGGCCCCACAGAAACCCCCATATGCCCTTCTGTTTATAAACCCCTTCCTCTCCTCTACTGGATAGGTACCTCATTATGTGACTTTGGGGGTATTTATTTTCTTGTGTTTTTAAAAGTTGTATTAGCTGATAGTATATGACAAAGTGATATAGCTACATTTTGCCTGGTTTTGAAACTTATAAATTAGGACCCACATGTTGTGTATTCTGTCTGGCTTCTTCAACTCCAAATTTTGTTTCAAATATGCATGTATGTTATTCCATTCATCTGCACTGTATGCATTATTTTTATGCTATGTTATTTCATTATATGAAAATCTCAGTTTCTTGATAGACATTAGGGCTTGTTTTAATTTTTTGCTTATGTAAGTAATATTGTTGTTAACCATCTTATGTACGCACATATATACACACAAACACTTACATATTTCCTTGAACATATAAGCAAGCATTTCTGTAGGATTTTTACCTAGGAAAGGATTTGCTTGTTAAACGTATGTATATTTTCAAATTTACTAACGATTGTTTAGGCTAATTTGGGTCATGGCCTGTCCTAACCGAATTGACTAAAGGGAGCAGAGGAGAAGTACTCCAAAGAAAGTTGGAGGTGCCAAAATCAGTGAAAATTATTCTAAGGAACATAAAAAGCCATTTTCCACTACTTCTACACATTATGATTTCTTAAAGATTATAAAATGTAATTTGATATGCATAAAATTTTGTTTTGGACTGTGTAACAATCTTCTGTACTTCCATATTGTTAAATAAAAATGTGAAAATATTCAAGTTTGTATTGATATACATTGCCATATCCTAGGGTTCCTTGCACTAAACTCTAACTCACATCCAGGCTATACCCTAGCCTTCTGCCAGATATATGTGGGAATGTGGGTATAGGGAAAACGTCGTATCCAGAGGTGGTCCATTAGCAATCTAGTGATTCCAAGATAAATTAGATCAACTTGGCGCATCATAAATGCCAACTTTGTAGACAAAAAATAGAAATATTGGTAATGATACATATTTTTTGGATTTGTTAGGTCTAAGAAAAAAGAAATATACACTATATGAGTATTTTTTAGATGTATTGATTACATTACATTATACTCACTTTTGCCCATTTAATGCTTATTTCCCCTTCGGGCCAAAATATTTTTCTATTATTTTTAAAAGAGAGATTTAAAACAAAGTAAGAACTATATTTCCATCAGAAAGTTTGGAAATGAGTCAGACCAGTTGAAACACCATTTAATTTCTAGGGCCAGATCATAGAATTAAGTAATGGTAAGGGAATACCTTGTTAAAATGTTATGTCAGAAAAAATTTTCCCGAGTAAATGTGAGAGTCAGCAAGCAGAGTGAGGAAGTGAAGAAAGGAAAACTGACTTGAAAAGAAGCAAAATGAATGAGGTGATTGCTACAAGGATGTGATAGTTTAGGTAGCATTTTTATACTTTATATAAGTTTTTAACAGTTGATACAGCAGAATATTTAAACTACTTCCCTATCAACCACAGACTGAATTTATGCTCTCAAAAGGTACATCTTCCTCCTCTTTTAATGGTTGAGGAAGCTGAGGCAAAGAAAGGTTAAGTGGCTTTATCAAGGTCACAAAACATCATAGTGACAAATTTGGGAATAAAAGTTAATTCCCTGAACTTCAGTCTATGATTTACTCCACTGGATAATTAATAGCAAGGCACTGTAGTGTTCATATTAGCTCTGCTGATCGCTATGAGAGATTTATATTTTAAGTTCGACGGAAATACATTTAACTGAGACTTCTAATTCTTCTGCCATTGATGTAATTAAGCTGTGTATTTGTGGTCTAGCCTGGGGATGGAGTGATTGCTGCTTTTTTTTTTCCCATTTATTTCAAAAAATTGTCTATTTTATTTCTCCTTTAAAAAAAAACTGTTTTTGTTAAATTACTTCATGGATTAAAGTGTGCTTTCACTGACTACAGCCTAACAATAATTGATGAAATTGATAAAAGGGGCAGATCTTTCCAGACTTTACTTTGTATGTTTGCTAACGTTCCAGGATCCATTCCCGCAAAAACCATCATGTATATTATTTTTGATGAATTGATACATACTACAATTGTAGCTGTTTTATAAGTAAATATCTGCCATATTTTTGTAACTCACATATCATTTAGATTAATTCACACTTTTGAATTAAAAGAGAAAAATGCTCATAAATATGGTGAAACTGAATTTAATCAACTTGGCTATCTAATGTTGATTTGGAGTGGAATCCCTAAAACAAAAGAGCTCTTTCATGAGTGATTACCAATAACTGTCCTGAAACAACTGAGACTCATTGCCTTAATTTATTCTTTAATCTTAATATACTAAATAAGTTGTTCAAAAATGTATGAATCAAATAAACATTTATTGTTAAGGTATAGTAAGTTTGAATAAAAACATGTTTTTACTCTTGAGCAGAAAACATATACATTTTAGAACATATTCTTAGCAAGGTTGGAATGTGCTATTTCTGGCCATGGGGAAAACAAGACCTCATAAACATGAATGATTTCCATTAATATAAGAAAAGTTAAATATTAATAATTAGAATAGTTAACACCTACGAGTGTTTACCGTATGCCAGTATCTGTTCTAAATTCTTATTTATAATGACTCATTTAATCTACATAACTTCAACTTACTCACCCTTAAAACTTTTTCCAGTGCTCACCAGGCGCAGTGGCTTACGCCTGTAATCCCAGCACTTTGGGAGACTGAGGCAGGCAGATCACAAGGTCAAGAGATCAAGACCATCCTGGTCAATGTGGTGAAACCTCGTCTCTACTAAAAATACAAAAATTAGGAGGATGTGGTAGTGGTGCCTGTAGTCCCAGCTACTCAGGAGGCTGAGGCAGGAGAATCGCTTGAAACTGGGAGGCAGAGGTTGCAGTAAGCCAAGATTGCACCACTGCACTCTATCCTGGGCAACAGAGTGAGACTTCATCTCAAAAAAAAAAAAAAAAAATTTTTTTTCCAGTGCTTGCCAAGTACCTAATATTCTTTTAGATTTCATAAATTGCACTTGAAAATAATTCATTATTTTATTTCCCACTTCTTGAATTTAATAAAAGATGAACATCCATTTCTGGAAAATGTGGTCAACTAGACCTCCATTTGTTGCTCTGAAGCAGCGAGAAAAACTAGATGAAATAAATAGAAATACCATTTTAAATGATTAGTTGAGCTTGCAAGAATGTTCTTAAAAAAAAAAAATCTCTGGGTCTTTTTATTCAGCGATATTGAAGTACAAAAAAGTTACATAATTCAAATAATAATTTTATGAATATCAAATCACATTGTATAATCTTTAAGAAATCATAAAGTTTAGAAGTAGTAGACATCTGCTGTTTATATTTCCTAGAATATGTTTCACTTCTTTTAACACCTCCAATTTCCTTTGGAGTACCACTCCTCTCTTGCCTTCAGTCCTTTTGGTTGGTAGTCCCTTGGTCAAAAAAGTCTCCAATTTGCTGCTCAAGGAGAATTGATCAGTCTCCAGGAAGGGCCTCAACAGGGTCCTCCTGGTTCAAGACAACATTTAAAAAATAAAAAGAGACCAAGCTCAGTGGTTCACACCTGTAATATGGGTGCTTTGGGAGGCTGAAGCAGGAGATTACTTGAGTTTGAGACCAGCCCATGCTACACAGTCAGACGTTGAATACATACATACATACATACCTATCTGTATTATATGTCTAAAAATGTACTCAGGTACATTTATGGATTCAGGTACTAGAATCCATAAATACAGCCTAGAAATTAGCTATGCCTAAAATGATGGGTGACATTTTAAAAAATCTGAAACAATACCAGTATTTCTGATGCCTGTGTGAGTGCATAAATACTAAGAAAGGCAATTGGTCAGCAGGACTTTCTGCCCCAGTTGTATATGCATTTTGATTTGATTCAATTTTCTGGCTGCCCTATTGCTGTTGTTGCCTGACATAGTTCATCAGCAAGAACTAGTCTTTAATTTTTTTGCTGATTTTCTTTGACAGCATTGAATTTTAAGTGTACTGAGAGTGTTTTCATTATAAAAACCCTGCCAGTGTAATCCAACGAATTGCTTGCCTCTTAGAAATGACACAGTCATCCATTCTGTCCACCCCAGGTGCTAGAGCTGTATTACTTCTAGATTTTCGTTAAATTCATTCTTCCGTCATTATTAAAGAAACAACTACTTTTTTTTTTTTTTTTTTTTAACTGCTAACCATATGGTAGGTACTGTACACAATTATTTATAGGCATTACTATCTACTCAAAGTACATTTTAGACACATATTTATACTTTCAAACACAAATCATTATCAATATTTCTAATGAAATTTCATTCTTTATTTGCACTCTACTGCTTCAGATTTTCAAATTAGCTTATATCCATTCTAACAAACTCAATTTTGAGAGTGAAAAAGCTGTTTAATAAATACTCCTTAATAGAATTATTTGTTTATGGCTGGCATGGTGGCTCACACCTGTAATCCCAGAACTTTGGGAGGCCGAAGTGGGTGGATCATGTGAGGTCAGGAGTTCAGGACCAGCCTGGCCAACATGGCAAAACCTTGTCTCCACTAAAAATACAAAAGTCAGCCAGGCATGGTGGTGTGCGCCTGTAGTCCTAGCTACTCGGGAGGCTGAGGCAGGAGAATTGCTTGAACCCGGGAGGCAGAAGTTGCAGTGAACCGAGTTCAAATCACTGTGCTTCAAGACTCCATCAAAAAAAAAAAAAATTCTTGTTTTAGTTAATTAGAGAAAAAGGCAAAACATCTACAACTGGGCCATCCAATATAATAGCCACAAGCACCATGTGTCCACTGAGCAACTGAAATTTGGCTAAACTGGATTGAGATATTTTAAATGTAAAATATGTGCTAAATATTTCAAATGTAAAATATGTGCTGGATTTTAAAGACTTAGTATGACAAAAATAATGCAAAATATCTCTTTAGCAATTTTTTATATTGATATCGTGTTGAAGTGATAACATTTTGTTAAATAAAATATACTACAAAATTGATTTTAACTCTTTTCACTTTTTTAAATGTAGCTGCTAGAAATTTTTTTTTTTTTTTTTTTTTTTTTTGGAGACGGAGTCTCGCTCTGTCGCCCAGGCTGGAGTGCAGTGGCCGGATCTCAGCTCAGTGCAAGCTCCGCCTCCCGGGTTTACGCCATTCTCCTGCCTCAGCCTCCCGAGCTGCTAGAACATTTTTAATTGTATATGTAGTTCGGCTTTTATTTCTATTGCACAGTGCTGTTCTTGAAAGTGAAATGTGATCTCAGCCTGGAAAAGTGTAAGGGAAACACACAAGACCAAGCATCTAAGGTTTGTCTTAGTTCCATTGGTGGAGCTGCCATGCCTGGGCTCAATGACCTTAACTAAGTTATCTGTCTTCATTAAATGTTGTCTTAGTGTTGAGACTGTGAATAATCCTCACTCACAGTGCTTTGGTGAGGGGTAAATTAACGCAGATGCATCAAACCAGACTATAAAGGAATGTACAAATTGAAGCGGCTACTGCCATGATTTGGTTTGATTTCTGAATCTTTACCTTGGTGATATGGTTTGGCTATGTCCCCACCCAAATCTCATCTTAAATTGTAGCTCCCATAATTCCCACATCTTGTGGGATGGACCCTGTTAGAGGTAATTGAATCATGGGGGCGGGTCTTTCCCATGCTGTTCTCAGGATAGTGAATAAGTCTTATGAGATCTGATGGGTTTATAAAAGGGGAGTTCCGCTGCACGCGCTCTCTTGCCTGCTGCCATGTAAGACGCCCCTTTGCTCTTCCTTTATCTTCTGCCATGATATCCCAGCCATATGGAACTGTGTGTGTATTAAACCTCTTTCCTTTATAAATTACTCAGTCTCAGGTATTTCTTTATTAGCAGCATGAGAACAGACTAATATACTTGGTTTGTTTCAGTTAATGTAATTTTAATATTTATAATCTTAATCTAGTCTGTCAGATGTCACTGATTATCATCAATACAATTATTGACTAACATTCATTGACTACTATGTAATGGTTTCTATGTGTGGAGAAAACTCAGAATATCTTATTTGGGTGCAAGCTACTAACAAGTGCAGTTCAATGTCTTTAACTTGGGTAAATAATGAATATGTGCATTTCTACCTTTGATATGATTATATATATTTATATGTATATACATGCATACATACATATGTTTGTGTGTGCGTATATGTGTGTGTGTGCCCCTATATTAATATATGTCTTATTGACTATTAAAATCACTTATTTGCATCCAAGAAATCAGGGGAACATGTTTCTGTAGTTTTTTTTTTTTTTTTTGCAATAATATTATTTTCTGTTTTACAAAACTGATTTCCTTTTTGTGGTTAGCATTCCAAAGACCCATTTGAGCATGATTCCTCTCATAAGAGGTACCTAGAATAGGCAAATTCATAGAGACAGAAAGTAGAATATAGATTGTTAAGGGTTGGGGAACAGGGAAATGGGAAGTTATTGTTCAGTAATTAAGAGATTCAGTTTGGGATGATTAAAAAAAAGATCAAGCGATGGATAAAGGTGATGGTAGCACAACATTGTAAATGTATTTAATGCCATTTAATTGTACACTTAAAATTGGTTAAAATGGTAACTTTTATCTTATATATCTTACCACACACAAAAAAAGGTCCATTTGAAAATAAATGGTTGTTCTTAATAGTTTGGAGAGTATTTTTAAAATTATTTGTCGACTGCGATGGCTTGCACCTGTCAAGCCAGCACTTTGGGAGGCTGAAGCGAGAGGACCACTTGAGCCCAGGAGTTTAAGACCAGCCTGGGCAACATGGTGAAACCCTATCTCTACAAAAAAAATACAAAGAATTCACTGGGCATGGTGGTGCACGTCTGTAGTTCCTGCTACTTGAGAGGCTGAGGTGGAGGAATCGCCTGAGCCCAAGAGGTCCAGGTTGTGGGAAAAAGACCCTCACTCAAAAAAGAAAAATTATCATATCAAAGAATTTTTTTTTTAAAGATCATCTTTTCTCTACTTAATGTTGGCTCTCTACTTTGACAGGCATTGATTTTTCTGTAAAACTTATGAAGCTCAAACCATTATGTCGGCACTTTTTATTAACTGCTTTTAGTTTTGACATCAGCAAAATTGACTGAAAACTCAATATTGCACCTATTTCAATACCAAGTCTCTGGTGTGGAAGGATTAGCAAGATAAGCTAAATAAACTTCTATTGCTCAACATTATCTTCTCAGTCTCATCAAATCAAAGATTAAAAAGGTACTCTCGGATGATGTATTTCTGGTGAGATTAGATGAGTACACATCTAAAAGTAAAAGTTTTAAGAGTAAAATATGACATAATAAGGATCTAGAATCTTGAAGAAAGATTCCAACATATTTTCTGACAATTAAGTCTCTAGGTACCATTAATAAAGATGACTGTAACCTCAGGGCTAAAAGCATTTGGTTCATTATTCCATGCAAACTCGTTAAAATATAAAGACTAAACTTAGCATCTCATGTCACCACTAAAACCTGTTTAAAACTTACGTGATATTGAGTGAGAAACATTTCTTTATGGTTTAATAAGTGAATTAGATGTCTTAGTGTGATGATGCCTATATCTACATGCACATAAATGTGTGTATACATAGATCTATATAATATGTATCTATAAATATGTATTTCTATTGGATAGACAATTATTAAACCATTTTTTTTTTCTTTGAGACAGAGTCTTGCTCTGTCACCCAGGCTGGAGTGCAGTGGTGCAATCTTGGCTCACTGCAACCTCCGCCTCCCAAGTTCAAGCGATTCTCCTGCCTCAGCCTCCCAGGTAGCTGGGATTACAGGCGCATGCCACCACGTCTGGCTAATTTTTTGTATTCTTAGTAGAGGCGGGATTTCACCGTTTTAGCCAGGATGGTCTCAAACTCCTGATGTCGTGATGCACCTGCCTCGACCTCCCAAAGTGCTGGGATTACAGGCGTGAGCCACCACGCCCAGCCATTAAACCAATTTTATATACAGCTCTTACAGTTTTAATTTTATTTTTGCCACTTAGTGGGAAGAAATTTGTTACTTGGTATAAATAAAACCAAGTTGATTTCTTTAAGCAGTAGGTTCCCACTGGACTTAATAATGTTGTATCATGCCATTATTAATTTGAATAAATTTCTATCATATTATTTTTCAAAATGAACAACAATGCATCAAATCAACAATTGAGTGACTGCAATAACAGTATAACCATGCTGCTCCTTCAATATGGGGGTTTTTGTTAACAAACTAAACTCTGACAGCTTAATGTATGCAAGATTAAGAAAGAAAATAAAACCACAAGCTAATTTCTTATTATACTTGCTTTGTGTATTATACTTAATGGGGTATCAGATTTGTTTTTCTTCTTTCCTAGACACCAGATTATGAGGAACAGTGAGAGTTTAGGTAAAAATGTAGATAATGGTGTGATAATAACTAGAGATTTACAAAATACGAAAGGTTAAAGAAACTGAGAATATTACTGTTATTTGGATTTCAAAAAACTCTGGGCGAGGCACGTTGGCTCATGCCAGTAATCCTAGCACTTTGGGAGGCCAAGGCAGGCAGATCACCTGAAGTCAGGAGTTCGAGATGTGGCGAAACCTTGTTTCTACTGAAAATGCAAAAATTAGCCGGGTGTGGTGGCGCACACCTGTAGTCCCAGCTACTCAGGAAGCTGAGGCACGAGAATCACTTGAACCTGGGGCGTGGCGGAGGTTGCAGTGAGCCAAAATTGTGCCAGTGCACTGCAGCCTGGGCGACAGAGTGAGACTCTGTCTCAAAACAAAGAAACAAACAACAACAGAAACCTCAATGATGTGCCATAATAAGACGTTAAGTATTGGAAGTGTTCAGAATAATGGAAGAGTAGCAAACAGTGACCACATTAAAAATACAGCAGGCAATGAGTTTCATGAGGGTTTACAAGTTGTTTTTTTAAAAAATATTGATTAAATGTATAGCTCTGTGATTTTAGCATTTAAGGATGGTTCCTGGAAAAAACAAACAAAAAACACTGCTCAATAATAGGAAAGACTTTTGGTGGTGTATTCTTTGGAGGTCTTAAAAATATGACAGAAACCCATTTAAGGCATGTTCAGGCATAGACAAATTGTAGGAAGGTCACTGAGACTCTGGTAATTTTTTTATTGTGTTAAAATTTTTATGACTCATTTTCCTGATATGTTGTAGTTTACAAAATAGGGAGCAATTTAAAAAATCAAAACATTAGGTTTTGATATGACAGTTTAATAATTATATAAGGGAATTTAAAATAATGAATGTTATTTTCAAACTGTTTGAACTATTTGAAAGAGCTTCTATTATTTTTACACTATGAAAAGGTCCACTAATTATATCCCAGTGTTAGTTTTCCCTTGTCTTTACCACAATATTTAAGGCTCTTTCTTGACGATAAAACCAAAAGGTAACTCTTAACTTGCAATTGATGTAGATATTTTGTAACATATATTTAGAAGAATTTCTAAAAACTATTTTTGAGAAAACTGCGTGAAAATGGAGTTGGTTTTATTCATGTCAAAATATATAACTTTTGCATCATAAGAGATTTAATGTTTTCATTTCTTAAAATGCTTGACCAAGGCTTTTAGTCATCATATTAGCATCTGTTGTTCCATCTGGAGGACCTAAAAATCCAGTGAATTGTAAATGGGCAGTTCAGTATGAATATGCAAATTAAATACATTATGAATTCTATGTAAGATGTAAAGAAGTAGCTTACTCTATCCCTTAATTAGAAGACCTTACTATATATTTCTTTATCGTTTGTTGCATTGATCATCGGGTTCTACTCCAACACATCAACCAGGAATTTTGGTATATAAATGGCATCAAAGACTATTTACAAATATCGTAGACAATGTCTCAAGTGATAAGTGCAATATGTTTTTCAGGGAAGGAAAAAAATACAACTTTCGTGAATATTATTTTGAAAACAGAAATGCTGTATATTGTCACTACTGTATTCTGATGTTAACGATAGAAATTTTGAAACTTTTAATGAGTACTTATTGTTAATGTTCCATTAGATAATTATGTTCTGTTTACATACTGTCATCATTTGAAGAACATATTTGCTTTATTCACCAAATCTTGACGCATACTCTACACATGAATTTAAATGCTACTATTTCTATTACCCGCCTTCACAGTCTTCCAGTTTCTAATATTTACTTAAATATTTTGGCTTTCAAAATTTTAGCTATGATTACAAAGCACACAGTGAGCTTTTATTTTAAAATCGAGGTTTGTGCTGTCAATTTAAGGATGAGAGAAGCACAGAGAAACGTGTTCTTTTTTAAATAGTTATATATAAATACATATACACATATATATGTACACACATACACACACACACACACACACACATATTTTTTTGAGATGGAGTCTTGCTCTGTCATCCAGGCTGGAGTGCAGTGGTGCGATCTCAGCTCAGTGCAACGTCTGCCTCCTGGGTTTCAAACGATTCTCCTGCCTCAGCCTCCTGAGTAGCTGGGATTACAGGTGAGTGCCACCAAGCCCCGCTAATTTTTGTATTTTTTTAGTAGAGATGGGGTTTCACCATGTTGGTCAGGCTGGACTAGTACTCCTGACCTCTTGATCTGCCCACCTCGGCCTCCCAAAGTCCTGGGATTACAGGTGTGAGCCACTGTGCCCAGCCAAAGAAGTAAAATATATTTTAAACCTTTAAAGGGAAACTTGATTATCAATGTATCATGTTTCTGTGTGTCAACTTTTATAAGTCCACTACTCAAAACACAATGTTTCCAATTAGATATTGTTGGTATGGTGTCATTGAGCTAGTTAATGACATAACTCTTTCAGAATATTAAGTCAATTATAGTTATCAGCACCAAACATGAAGGAAGTGAAGTAGAAGATATATGAAAAATAACCAGTAATATTTAAACAATATTTTATGGGGGCAGCAAATAGGTAGTAAGCTATTTACTATTCATTAGTTGGTTATGACATTGCTAAAATTAAGTTAAAACAAAAGGCTGAATACAAATATAATGAAGTAGTTTGGATGATGTTTTCTATTTGGGGTATATAATCAGATCATTTTATGTTAATCTAATTTGTCTTTGAGTTAAATAAACCCAATAGTGTTGACCTGCCTTTTCATGTGTCATTGTTTCAACACTGTCATTTGATAAACATTTAGTAAGAAATAAAATTACACTCAGAGCAATAATTTTATACTTTTGCAAGCTATTTATAAAATCTAATTGTATAAATAAATGTGTTCTTTAGTTATAAGATCTGTATGTTGTTTATGATAAAGTTAAGAAGTTATAGCTACTTCTGGTGCTATTCAAAATAAAGATTGGAAATAATACAGTGAAGCAGATCTTTAACCCAGGTAGTTTGAAATGCACTCTTTTGGATGGCAGATGAAGGACTGAAACAAAGGCAAGGCAGTTAGTTTGCAGAAAAGATATATGTAGGAGGTAAGACAAAATAAATAATTACATATATTTAATGACATATACTTCTCCTCATTCAAATAATCTCTAGTCATTAATTCCAGGAAAATTACTCAGATTTTTTTTTTTTTTTGAGCCAGAGTTTCGCTCTTCTCACCCAGGCTGGAGTGCGGTGGCATGATCTCAGCTCACTGCAACCTCCGCCTCCCAGGTTCAAGTGATTCTCCAGCCTCAGCCTCCCAAGTAGCTGGGATTACAGGTGCCCACCACCATGCCCATCTAATTTTTATATTTTTAGTAGAGATGGGGTTTCACCATGTTGGCCAAGTTGGTCTCAAACTCCTGACCTCAGGCAATTCACCTGCCTCGGCCTCCCAAATTGCTGGGATTACAGGCGTCAGCCACCGTGCCGGGCCTACTCAGATAATTTTTTAAATTTGTGCTTTTTTTGTTTGTTTATAGCATTCAGAGTTCTAGAGCATAATTACAGAGTATTTCAACAATGCTCAATTAGTAGTGGTTAAATCTTCCACTTAAATGGAGTTGTTGCTCTGTGATGTAAACATACCAAATGTACCTTCAATGGGAGTTTAAGATTTTTTTTATATGTATTTCTGTACTTTGGAAATAGTTTCTGGTGGGTGGGTGTGGCAGAGGAGACTCTTATTGGTTAGTATAGAGCTGTTGCTGCAGAGCAGCTGCTCAGCCAGGAATTCAATTTCCCAGTCCCTCTTGCTTCTAGGTGGAACCATGTGACTAGTTCTTATCAACGAATGTAAAGGAAGGAATGTCATTTCTGAGCCAATGTAATGAAGAAGTAGATATGCTTTTTTGCCTGTCTCTCTTTCTCCATCAATTACTAGATGCAGACAATGCCAGCGTTTTAAAAGATGGAAGGTGCCCAGGTCTCTAAATCACATAATGTGGGGAATTTGGTCACTGACCAGAGAGATTGTCATTGAATGACTTCAGGAGTGAAAAATGTGTCTCAGTTAGATTAAATCACTGAAATGCTGAGGTTTACTTGAATGCCAGCTAGCCTTACCCTAAATAGCAGTGTTAGGCAAGTTTTACCAATGCGAAGTCATTTGAATAAAAGAGAAATTTATTGTAAAGTCACAAATGATCTAAAACTGAAACTGCTAAGCTGCACAGCTGCCACTTTCCTGTTCGAATGCTTCTTTCTACATGGTTTCTCCATCTGCTATGCACTTAACAGATCTCTGAATGTTCAGTCTATACATTTTTCTTTTTGTTTTTCCTTTTTTTTTTTTTTTTTTTTGAGACGGAGTCTCGCTCTGTTGCCCAGGCTGGAGTGCAGTGGTGCGATCTCGGCTCACAGCAAGCTCCGCCTCCTGGGTTCATGCCCTTCTCCTTCCTCAGCCTCCGGAATAGCTGGGACTACAGGTGCCCACCACCACGCCCGGCTAATTTTTTTGTATTTTTTCAGTAGAGACTGGGTTTCACCATGTTAGCCAGGATGGTCTCAATCTCCTGACCTCGTGATCCGCCCGCCTTAGCCTCCCAAAGTGCTGGGATTACAGGCGTGAGCCACTGTGCCCAGCCATATACATTTTTCAATAGCCAAATCAAAAGCCCATCTCTTCTGGTCAACCTTCAGTCCTCTCTCCTAGATCTGGACAGTCCCATTTTCCTTAGTAGTCAGTTTGCTTTTTGACACTTTTTTTTTTTCCTCCACAGTTATTTGGCCAATTGGATATATTCCTACTCTTTCACACTGGCCTCTAAGGCCCTCGAGCCACGACTTTGTCTTCAGCATTATTTAGCATATAGAGAAAAGATGATTAATAAGTACTTTTGAAATGTTTAATAAGCAAAAGCTGAGTTAGGGATATATTTTAGAAATATATGATATTGTGGATAGCTAAATGTGCTTTTAGTCTTTATCACAAACTTCTTAGTAATTATTTGAGAGCGTTCGGCATATTTATAAAAATAATTTAAAATATAACTATTTTGCTTGAATGTCTTTGTATAGTCATTGTTCTTGAATTAGTAGGTAATAATCCTAATGAGCTATAACAACTGTTCTCTCTTCAAAATAATTCTGATGATATGGTTTTCTTTTTAAGTCAGCACAAAATTTATTCTTTATATAGGGTCTGTTGAAGTGTTTTTAAAAGCATGCGCAGCTCTGGTAATTCATTCATAAAACACAGGAAAATGTTTTAAAGTCAAAAGCTTCAAAAAGATTCACAATGTGAAATACAGAAATTAGGATAGTAAGGATACCTGTGTTGTAGGACTTTCTCCTTAGTTCAGCTAGAAGCCAGGTTCTTGTCACATGACCCGCAGAGATTAGGCTCCTAGACACAGTAGAAGGGTGGGAAAAACAGAATTTATTGGGTAAAAAGGAAAAAGGAAAAACAACACAGCCAAGTGAGATGGGGTCCTGCTAAGGGGCTCTCCACCTCACCAGCCGAATCCCAGGGTTACCACCCCGAAACAGGAGAGGCCAGGCTCCTCCCCGCTGCAAAGGGCATGACCTTCCCACAGCTCCACACCCCCACAAATACCCCCACCCCTGTTCTCCCAGTTTGCAGGTCAGTTGTACGTTCTCCGAGAACCCCTTCCCCCTTTATTACTTGGCTGTCTTAGTTAGAAGACTGATGCTAACAAAAAACATACACAGGAAAAATGAGAGACCAACAGAAAAAAAAAAATCTGGCAAAGAAGGCAGATGGGAAAGAGACTAAGCCATAAGAGAGACAGAAAAAAAAAAAGAATCTGTGGTCTGGGAAGGGCATATTTGCTAAACATTAGTGTGTAAAAGGGAGAAGCAACTCATTAAGCTGCCCTTTAATGTAGTATTATCCATAATAGTACAATACGAGAAAAAACTGAAATTCCCCAAAAATGATGCAGAGCAAATTTTATAAATCACGTGAGGCAGTGCCATAGAAAAGAGTCTGAATTCGAGTGGTGTGACTTCAGTTATGGTCCTGTTTCCACCCCGGTACAGGACTTGTGCAGGTATTTTAATCCTTACTTGTATGTTTGGGAGCCAAGGTAAAGACCGCCTTCACCCTCCAAAGATACCCTGAAAAATCAACTCACAGAAAGCAGATTAATTGGAAAAAAAAAGACATACACATTTATTAACGGGTACATGAGGAGAACCAGGGTGATTACCCATCTTGCCAATGGAGTTCAGAAGCTCATGTGCCATCCTGCTCAAACAGGTCATGGGATTGGAGAGAAGAGGGATTTTGGTGAGGGACAATAAAGGATTCCTAGGGAAAATAGAATCCATCTGGGAGCAGACATTAATTAAGTTGTAAATAGTTCTCCCTGGAATTTGAATGAACCTAAGAGACAGCTTAGTCTTACACAGAGGGGAAGAAACAACAGTTATCCTTTTTGGTGAGTTTGGACTTTAGACATATAAAAGAACTTCGGAGAAAAGCTTCCTCCTTGCTTTGAGAGAGTCAGTTGTGGGCGGGGAGGGGCAGGGAATCAGAGAGGCTCTGAGACTGCTTTTTCAGGTCAGCATGTTAAAGTGCCATATTTGGGGTATCAGTTTTTGAACCCCATCATAGGCTACAGAACCCTACGGTTCCTTTCAGGGCTGAAACTTTCTCATACAGTAAAGTGTTTAAAAGTGTATGCTATTCTGATTTTAGCAAATCTCCCAAATGGTATTTCTCTTCATTATGTTAGGTAAGGCAGAAAGCTATTCTTGAAAGAGCAAGTCTCTGAAAGCTAATGATGCCTGGGTTGCAGTCTAAACTATATTATTTTCTTTTTCTAAAATGCCAAGGGCAAGTTGGCTTTTAGAGTTAATTTTTTTCATTTATATAAAATGGTAATGAGAGTTAAATTATATTTAGGCATCTAGTACAATACCTAGCCTGTAATAAACTCTCTGTAAATGCTTGTTTCCTCCCTCTGTTGCATAAAACAACTATAAGATGAAAAACCTATGTCAACCAAAACCAAAATTCTAAGCCCCACAACCAACAGAATGGACCCCTCCTTTCAGCCAAGAGCATTCTAAAGGAAACCTGAAATATTAGTTCAGGCCTTGATGGAAATGGGTGGTTGGATATGCCTCCTTATACTTTCCTCCCTTTGATATTTAGGCTGACCAGCATTAGCATTAAAACAGAGACCTGAAGACTGACAGAACAGACTCTTTAAGCCTGATAAGAAACATTTACAATTGATTCTCTCTAAAGCCTGCTACCTGGAGGCCTCATCTGCATAATAAGAACTTGGGTCTCTATAATCCCTTATCTTAACCCAGACATTCCTTCTATTGATTCCAAGTCTTTAGATAAATTCTTTCCGCCAATTGCTAATCACAAAATCTTTGAATCCACCTACTACCTGGAAGCACCCCCACAACACACACACAATGGCTTCAAGTTGTCCTGCCTTTCTGGACCAAACCAAAGTACATTTTCCATTTATCGATTTATGTCTTTTGTCTCCCTACAACGTATAAAGCCAAGCTGTAGTCCAACCACCTTGGGCACATATTGTCAGGATGTCCTGAGGTTATGTCATGGACATGTCCTCAACCTTGGCAAAAGAAACTTCCAAATTGATTGAGATTTGTCTCAGATACTTTTTGGTTTGCAACTGAAAACAATATAGGTTAGCTATACATCTCTTCGGGTGTCATTGCCAGAAGAATTTGTCACAGTCAATTTTTATTACCGTGATTCAAACCCTGATAAAATTATAACTTAAAAATTTTATAAGATAGATAAAAACAATTCAGTTAATATTCCCTGGTTAGTTTCAGTCATAATGATTATGTAAGTTAGGTGCTGTCAATTACATGAGCATCTCTTTAAAGCAGATGAGAATTTGATGATGTTAATCATGATGATGATTACTAACATTTATTGAATGTCTACTATATGCACCACTCTAAGCACCTTGCATATACTACCTAATTTAAACTGGGTCATAGATGACACAGTAGCTTAGAGTGTGCTATTTGTTGACTGTATTTTACCGTGTACTTCAATTTGACAGACAGTGTAGATGTACTAAATTCATTCTTCATTCTCTTTACAAAAATTGACTGAGTTCTTATTGATGTGTTGTGCTGGACAGTGTGAAAAATCAAAGGGTGAATCAGGCAGAGACCTCTTCGAGCAGATATTATTGAGCAGAAGAGGTAAATTATGCACACAATAGGGTGCAAGATGAAAAGTGGCATGAGAGAAATGATCATAAAGGGTGGTGGGAATTCTGAGATGGTCATGAAAAGTTTCCTGCACAAGTGGAATTTGAATTTGTCCTTGAAAGAGTGAAATCTGGACTGGGAATGTCAAATTAAAAATACAAATCCATACTTTGTAAGGTGGGGAGACTATTGCAATTGCGAAGCTACTCTAACTATAAGATCTACAAGTCTTTCAAAGTTAGGTAAAAAGATTTTTCTTTCATAGGGAGAAGTAAACAAGGCTAGGGAAAAAAAAAAAAAAAAACAGATGTAGGGAAGTGGGATGAAAAGGAGTGGCAAGATGTGAGAGTGGATCCCAGAATGTTTAACCCTAAGGCCAGTAAGGCCAGTGTAGTCTCTGGAAGAGGGCTATTAAGAGGGGTTGTATGCTGCTTCAGGCTAAGATGGTGCAAAGCTCGGGGATCTGGAGGAAGGACACAATGTTAACCATCTTTCTTTAAGAAGCATTATGTTCTGATTGATCACTGGGGGCAAAACAGTTCATAATTATTTATAAGGCAAAGAATGGGAATTTTGAGTCTTTGTGTATGGCCCTGTCATAGACAAGCCAGGGGAACACCTGTGAAGCAGGGTGGTTCTGCGCAGTAAGCCATTTCACAAAACACAAAAGGATGTGGGGATTTATTAAACTTCGCTCTTTTCCGAGATCATTGGTCTTGGGTAAAGTTCAACATTGTCATGGGTATGGGAGGAAGACTCAGTGAGGACTTCTTAAAGAAAGAGATATTCATGGGAAGGTTTCATTTAGCTGGGATGTTGACATTATGAAGGAACGCACTAATAAATGATGATGACTACCCTTTTTGAACTGCCAGGTCCTTTTCTAAGGTTGCAAACTATCAGTTCATTTAATCTTCATAGTCATCCAATGATACAGTTACAATTATTCTCCCCATTTTACAGACAAAGAATCTGAATCCCTCAGAGTTTAAGTAACCTGATGACACTCCTAGTAAGAAGTACAACAGGGACTCCAACTTATGAAGCCACTATAAGCCTGACAGAGCTGTTTTAGTCTCTTTTCATGACTTCAAACTTTCACTTTATACCAAAGGGAATGGAATAAAACTCCTTGGACAAGAGCAAGAAGACATGCATCCATTTTTCACATTCCAAAATAATGAACTGCAACACATACATATAAGAGAAACAGCTGGACATAGAAGAACTTAGAAAAACAGAAAGTCCAAGTTTGGATGTGGTGCACAAGAAACAAGAGCAGCCGATGGAGCTTGACAAAGCAGTGTGGCGATAACAGGAAAGGTTCTGAGGGCAGGGTACAAAACAATGGAGCTAGTCAAGATGGAAGGGCCCACTGTGTCTGCTTTCTGTTTTTGTGAGAATGAGGATGGGGTGGAGATTAGGGTTAAATTTAACACTGTTATCTTTGTAGGCCCAGGTTTCTGGGGTTCATATCTCTGTGAATGAGACTATCACAGGTCTGCGAGGTATTCGGGGGATTTGGCAAATGCCTGCTGGATTAGCATTTTTTTAAAAAAAAATTATTATTATTATTATTTTGAGACAGGGTCTGGCTCTATTGCCCAGGCTGGAGGCATGATCATGACTCACTGCTCCCTCCGCCTCCTGGACTCAAGCAATCCTCCCACCTCAGCATCCCAAGTAGCTGGGACTACAGTTGCATGCCACCACAACCAGCTATTTTTTTTGTAGAGACAGGGTTTTACCATATTGCCCAGGCTAATCTCGAACTACTGGGCTCATGTGATCCACTCGCCTCGGCCTCCCAAAGTACTGGGATTACAGGCATGAGCCACCGCACCTGGCCTGGATTAGCTTTTAAGAGCAACCCTGAGCTACCCTGAAGACATCTCAACTAGTACAGTTGAGTCCTCCAGAGTTGAGGACAGTTGCCAAATCCAACACACATTCAACTCTCCTTCCCTTTACCAGCTACATTTGCATTTACTTCTATAAATCATAGCTATAATTGTTTTTCCTAATAATTATCTTATGATTCAATACACTCAGTCCAGTGAGCCCAGGAATGCATAGTATATGGTTCTAAATTTTATTGAAAATATTTATAACTTTGAAATGTAAAGAATTTAACTAAATTCATCTACTAGAAATCATATTTTGGGAAGAAACCCTGATTGCTGTAACCAACAGAGATTTTATTAGAAATGTAATATAATAATAAAAGCAAGTAACCTTTACTGAGGCCATCCTATGTCCCTGAACTGATGGTAGTCACTTTCACATCCTTTTTCATCCTCCCAGGAACCTATTAGTAGAAGATATAGTTTCTATTTTACAAATGAACAAATTAAAGTTCTGAGAAGTTGATCTCGTTGACCAAGCAGTTGTTCTTTAGGCCTTAGAGCCAAGTTTTGAACTCAAACCTCTCTGACTTTAAATGTCCTTTAAGCCATTCTACTTGGAATCAATTACTCACATTTTCAAGACTACTCAAGAGCAGCTATGCAACCTAATACCTGTGTAACGTTGGGAATAATATTTAACTACCCGTTGACTTAGTTTCTTCATCTGAAAAGTAAAGGCAATCAGAACTTCCTTAGAGGATTATTGTGAAGATTAAATAAATTAATACATATAAACTATTTTAAAGTTATACAGAGCTACTATTTTATAAGTGTTAGCTATGATGATTGATGATTATGATGACAATGAAATCATACTCTCTCTTTCTCAAGTGAATAGCCATACTCAAAATGTCATTATGATTTTGTATGCTAAACAAAAACTACAGAAAATCAGGAGTATTAGTTTGCTCTTAATTAAATTTACATGTAAGTTTCTTTTAATCATAAATTTGGAAATCTCTTTTGTGCCTCCCATTATACTTCTTAGTCTCTAAAATAAAATTTGCATTTTATTTGAGACCACAGAATGGCAGTTTTGACATTTGGATTTTAAATGATTTGCATATCATTTCCCTGGTATAAGGAATCTGGATCACCAAAATATTAAGAAACATTTTCTACTGTTTCTTATTTGTGTGGAACATGGGGATATTAACATTGTCTTGACTTATTCGCCTCGTATGGTTGTTAGGTTCCAGGGAGCTTCAGCTGAGCTTAAGTGTTCCTGTGTGAAATATCTGGATCAAGGTATATGAACCAGAGATCAAACAAATCAGTAAAGAAGTAACAGGCGTAAGACTAAAGTACAAAGACAAAGATGGTTCCCTATCACTACTAAGTATGGGCAGCCCAGAGGTGTTACAAACCCTACTGGTTCTTCTTGCCTGCTACACAGTAAAGCCAATACACTGAGACAGCAGTGTTGCAGTAGAGGATGAGTTTAATTCTCACAAAGCAGCTGAGCTGAAGGACAGTATGCATTTCTCAAATCGACCTCCACAAGAACTCAGAAACTAGGGTTTTTAATGATAATTTGATGGACAGGGGCCAGGGAATAGGTGCTGCTGATTGGCTGGGAATTGAACCATAGGGATGTTGAAACTGTCTTTGTGCACTCAGTCAGTTTCTGGTTTGAGGTCGTCACAGGACTGGTCAGGTCAGTTCCTTGGTATGGGTCCGAGGTTCAGGTGGCATCAATTTGTCTGCCAGGATGCAAAAATGTCTGAGAATTATATCCAAGAACAGTCTTGGGAAGCAACTGGAGAAGTTATAAATCTTGTGACCTCTGGCCACTTGACTCCTGAGCAGTAAGTAATTATAGAAAACAAGCTAGGGACCAAGAGTAGGTTATTGTTTAACTATGCTTACATCTTAGCAGAATTCATGCTCCTCCCATAAGTCTAAGCTTGTGGCCTTTCATTAGCTTTACAAAGGTGGTTTCAGTCTGAACAAGGAAGGCAAGGGACTGTTATCACCCTTGCTTTAAATTTAAACTGTAAACTAAATTCCTCCCGTAGCTATCTGGGCCTACACCTAGGAATGAGCAAGGGCAGTTAGCTTGTGAGGTTAGAAGCACAATGGAGTCACCTATGTTCGATTTATTTCACTGTAATAATTTCACAAAGGCAGTTTCAGTCACAAGTATTTAAGAGCAGAGACAACCACCCAGGAATTCAAATCTAGATTGAAGTACAAGCTCTTTTAAAGTCTGCAAGGTTGGGGTGTGTCTGGGTGACAATGGTAGTGCTCATTTATCTCAACAAAGGCTTTTAACAGCCATGGAAGTTGGTGACAAATTTATGCTCTAGTAAGTACGTGGTTTATAGATATGGCAGGCTGGGTTTAAAGGTTTGCAGTAGGGATTGCACAGGATAGTGTGAAAATTGTATTGAAACTGATATTAAATATCTTAAATATAAAGCATTAAACTACATTAATCTAGAAGCTCCACTATGACTTTTATACTGTTATGGCTTTTGTCTGTTACTGCCTTGAAGTTGAGGAGAAAAGAGCAAGCAGTGGCCTCTTTGTGAGGTTCATGCTGACTGGAACAATCGTCACACAAATTACTACTTTATATTTGCTTTGTTAAACCAAACAAACAAACAAACTTTCCTTTAGGAACAACAAAAATAAAATGAATAAAAACTTTCTAACACTGTGTAAAGACTATACTGACTTTTTTTGTATTCCTGAAACAAGAAGAACTAAGATACAAATTATTCAATCCTAGACCTGAAGAAATTGTGTCCCATGGACAAAGATTAAGGCATTTTTCTGCTACCACTTGCTTCACACCATTCTCTGCCCTCTGAAACCAGATGCTTAAAAGCAATCAGTGACTCACCCCACATTACCCAAAGGATAAATTCCCAAATCCTTAGTTGGTTTACCAAACCATCAATCAGTAGCCCCCACTCATACCCCTTACCATCATCTATCTCTGTTTACCTTATTACACTTTAACTTCCCCAAATCGAACTTTCTTTAATGTATATTGAGGAATACTCCCTCTGCCCAGACTACTATCCAACCACACCATATACATTCACTTGATTAATTCCAACGTATTCTTTGATTCTAATTTATTACGCCAAGGCGAAGTCTTCCCTTAACCCTCAAATTAAGTGGTTCCCCCTTTGTCCTTTCATAATGTCAGGGCACATTTGTTTCAAACACTTTTATAGTGATATATTTAAAGAAGTGTTTCCAAAACTTCAACACACACAGGAATTACCTGGAGATCTTGTTAAAATGCAGATTCTGATTCAGAGTGATGCCAATGCTGCTCCTTGTCCCCAGACTACAGAGTAAGTAGCAGTCTGTCTGTTCTACTAGACCTGAGAGTAGGATCCTCAAAGCCCCACTTATATTAGGCCCCGAATTAACAGCTACTGGAGGAATTTAAGAAAACAATACACAATTGGCAGCACAATTTAATTTTGGAATACAAGTGGTACTTACAAATAGCCATTTGAGAAGAACCTTGTTAACTTCCTTCCCTCCTTCTGTAGCTTGGTATTTTCACCTTTTCTTTCCTTCTCTCTGCCTTAGTGTTCACTCCTAAATGGAACTGGTCTCTCAATTCCCTCTTTAATCACAGATTCTTTTCATACCCAGTAGTCAACCCTTGAAGTATTTTCAATGGTAGCACTTCAGAAAATGAAAAGCAAAGGGAGTCAGGATAGAGACATGAAGAAAAATAAACCCCTATTCTCTTCTTCAGTAATCAGTGAGTTACTTTCTTCTTTCTCCAGATCTCACCTCTCTGGCCCCATCAGACTATTTATTAAAGAATCACAAGTACATCTCTAGATTCCTCTTTAGTGTTGCATTGCTCAGAAATGCATTGTGTAGGTCGTCCTCAGAAATGGAAATGAACCTCATATCAGCCATTCGTTTACACAAAGACTTGTCATATATATAATTATAGTGTATATATATATGTGTGGTGTGTGTGTGCATGCGTGCGTGTGTGTGTGTGTGTATATATATTTTTATTTTTTTATTTTTTTAAATAGAGATGTGGTCTTGCTCTGTTGCCCAGGCTGCTCTGCTTTTGGACTTCTGGCCTCAAGCAGTCCTCCCTCCTCAGCCTCCCAAAGTGCTGGGATTACAGGCCTGAGCCACTGCACACAGTCAAGACTTGTCTTTTAACATCCAAGTAGAGACCTAATCTTGTTTTATGTCTCTCTCTTTCTGTCTGTCTCTCTGTCCCCCAACATGTAGTCATTTTATTCCAAAGGTTGGTAGTTGCATGAACTGTAAAAATGGAAACATAAAAATAACACCAGCTTCCTGGGGTCCCTTTACTACCCATATTCCCATACCTTGTCTCACCTACTACAGGTAAACAGAATCTTGGAGAGCAAGTGCTGTGGAGTAGTCACTGCATCCAAGGTAGAGATTGGTAAAAATGGTTCATCGAATAATAATTCTTCTCCATTAGGCCTCTTCTCCATTAGGTTTAACTGTGTTTCTGACTGTGTATAGGAGAAAATGTGTCCTCAGATTTCCACCACAGGGTGATTCTACTGTTAGTACATACAAATCTTTGTTAGGCTTTCTGTTTCTTTATTGTTCAAAGGCACAATATAAGGAATAGGGCTAGTCTATATTTCAATGTAAAATATATGGCACTTTATATATGTGTGTGTGTGTGTGTGTATGTTATGTACAGAAGATTGATGTGGCCTATATCTACATAAATTACATGATAGATATATAAATGTATGTGTGTATATGTGTAAGTCTAATGTATACTTTTAATCTATATATTTGTATTTCATGTGTGTGTGTATGTATATATAAACCTATATTTTCATTTCTTGTAATAAAATAATTAACATGAAAACGAGATCAGAAGAGAAACTCTTGGTAAATGTATAGGTTTGTCTATTAATAAGATGTTAGATATGCTATAGATTTCATTGTAAAGATAACATCCCTCAAATACCAAGAGAATAGAATGATTATACTAGGGTGCAAATTCTAGCAAATTAAAAGCAATATCTGCATGATCCATGTTTGTAATTATCTGACAGAGAGTTTGCTGTTAATAACTTTTCTGGAAGCCACAAACACAGCAGTAGCACTCGATTATGATGCAGTCTACAATATAACACAATGCAGTTTTTCTGCTGCCTTCAAGATTACATAGGCAGCAGAGCCTACCATAATGAACTGTCCCGAAAACTCGAAGTGCTGTTTGCAGCAATTTTGCATTTGAGTATTCAGATTTTACAGTGTATGAAGTCTGACTTGAATGTGCTCTACCTCAGTAATTCTCATTTCAAAATACTCACATTAAAAACATTCAAATCTTCCTTTTTTTGATTGAAGACCATGCTAATAAAAAAGCACATAGAATATTGCAAATAAATAGTCATAGTGAGCTAAGAACTACATGGAACACCGAGATTCTTCAAGATATGCTAATGACTTTTTGTTGAGTAGATTTCTTGTGCTGCAATACACATGTTAATAAGTATTTCATCCTCACACAAGGTGCTCGGTGATGAACACACTAGCCCAGAATTATCAGCATACATTTATTCGATTATCTACTTGAAATCAAGAAAATATATTATTCATTTTCTCTTGATATTTTGGTTCATATTATCTAAGTATATGTTTAAAGCATTATTAATATTATAATTCACAAATGTGATGCATAAATAGGAGAAGAGATTTCAAAGATTCTCAAAATCTCTGTAATTTTTTTCCCATTACCAACATCATTCCCTTTTTGCTACTACATTTATCCTAATTAGAAAAAGTAGCAGAGGGTTTGAAAGAAGAAAAAAGAGAAGGAAAAGTGAAGTCTTCCCAATAAGAAATATTATGTTAAATACTACCACATCAAATTATCATTAGTGGGAATTAGAAGGCACCCCCTTAAATGTCCATATAATGCTATTTTTTAAAGGCTTAAAATATTTTATTTCAAGTTTTGACAGTATCCTATGTTACTCTTTAAACATTTTAGAAACTTTTGCAACTCAGTTTTTTCACATTAAATAAGAACTTAGCTGATCTCTTTTGCACTCACTGTGGAACATTGCATTAATTGTTAGCCATAGGACAACGATAAAAAAATAATTTTAGTAAACCCCGTAACTTAGGTGAATCATTAATGAAAGCAGTTTACAGAAGTGCTTATTGACCAGAAAGCCTTAATGCTCCCCTCAGCTTGACTAACTTTAGATAGATTCTTTCATGATTATTGGCCTCTGACCTCCCTTTGCTTAGAGCATTCACTTTAGAAAATATGGATTGGTCAGTTCTTTCTCTGCCCCTTTAAGGTGTAAATCTTCTTTCAGTCTCTTGCCAGTTTTACACCCCAGATATGTCTTTCCCAAAGATCTGGGAGCTAGCCCTTTGAAATGTAATCTTCGAGCAAGATAGTACCCCTATCTTTCAGGCTCTTTAGGACAGTAGGAGCCTAACTTAGATAGATAAGTGACAGTCTGCACATGTGGCCTCATCTCTTTGAGCAACTCTCCCTACACAAAGTCCTCTAGTACTTTTCCACTAGCTCACCCCAACACTTAAAAATTATCCCACCTTTTGTACTAGTGGAATTGAGTTCTGTCTGTGTCACCTATTGCTAGTCTTTAATAAAGTCTTTCTTGCCTGTTTAACTCTGTCTTGTGCAATTTTTCTATGGTATTATTTCGACTCCAAGTTTACTGTACAGAGTAAAGGAATGGGTAAGTGGAGAGATTTTTAAAAAGGGTTTAAATGAATATTCTAAGATATAGCAGTGCCTTATTTACCTGCCATCACTTGCTTTACCCTTTTAAACCTTAATACTTCTCCCCCTACTTTTATCATTCATGATGGAAATATTCCTCAAATGTAGTAGCAATCCTTCTGTTTCTTTCTGAAAATGACAATTTGTTTCTCAAATTGAAAATAGTTTTTTGTGTGTGATTAAACATAAATATACATGTAGAAAATAAGACAATGCAAATCACAGATTAAAGCAGTGTTTTTCAACCTTTTTAAAATCATTACTCCACCCCTACAGAGCTTTTTCAGATACTTTTTCCTGCCTAATCTCCCCATGAGATTTTAATACCATGAATACATGGTATATCTATTTATGAACTGCTGCCTTTTGGGGTGCCATAAACCATTATAATATCTAAGATTTGTTTGCTCCCACCCAAGAACCAATTTTTGCACCATTAGGATAATATTGCCTCTTTGCAGATGCATGGTTTAAAGCACAAAGTAAAAATCACTTAAAATCCCATACCACACAGGTGACTACTGTTTGCCTTTAGACAAACATCCTTCCAGAGACCTTTCTAACCATATTTTATGTGCTTTTTAAATTTGTTTCTGTGCTATAATAACATAATATGGAAATGTTTCTATATTAATATAGACATCATCCCTTTCTTTTTTTTTTTTACGGAGTCTGGCTCTGTTGCCCAGGCTGGAGTGCAGTGGCCGGATCTCAGCTCACTGCAAGCCCCGCCTCCCGGGTTCACGCCATTCTCCTGCCTCAGCCTCCCGAGTAGCTGGGACTACAGGCGCCCGCCACCTCGCCCGGCTAATTTTTTTTGTATTTTAGTAGAGACGGGGTTTCACCGTGTTAGCCAGGATGGTCTCGATCTCCTGAACTCGTGATCCGCCCGTCTCGGCCTCCCAAAGTGCTGGGATTACAGGCTTGAGCCACCGCGCCCGGCCCATCCCTTTCAAGTATATATAATTTATTTAACCAATTCCTGTGACATACATTCTTCCATTTTTATATTTTAAATAATGCTTTGATGAATATCATGTCCTGTCACATTTGTACATTTGATGTGCTATCTTTAGAAATAAGTTTTGAAAATGCAGTTTCTGGATAGAGAGGCACATACGTTTAATTGGTTTTTATAAAAATTTCCAAACTATCTTCCCAAAAGATTTTACCAATATACATTCTCTCATCTACTGCATGAGAATGCCTGTTTACAACATAGGGTATTATCAATTTGTTTAATCTTTGCCAAACTTATAGACACAAAGTAAGTCTTCAGTATTGTTTTAACTCTTTATTCTTGTATCCTTAATTTGATGACTAGTTCATTGAGTTTTTAAGTAAGAATATTGGCTATTTGCATATTGAAAGATTTCCCCCATCTTATAAATGTTTGTCATTTTTTTTTTCCTTTTTTTCTTTGCAGTCCTTATTAATTATATTGCCTAGAATACAATCATCATGTACAATAATGAATGCGTTTTACAGTTGTGCCTTTGGGAACTCTATAGGGCTCTGTGCCTATTCATTTCACAAATATTTTTGCTTTCTTCTGAACTGACTTCATATAAAAATAAAGATGATAACTATAGATACATTAATGCATGTAAGCTTTATAGAAAATATATTTATATATAAAATATATATTTTATCATTTATGTGTAGGTTTTTTAAAAATTTAAATAATTTCCAGTTTTTATTTATCATAAATAATTCTCTTTTATTTAAAAAAAAGCTCTAATAAATTAATTAAAAAAACAACAACAACAACAAAATAAATAAATAAATAAATAAAAGCTCTAACATTCTAATGTATTCTTTTCATACTGAAATTTATAAACCTTCTCAGTTCCCTTCTCAATCACTTCAGCTCTATAGACTTTGAACTGACGTATTTATTTGATTTCTTTTATCTTTGTCTCTTTTGTAAAATGTCATTAGGCTGAGAAAAATATAATGAGTCCATGAAGAGATATTTTTTTAAAAAACAGATTTTTATGGAAAGGTAAAAATCAAGGAGAAAACTCAGGAAAGTCTGAACACATCAGATTAATATGATCATTGCTCTCGTTCTAGTTAGGTTCATTCCAAATATTTTAAAGTGCTGGTCACATGAAGTAATACTTCCTTTCATAGTCATCACACTGTTTCTTGCCATCTACTGCCCACTTCTCCAAAAACATTTATGAGATTTGTTATTGATACATCTTTATACCTTGCAAATGCCAACATCTTCCAGATATTTTCAATGTAATAATATATACTTGTAAAACAAATGAAGGCCAATAATTATGCTTTAGATTTGGGGACTTTTTGTTGAGAATCATTGATATAATTTGATAGCATTTCATTATACCTTACAGAGTATACTTAAAAATACTCATCAATTATTGTTTTAATTTATAGTTTAGGTTCACAAAAGCATTCTTTAATCCAAATAGAATTCACATAACATAAAATGCATTATTTTAGCCATTTTAAAATGTAAAATTCAGTGGATTTTAGTATATTCAGTGTTGTGCAACCATTACCACTGTCTAATTCTAGAACATTTCCGTTACTCCAAAAATAAACCCCAAACCTTTGAATTCTGCCTCTTCTACCTGCTGCTCCATTTCCTGGCAACAACTAGTCTAATTTCTGTCTGTGGAATTGCCTATTCTGAATATTTCATATAAACAGAATTGTACAATAGATGATATTCTGTTACTAGCTTATGCCATAGCATGTTTTTAAGGTTCATACATACTGTAGCATGTATCAGCTCTCTATCCTTTTCATGGCTAAATAATATTCCATTGTAAGGATGTTCCACATTTTGTTTAGACATTCATCACATTGATGAACACTTCCATTATTTCCACTTTTGGCTATTATGAATAATGCTCCCATGAACATTTGTGTACAAGTTGATAATGTGAACATGTTTTAAATTTACTTGGGTTTATACGTAGGTGTGAAATTACTAAGTCATAAGGTAACTGTTTAACTTCTTGAGGAACTGCCAAATTGTTTCCCCCAACAGTTGCACATTTTATATTCAAATACTACAGTCCCTGTTTGTAGTGTTTGAAGTTTCCAATTTCTCCACATTCTTATCAGCACTTCCTGTTTTCTGGGTTTTTCTGTTTGTTTGTTGTAGGGAATGTGAAATGGTACCTCATTGTGGTTTTGTGCATTTGTTTTTAAATTGCTTGATTTATGAATGCATTTGTGGTTTTATTAATAGAATTGCTAAGATCAAAATTATTTAAACCATTTTCAAACATGGTATGTGTCTTGTGACATACTACAAAAAGTTGCCGATTGTTCTCTATTACATTTAAAAGAAAAAAAAAACCTGCTGATAAAGTTGAGTCTCTGACTGTATATATTAAACTTTAACCTAAGTCACTTTTACAGCAGAGTATTTCGACCTCTGAAGACCCAGCCTCACTAAATTTGCAAAAAGAGTTTTTAAAAAATTGTACTAATACATTTCTATGTTAATGGAATGGTCACTTTTTTTTTTTTTTTTTTTTTTTTTTTAAGCCTACTATCTAAAGTACTCTGAAATGGGAAAAAGATCACGGTTTTATATAAACTTTCTTGACCTGAACTTCCATTAGGGGAAAAACACAACTTCTGACTGAAAAATATATTTACATAATACCAATATATAAACCATTCTTTCAGCATAAGCCAAACACATCTAAAAATTCCATTAACTCCATTGGACTGACAGTTATTGTATTAAATATATTTTCATGAACCATTTTGCTTCCCTGGAAGCAAGACAACAAAAAAGATAAAACAATTAAAACAATATAGGGGAAGAAGGAGAAGAAAAGTCACAGTCATGGTATATGTTTTAGATTTTTCTTACTGATGAATAAAAATAACTCCTTTGATTTGGATTATATTATAGTAATTTTCATCACTTTTCAAAAATCTTGTTCAAAATCGTTTCGTTTGAGTAACAAAATGAGCCTCTTTCTATCATTTTCTTAGGCATTCTGCTACTGGGACATTTTGCAAAAGTGGCAAATGCAGCTTTGATTTTACTAAGTACCATGATTTTGCCTGCATTTTCAAGTACCTAGATAGAAGTTAGGGCTTAAATTGTATTTGCTAAAGTTTTGAGGACTTCTGAGAAAAAATGCAAAAGAATATAAACATAGTAATTTCCATTCTCCCCCGCCCTTTTTTTTTTTTTTTTTTTTTTCCACTTGTGTAGGAGAAATAACCCAGGAGGTGATGGAGAGGAACAAAAACGATTCATTTTCTTTAATTACTTGAGAAAGAGAGTCAATCTAGGGATAGCTAAAATTACTGGGTTCTGAGTGATGAAGACTTAAGATATTTGAGAATGAAATAAAAATTTTATGAAGTGACTGAAGGCAAAATCTAAATTAAAGAATTAACAAAGGAGAATATACAGAGTACTCTAATAGGTCCTAAAGGAGATTTTAGAAAAGATATTACTTTATCATACTGTGGTATTTAAAATTGCCTTCATGTTTGTCTATTTTTATAAAGTACATGTGTGTATGTTACAATTTTTTGGAGATTTTTGATCTCAATTCTTTATATCTTATGTGACAGCAATTTGTACCATGTAATTTGGGCAGAAATTCCTCCAGGCAACAAGCAGAATTTTTTTTTCTTTTTTTTTTTTAATTATACTTTAAGTTCTGGGGTATATGTGCACAACATGAAGGTTTGTTACATATGTATACATGTGCCATGTTGGTGTGCTGCACCCATTAACTCATCCTTTACATTAGGTATATCTCCTAATGCTGTCCCTCCCCCCTCCCCCCACCCGACAACAGGCCCCAGTGTCTGATGTTCCCCTTCCTGTGTCTAAGTGTTCTCATTGTTCAATTCCTATCTATGAGCGAGAAGATGCTGGGTTTGGTTTTCTGTTCTTGCGATAGTTTGCTCAGAATGAGGGTTTCCAGCTGCATCCATGTCCCTACAAAGGACATAAACTCATCCTTTTTTATGGCTACATAGTATTCCATGGTGTGCCACATTTTCTTAATCCAGTCTGTCATTGATGGACATTAGGGTTGGTTCCAAGTCTTTGCTATTGTGAATAGTGCTGCAATAAACATACGTGTGCATGTGTCTTTATAGTAGCATGATTTATAATCCTTTAGGTATATCCCCAGTAATGGGATGGCTTGGTCAAATGGTATTTCTAGTTCTAGATCCTTGAGGAATCGCTACACTGTCTTCCACAATGGTTGAACTAGTTTACAGTCCCACCAACAGTGTAAAAGTTTTCCTGTTTATCCACATCCTCTCCAGCACCTGTTGTTTCCTGACTTTTTAATGATCGTCATTCTAACTGGTGTGAGATGGTATCTCATTGTGGTTTTGATTTGCATTTCTCTGATGGATAGTGATGATGAACATTTTTTCATGTGTCTGTTGGCTGCATAAATATCTTCTTTTGAGAAGTGTCTGTTCATATCCTTTGCCCACTTTTTGATGGGGTTGCTTTTTTCTTGTAAATTTGTTTGAGTTCTTTGTAGGTTCTGGATATTAGCCCTTTGTCAGATGAGTAGATTGCAAAAATGTTCTCCCATTCTGTAGATGGCCTGTTCACTCTGATGGTAGTTTCTTTTGCTATGCAGAAGCACTTTAGTTTAATTAGATCCCATTTGTCAATTTTGGCTTTTGTTGCCATTGCTTTTGGTGTTTTAGACATGAAGTCCTTCCCCATGCCTATGTCTTGAATGGTATTGCCTACGTTTTCTTCTAGGGTTTTTATGGTTTTAGGTCTAACATTTAAGTCTCTAATCCATCTTGAATTAATTTTTGTATAAGGTGTAAGGGAGGGATCCAGTTTCAGCTTTCCACATATGGCTAGCCAGTTTTCCCAGCACCATTTATTAAATAGGGAATCCTTTCCCCATTTCTCGTTTTTGTCAGGTTTGGTAGAGATCAGATGGTTGTAGATGTGTGGTATTATTTCTGAGGGCTGTATTCTGTTTCATTGGTCTATATCTCTGTTTTGGTACCAGTATCATGCTGTTTTGGTTTCTGTAGCCTTGTAGTATACTTTGAAGTCAGGTAGCGTGATGCCTACAGGTTTGTTCTTTTGGCTTAGGATTGTCTTGGCAATGTGGGCTCTTTTTGGTTCCATATGAACTTTAAAGTAGTTTTTTGCAATTCTGTGAAAAAAGTCATTGGTAGCTTGATGGGGATGGCATTGAATCTATAAATTACCTTGGGCTGTGTGACCATTTTCACGATGTTGATTCTTCCTATCCATGAGCATGGAATGTTCTTCCATTCGTTTGTGTCCTCTTTTATTTCATTGAGCAGTGGTTTGTAGTTCTCCTTGAGGAGGTCCTTCACATCCCTTGTAAGTTGAATTCCTAGGTATTTTATTCTCTTTGAAGCAATTGTGAATGGGAGTTCACTCATGATTAGGCTCTCTGTTTGTCTGTTATTGGTGTATAAGATTGCTTGTGATTTTTGCACACTGATTTTGTATCCTGAGACTTTGCTAAAGTTGCTTATCAGCTTAAGGAGATTTTGGGCTGAGATGATGGGGCTTTCTAAATATACAATCATGTCATCTGCAAAGAGGGACAATTTGACTTCCTCTTTTCCTCATTGAATACCCTTGATTTCTTTCTCTTGCCTGATTGCCCTGGCCGGAACTTCCAACACTATGTTGAATAGGAGTGGTGAGAGAGGGCATCCCTGTCTTGTGCCAGTTTTCAAGGTGAATGCTTCCAGTTTTTGCCCATTCAGTATGACATTGGCTGTGGGTTTGTCATAAATAGCTCTTATTTTGAGATACGTTCCATCAATACCAAATTTATTGAGAGTTTATCATGAAGGGCTGTTGAATTTTGTCAAAGGGTTTTTCTGCATCTATTGAGATAATCATGTGGTTTTTGTCTTTGGTTCTGTTTATATCCTGGATTACATTTATTGATTTGCGTATATTGAACCAGCCTCGCATCTCAGGGATGAAGCCCACTTGATCATGGTGGATAAGCTTTTTGATGTGCTGCTGAATCCGGTTTGCCAGTATTTTATTGAGGATTTTTGCATGGATGTTCATCGGGGATATTGGTCTAAAATTCTCTTTTTTGTTGTTGTTGTGTCTCTGCTAGGCTTTGGTATCAGGATGATGTTGGCCTCATAAAATGAGTTGGGGCAGATTCCCTCTTTTTCTATTGATTGAAATCGTTTCAGAAGGAATGATACCAGCTCCTCCTCGTACCTCTGGTAGAATTTGGCTGTGAATTTGTCTGGTCCTGGACTTTTCTTGGTTGGTACGCTATTAATTATTGCCTCAATTTCAGAGTCTGTTATTGGTCTATTCAGGCATTCAACTTCTTCCTGGTTTAGTCTTGGGAAAGTGTATGTGTCCAGAAATTTATCAGTTTCTTCTAGGTTTTCTAGTTTATTTGCGTAGAAGTGTTTATAGTATTCTCTGATGGTAGTATGTATTTCTGTGGGGTCGGTGGTAATATCCCCTTTATCTTTTTTTATTGCATCTATTTGATTCTTGTCTGTTTTCTTCTTTATTAGTCTTGTTAGCGGTCTATCGATTTTGTTGATCTTTTCAAAAAACCAACTCCTGGATTCATTGATTTTTTTTGGAGGTTTTTTTATGTCTTTATCTCCTTCATTTCTGCTCTGATCTTAGGTATTTCTTGCCTTCAACAATCAGATTATTTTTACAATGACATTTTAATACATGTATAAATATATTAAAATTTGTCTCTACAAATGCAACATTTTAAAGTAAGATCAATTAACAAAATTATTTTATTTTTATTCTTTCCTACATGAACAGAGAGTGTTTTATTTCTGAGTCTTTTTATAAATGCTGAGATGCCTCTCCACCTCCAAATCAGAGTGTTTTAAATTTTAAAAGTCTATTATAGATTCAATCATTTGGGTAAGTTTAACAAAACATAGCTATTAATAATTATTGCTGAGACTGAGGTACATCCAAATAGTGGAAAGCTAAGATAGTCTAATATATGTGAGCCTCTATTAGCACAGGACAGTCATGTTATCTGCAGATAGGGACAGTTTTATTTCTTCCTTTCCTAGCTACGTATCTTTTATTTCATTTTCTTGCCTTATTACACCGGCTAGTTCTTTAAGTACTATGTTGAATAAGAGTAGTGAGAACAGACATTTTTGTCTTATTTCTGATTTTAAGGGGAAAACATTCAGACAATTTACTCTTTCACCACTAAATAGCATCTTATGTGTAGGTTTTTTAATAGATACTTATTATCACATTGAAGATGTGTCCCCCCATCCCTTTATATTTATTCTTCTAAGAATTCTTATCATGAATGGGTGCTAAATTTTATCAAATTCTTTTCTGTATTAGTTGATAAGAATCGTGTGATTTTTCTTCTTTAGTCTGTTAATATGGTGGATTTCGCTAATTTTCAAATATTGAACCAGCCTTCCATCCTACAAAAAAACTCCACTTTGCCCTGGTGTATACTTCTTTTGTGTATCACTTAATTTGACTTGTTAATCTTTTGTTAAAGATTTTTGTGTTTCTGTCAATGAGGGGTGTTTGACATCACATTAATACTAGCTTTATAAAATTAATTGGAAGACATTCCATCTTCTCTTTTTGAGAGTAGAGGTAGTATAAGATTGATGCTGATTTTTTTTTTAATGTTTCATAGGATTTTCCAGCAAAATCATCTGGACATGGAAATTTCTCTTTTTTGGAGTAGTGTTTTCATTATTAATTCAGTTTCCTTGATGGTTGTAGGGCCATTCAAATAATTAAATTCGTATTGAGTGAGTTGTCACAGTTCATGTTTCCTTGAAACATTTTTTGACTTATAGATTATTTACTAGTCGTTTATTGTCCAAATGTTTGGAGATTCTCCTGTTACCGTTTTATTACTGATTTCTAGCTTTACTCCATTGTGGCCAAAGAAAACACTTTGTATGATTTCAATTATTTTAAATCAATTGTGGTTTGTTTTATCCCCATCTAGGTATATAATCCATGGGAACTTAAAAAGAATGGGTTTTCTGATGTCTTTGAGTGGATTTTTCTATAAATAATGATCAGATTCTGTTGATTTATGTTGTTGTACCCAGTCAGTAGATTTGGATGTCTAGATCGTGAAGAATCTTGCAATGTACACAGTTGGTGCTTATGACGGGTTTGTTAAACTGTTTGGATCTGCCATAGTATTACCATTATTCCTGTTACCACATGTACCTCTCCTGTGGTCTGCTGAAATTTGAAGAAGAAAGGCAAGCAGCTTAGGCAGACTACAGTGATAGTGTGGCATCACTAACAACCCAAAGTTAAAAAGTTTGCAATAGCAGTCATTTAGTTCATGGTCAAGCATCTGGAGTTTGGCTTGGTTTTAATTGATCTTGTCTGTGCTTACCTGTGCTCTACTCAGTTATCCTGGATTCTGGGTTTTGAGTTAGATTCAAATCTGTTCCATATGTCTACATTTTGGGATTCATGCTGAAGGAGCAATAGCTATCTAAATCGTGTTCTTTTCATGGGAAAGGATGTAAGCCTCAGGACAGCTGACAGAAACTTGGAATATCTCTTAAAGCACAGTGTCACTTCTACCGGTGTTCCATTGTCCAAAACCAGTCACAATAAGTTCAAAGCTAGTGTGTTAGAGGTATATGCTCTGCCCATTCCAGTAGGAAATACTTTAAAATTGCATGGCAAAAGGCATGGATGTATAAGTCTATTACAAAGAGGGAGTGAAGAACTAGAAGCTGTTTTTCAATTTTCCTTTGACTTTAAATCTTTAGGATTTTCTAGTCTGCATAGGGATCAGGAAAATGAAAATTAACCCTCCACAGGAAAACTAATGCTCCATATGAAAATTCTTATTTGGATTGAAAACTATAAAGAATGTTTCCCTTGACATACAGTTAGGTCTTATATATTATATTCTGGATAATTCAAAGAAATGATTTTAGTAAATCAATGACAAAATGCTTCAGAATATACTTTATAGTACATCAAAGACAATGTATTTTCAAATCCAGGCTATATTCTCTGTTTTGTTTTTTTTTTTTATTTTGAACTATATGTAGGCATTTTGTTGACAGGACTTTTTGGGAATCCATTGCAAGCCTGCACAGCTACGTTAAATATATGAATATAAAATAGGACTCAACTTCATCAATTTGACGTTTGTGTGTGTGTGTGTGTGAGAAGGTGGTAAAACATTTGCATTTGTCATTAATTTTTGGAAATCTTCAAAAGACTTTTGTGAATCTAAAATCTATAAATTATTTGATATTTTAGGTAGAGATCATTGAATCCTTTTAGATGATATATGTCCAGGGTTTTGCAGGTCACAACTTGAATTTTATTCGAAGAGTTATAATAGTCGTTAAAAAATAAGAGAAAAAAAGAACCTGGCTACAGAAATTTTAATTTAAATTCAGAGCAGGCATGTAGCACCTGATATTCCATGTATTCACAGAATGACAGAGAACCATCCTTACCTGCATGGAATTATGGCAGTGATTGTTTAGTGTCCATTCAAAATAGCAACGGGTTGCAGTTGAAGTAGTACTTTTAATCATATGGACACTTGTTCCCCAAGAAATTGATCTGGAGCCACCAAAACATAAACACAGACTATTGAGCACAGAAGGAGCCAGTAATGACTTTCAATCACTCCTTGTCAGAATGGTTTGAATTCAAACCAATCATTCATAAGAGAGGAGCTACCTCATTAATAGTTTTCTAAGTTCAACATCAAGAAAAATGAGAAGCCGTATTAAAAATTGTTTGTGTTTGCAAGCATTCATGAGAATGACATTTGAAGCACAATTACCAAAACAAAATAAAAGCAGCTAACTTATAATTCAATTAGAACCTTTCCAATAATTGTCAAATAAAAAAGAGCAAATTTCACTGAAGAAAATCAACGAAGGAAACGATTTAGAACATGCTTCTTGCTGTTTGACTTTTGTCAGTTGAAAGAAAGGGAAATAGTTGAAATATTGGCAGTAAATAAATTTTAAAGTTATTACTTGTTTCTTCTAATTTTCTCTCCCTTATTGACTTCTCATTTCTTGTATATGACAATAAACAATATGTAAGGAGCTCAGCACTGGATGCAATTAATGTATGCAGTATCTGCAGTTAAAACATTCTTCTTTACTGAAGTCTGTGTCATGATTCTCCTTTTTTCTAATTTTCCTTCAATGTTGATTTGCCTCCTCTTACCTTTTTCCCTCTATTATTATCTACTTTTTACAACTGTAATAATGACCCTGCATATCCTTTACTGGCCTCTCTTTCAAAGAACCCATCCTGCACATATGCCCAGCTACCTACTAGACATGTTCATAGAATATGTCCATGTTGCCCTAACATCTCCACTCCTTTATTTTGTATCCTGTCTGCTATCCCCTTCCCTCTAAGTAACCAAAATCAACTCATTGTTTTTGATTTTCTAATTTGTTAATTCTGGCACTTTTGTCAAAATCACCATTGTCTTTGATTTTTGCCTGCTGACACTTCCATGTTGAATATGTTTGTGCAAACTTCTATCAGATAAATGTACCTGAAACACACTTCTCATTGTGTCATTTTACTCTTCCACATGAATGTAACCATTGTTGATGTATGCTGGGTTGTGGAAATGTTTGGGAAGCACTGTTTAATGAATTAACATGATTATTTCTTCACAAATATGTCCCTGTACTCACTGGTGCTAGTCTTGGAGATCTGGTGGGAAGAAGAGCTCTTTCCTATACTGCACACTTCTTCTTTTCCTGTTGTGGTGGATATTTTCTCAACATTTTATCCTCAGGCAAACGATTCCACCTGCTTACTTATATCCATAAAATCCTCAAATATCATAGTTAGCTGATGGCACCTTATTTTATTTTGGTGTGAGAATGTAAAGACTCATTCTCTTATCAGTTTCTGCCATTTCGGTATGATTTCATTTGGGAAATAAAGTAAGATAAATAAATGTCCTTATTTCAGCATTTTATGTATTTTTAACATCTTTATTTTGAAATAATTTTCAACTTAGAAGAGTTCACAAAATAAAACATAGAGTTCCTGTGTACCCTTTGTATACCTTCTCCATATTTGAACTTACATAATGATAGTACAATTATTGAAACCAGAAAATGAACATTGATTTTATACTATAAACTAATTTACAGATTAGTTCTGGTTTGTACAGTGTAGTGTTCAACTATTAGTATATTCACTACATTTATCCAAAGTTTTGTTTTTAGAGTCTGCATAGCCAAAGCAAGGCTAAGCAAAAAGAACAAATCTGGAGGCATCACACTACCTGATTTCAAACTATACTATAAGGCCATAGTCACCAAAACAGCATGGTACTGGCACAAAATAGGTATATAGACCAATGGAACAGAATAGAGAACCCAGAAATAAACCCAAATACTTACAGCCAACTGATCTTTGACAAAGCAAACAAAAATATAAAGTGGAGAAAGGACACTGTTTTCAACAAATGGTGCTGGGATAATTGGGGGAAAGAGTGGGAAGGGTTGAGGGATAGAAGGCTACAAATATGGTGCAGTGTATACTGCTCAGGTGATGGGTGCACCAAAATCTCACAAATCACCACTAAAGAATTTACTCATGTAACCAAATGCTACCTGTACCTCAGTAACTTATGGAAAAATAAAGTAAAAACAAAACAAAAACACACAACGTTTTGTTTTTACTTAATTTAAAACAAATTTTGTAGGCTGGGTGTGGTGGCTCATGCTTGTAATCCCAGCACTTTGAGAGGCTGAGGCAGGAAGATTGCTTAGGACCAGGAGTTTGAAACCAGCTTGGGCAACACAGGGAGACTCTGTCTCTGTAGAAAATAAAAAAAACTAGCTGGGTGTGCTGGTCCATTTCTGTGGTCCCAGCTGCTCAGGAGGTTGACGTGGGAGGATCACTTGGCCACAAGAGGTCAAGGCTGCAGTGAGCCATGATCACACCACTCTAGTCCAACCTCGGCATCACAGCAAGACCCTAACTATTTCAAAAAAATAAATAAATAAGAAGGAAAAGAAAAGAAATTTTGCACTTGAAAATAGTTACTAGTATTTATATTGATAAATAAAATAATAAAATACACAAAAATATTTTTTCATTGTATTCTCATTTTCAAAAATTTTTTCTTTTACTCATCTAATTATTATTCATCCTAGTTGACTATTTTCATTGTACAGAGCAATCCCCACCATTATACGATGAAACCCTAGCAAGTTTTTGTTCTTTGCAACCTAAAGACTAAGAATCCTTAGTAGAATCATGTATATGGAAACCCTTGCACAGGAACCAAAGATGTAATGTGTCTCATTCAGAGTGGAATTGTGGCCAAGAAATTTATTAGGAACTAAACTGTGTGCTCTCACTTCTGCTCTCTCTCTCTCTCTCTCTCTTTCTCTCTCTCTCTCTCTCTCTGTGTCAATCTTAGTGCTCACAAATTATTTAATATTAACCTACTGAATACTGAACATGTTAATAATTTATTCAATACTCAGTAGTTTTCTCTTCTCTCTGTATATCTCTTATTCAAAACTTTTTTCTCCCCTTACAAATGGCAACATTATTACCATCATAACCAAAGTAAGTCATCTTCCAGCTCTATTATTTGCCATAGCCTAGAAACTTCCCTTTGTGACTCTGTTCATAATGCAAAAGAGAAATTTCTGAACATTACTTTTTTTGGGAGGGCAGACCACTGTTGCTGTGTCACTGGCTTGTATATCGATGCCTTTCATCCCTTATGTCAGGTTCTTACCTCTGACTAAACCAAACTAGCTATATCATTTAGTCTTTGCTACATAGCAACCATCTACCCCAAATATAGCAACTTACATAACAATCATTCATTTTCTTACAGTATGGTGGGGTCGTCAATTTGCGCTGGACTCAGTTAGAATGACTTATCTCTGCTCTACATCAGGTCAGCTTATGTGTCTGGAAATTCAGGTATCATGGCTGAGCTTCTCTTTTTATGTGTTCTCTTATCCTCAAGGAGCTTAGTCTAGGGTCATTCTTATGTTGATGAAAGGGGTCCCAGAAACAGGAAGAGAGAGCAATCCCCAATACAGAAGGACCTTTCATGTGTCTCCTTGTGTTACTTTTGCTGATGTCCCATTGACCAAAGCAAGCTACATGGGCAAGCACAGATTCAAGGTATAGAGAAATAGATTTTACCTTATGTTAGAAGTTGCAACAACACATTGAAAAGAGAAATGTGGCCGAGCATGGTGGCTCACACCTGTAATCCCAGCACTTTGGAAGGCTGAGGCTGACGGATCAGTTGAGATCAGGAGTTCAAGACCAGCCTGGCCAATATGGTGAAACCCTACCTCTACTAAAAATAAAAAAATTAGCCAGACATGGTGGTGCACACCTGTAGTCCCAGCTACTTGGGAGTCAGAGGTGAGAGAATCGCTTGAACCAAGGCGGCAAAGGTTGCAGCCAGCCTAGATCACACCATTGCACTCTAGCCTGGGCAACAGAGTGAGACTCCGGCTGGAAAAAAAAAAAAAAGAAAGAGAAGAAAAGAGACATGAATACAGAAATGGAAGAATTTGTGGCCTTTTGAAAAATCTGTCATTCTCGGCCAGGTATGCTGGCTCACATCTGCAATCCCAGTACTTTGGGAGGGTAAAGCAGGAAGATCACTTGAGCCCTAGAGTCTAAGACCGTCCTGGACAACGGAAAACAGAAAAAACCTATCACACTAATATAGGGAACCTGGGTGTTATAACGTAGAACATAACTATTTAGGACGAAAGGGGATGTGGACAAGCATTTCCCCAGCCAGGCTTGTGAATTTGTAGCTCCGGAATGTGGCTGATACAGTGGGATCAGCAGGGTATTATACTTCATTTGTATTGATGCAGTTTATTTTATTAATAATTATAATGATCTCAACAACAGTCATGAAACAGGTTGAGGAAAGTATATAAATAAAAGGCACACCTGCCATCCACAGTCAATCCTTTGATTGTAGTCGAATTAAGACTAGATAGTGAGTGAATATCATTGTCCTGGTGTGAAAGAACCCACTTTGGAAGAAAAGACAAAAACATCACCACGATGAACATTACTTGGGGTCAGTGTTGGAAAAATGGGAATTTATTCTAGCTTTCCTTTCTTCACGTTAGCCCTGTGGGCTGAAATTGTACATTTTTTGATTTCACTTGAAAATTGCAGAGGTACTGCCCACTTTGTGCTTTTAGAGTGGGTAAACAGAAGCAGTAAATTCCCAGTAGCTAATGCTTTGCTGTGTAAAGGTGGAAAATCCATTTAAAAGTAGTCATATAAACCTCTATTTTCTGGAATGTTTCTAAGATATTAGAATTGGACACATCCATAGAATAGATTTCTCTATGAGGTCAGCAGGATGCCATACTTCTTTCCATGCGCTAAAAGGCACATTTTGGTTCTGAAAGCCTTAATAGTCTCAAAAAGTGAACACTCCAGTCTTCACTCTGTATAGATTCACTCCCAGGGAGAGAAGAGATTCTCCTAGTGAGCAGAAAATCAATTGCTGAGCTTCTGTAGCCACTTTAAGTTTTACTTACCAGTAGGACACCATTATCTCTTTGGGAACCCCACTGGCCTAAACATTAGCTCCCTTTTCACCAGCAGGGTCAGGTCCTTGCTGTTTCTGAGTTAAGAGTTTTATGCAATATATAGAAATGTCCTTATTTTTAAACATATAATTGCATATAGAAATGTGTTGGTATTCCTTAGAGATAGTTGTTACAAGAGAAATCCTGCAAGGAAGTAGACCATAATTGACCGCTACCTGACCCATTATATGACTGTATTTAAGTTTTAGCCTCCATAAAATAATTAAAAATAGCTATTTATATTCATTTGAGTGAAATACTTGTTATTCTCTGCCCTGATTCAGTCATAGAGCCCTGAAAAGCTTATGGCCTGAAGGTTTTGAGTTCTGAGTTGAACAAGATAAACACTCCTTTAACGTAAAGGGGAAGATGACCTTTACCATGGTAAAATTCGTGTAACAAAGTTGCTGTTCATTAACTATCATTTATGAATTCCAAAATCAATTTGAAAACCACATGATACGTTTTTAATAATTCCAGTACACTAAATACTGTAGAAAACTGCTTTAGTTGAGAGAAAATTAAACTAGAAATAACTACCAATTGACTGAGTACAACTTTTGGTTGAAAACAGTACAGTTGTCCAAGATGTATGATACAGTACCAAATGGTTCTCAAGACTTTTTGTCCTATATATATTTTTTAAATTAGGAAACTCACTTTAAAATTTTTGACCTGTCAAAATGAAAGCATATCTTGAAAAACAGTGGAGCAAGCTGGTTACACACTGAAAAATTGTGAAATGTTAAAAGCCTCCCTGGTGAGTAGGAGCCTCATTTTATTACATCTGCGACAAAAAACAAACAAATGAAACCAAAGATCTTTGATAGTCATTTTTTATAATTTTTTTTTTTAGTAAGTCATGCTATATATTGTGTCTCTTAAATTAGGGTGTATCAAACGATACTTAGACTGTTCTGTTTAGAAACTTAGAAAACCATTTTTTAAGGGGAAAAAGACCAGTATGTGCTACATTAAATAATCATCTAAAAATAAAAAGCTGTTTTGGTTTTGCTATTTCCTAAGACTTAATTAAACCATGTATGGCCAATACAGTCTAGTGACTAAGAAACAATATATACCTTGATGTCAAGTAGCAGTTTTCTTTCTGTGAGATGCTACTTGGAGGGAATATATCTTTAGGACTAACAAAGCACCTGACAATTTATTGCAGTGAACATATTAATAATCATTTAGCAACATCTAAGTGGTTACACACATAGTATGCTCTGGGAGAAACCAGTTATACTTTAATTGTGTAGCCATTTCCTCAAGAAATAATGCCCAGTATAATTTAGAATGGCCTTAGAACATTTAAACCAATGGTGTGCTGAAGACAACTTGTACCAGCTCGCAAGAGACTGGTAAATAGTGCAAATCACTGACCTACCTCCCTCTCAGAAAAAGAAAAAAGTGATTAAATATTCATCAGTGTACCACTGAATTTTTAATTATATAGAGTTTAAAAACGATTGGATTCTACATGATCTTAGTTTGAATGAATATCTATCTTTTTATTCTTACTGTGGACTCTCAGTATAAGTTACTGAAATCAACTAAACACATTTATAAAAATAATTTATCTTAAAAAACATGATCCATTTGTCCTTGTGCATATTTATTATTATGTCAAATTGTACCTCCGAGTTAGAGTGCCCATTAATATACATGCATTTTTATTATGCCAGTGTGTGTGGAAACCCTTTCGTTCCCCCCCGAAAGACATGCTTTATCTTGCCTTTGAAAACAGAATTTCCAGTTGATTAGGTTTTATTGCAAAGCTGCCTTTCACACTTTCACATTGAGGTAATTATATGCACCTCATATTGTTTTTTAAAAAAGATGTTTCATTCATTGCTTTCCAAAGAAAAAGCAAAATAATTTATTTCCTCTGAAGAGGGACATGAATTTCAGCATTTATTCATGAAGTTTACAATTGATATATGTATTATAATTGTCCTAGAAACACTTTCTACAATAAGATATCTTTGTAATTGTGCACCTAGGATAATTTGGTATAAAAGCACTGATATTAAAGAGTGAATGGTGTTTGCAGCTCATAGAGCTTTGCTTTAGTATTATTTGCTTTACTGCAGGATTCAACATGAGGCAGGTGTTTTGTCTCATGAAGTTTATTATAGAATGGGTCCTTATACTGTATTTTCACTTATGATGTCCAAACTTAGAATAATTTTATTCAAAGAATATCCTTTGAGCTCCAATAACACAATTCAGGTTATAGGAATTATCACCCTGGCCCAGAATTTTTCACATACTCATTTGTCATTATTTGAAGAATAAATGAATGAATACTAAGAGCAAAAATTAGTGTCATAAATCAGAAATCCATTCATTAATAAAAGAGAATACCTAGCATGTACTTGAACAGTTAGGGTAGACTTTATCGCATTGGTAGGACTTTCATGAACATGGAGTTTAGAAGTGGAAAGGACAAGAAATGTTTTGGGTAGAAGAAATCGCATAAGCAAGCATGCTGAGGTATAACTTCAAATGCATTTAAAGTTCAGTAAGGGGCCAGGTTGGTTGAGGCCAAGATTCCCTGAAGTTAATTCTGGAGAGTTGGAATAACGTTACGTCATAGGAGAGACTGAAAGTTAATCCTATTGGTCATGGGGAACTACTGAGATTTTATGTAAACACTTGATTTAGAAAGATTCTTATATTGTGTCAGGAGTGAAATTAGAGTTGGAAAAGGAAGAGAAAGCCTGGACTGGTTGACTTAGTGCCATGAGATTCTCTGCTATTTAAATGTGCCCTTGGTCTCCCTGCTGAAATCGAAAAAGTAACCTGAAGGCAAAATTATTCCCAAATACTAAAATGTTCTAGACCTACTTTCTAGGACGAGAGAAGATTTCTCAATTCTATGTCCATATTACAGAAATTGAGTATAGTAGAGACTCAATTTTATCACCTGTCAACATTAATCTGTTGATTGAAATCGTAAAAAATGTGAAGAATGTGATTCAAAATAATTTTAAACATGTACATATACTAATATTTACTAAGACTCTTTGACATACGTAATACAGAATCAGAATCATGAAAGTAAATGCGCAAGAGAAAGAAAATACACAATGGGTGGTTGAGGAATACAAGGACTTTTAATATATGTTTCAGGTATTTCAGTTCTCAGAGGGAAATGGGAATAGCTAGCATTTATCCAACAGTCCTATATAGTAGTATAGAACTTGTCATTTACAGATGTCCTAGCTAGGGCTGCTCCACAACAATGCCTTAGACTGGGTGACATAAGCAATAGGGATTTATTTCTCAGAGTTCTGGAACCTGGAAAGTCCAAGATTGAGGTGCTGATAGATTTGGTTCCTCCTGAGGGCTGGCTTCCTGGCTTGTAGATAGCCTCCTCCTCTCTTCATTCTCACATGGCGGAGAAGGAGGACTCTGGTATCTCTTCTTCTTCTTATAATGGCACCAATCCCACCATGAAGTCCTGTCCTTATGACCTCATCTAAATCTAATTATCTCCCAAAGGCCCCACCTCCAAATACCATCACACTGGGAGTTAGTTCTTCAATATATGAATTTTGAGGGAACATATTCAGTCCATAACAACAGGTATTACCGTATTTAATATTTACAACGATCCAATTCTTCCCATTTATATATAAGGGAAACCAAGATAGAGATAGCTTTAAAACTTACCCAAGATTAGTGGCTGCAGGGTGAGGGTGTTGAGAAGCAGCCAGGGTTTGAAGCCAAACAGATTCCTAGGAAAAATATTCTTTGTTTTTTTTTTTTTTTTTTTGAGATGGAGTTTCGCTCTTGTTTCCCAGGCTGGAGTGCGATGGCGCGATCTCGGCTCGCTGCAACCTGCGCCTCCCAGGTTCAAGTGATTCTCCTGCCTCAGCCTCCCAAGTAGCTGGGATTACAGGCGTGTGCCACCACGCTTGGCTAATTTTCTGTTTTTAGTAGAGACGAGGTTTCTCCATGTTGGTCAGGCTGGTCTCAAACTCCCGACCTCAGGTGATCTGCCCGCTCTGGTCTCCCAAAGTACTGGGATTACACCCATGAGCCACTGCACCTGTCCAGGAAAAATATTCTTAACTCATTCTCTGGGTTTAAGTAGGGTATTAGCAGTTTAGTGATGATGGGGTAGCAGTTATATGTAAGTATGAGAGTCTGAATGTGTTTATCTATCTGAGAGAATGAGAGAGTGAAGAGGCCGGGAAAGAGAGCATAAGCAATAATAACAGAAGGTAGGATAGTAATTTGCCATTCTTACTATGAGGTGTGGGTGTACTGTTCTAGATGTGTAACTAAAAGGAGTAATTTTAACCTGATTATTTTCATCATACCCACCTGGTGGTCATTTTGTAAACTCCCACAGCTCTTGGAACAGTGTATCTCAATAGTAAAAAAGTCTTCGAAATCTGTATTAGGCACGCTGGGTAAAGTGCATCTTTTTTCTTCCAGGAATCTCTTTCTAACAGTGAAGAAACCAACTGGTAAAGACCAATAAAGAACGCTTGCTTTAAACAAGAGTAACTTATGCATATACGTGCATTCACATACACACACACACATACACACACGCACACACACACAGAGAGAGAACATAAGGAAGAATAAAATCATCTTATTTTACAAAACACCAGCTGTGTTCCAGTGTTCTATCTATCGAAAATGAGAAAGTATTTGACTAAAATAAAAAAGAGGAAGGAAATAATTTAAATATGGACCAAAAAAAAAAAAAAAAAAACCCGTCAGGAGAAGAAAGCTATATTGAAGAAATTCTCTTGACAGCCAGTATTATTTTTAGCATTCCTAATTCAACTTCCGTGATAATATCAGCACTTTTACTATTATAATCTTAATGACTTAGGAAATGTAAGCTGGATAGAAAATGTCAAACTGGAAAGGAAAATTTCAAATGTTTTGCTTTGTAATTAAGGCTTGACAAATATAAGCCAATTTTAGCATAATAGATAGATTATCAAGTAGGGAAATTTAGCTAATGTTAGAGGTAAAAAATTATAATTTATATTTGAATACATTCTGAGATGGCTTCAGTGTGCTGACATCTTTTAAAAATTGTAATGAGTCTTAAAAAGATTCCAGGACGGGATACAAAACATGTGGACACACACATACATTTCCAACTTCTCTGTAAAGGGCCAGAGAGTTCATATTTTAGGATTTTATGGGCCACATGGTCTCGATCACAACTACTTATCTCTGCTGTTGTAGCATGAAAGCAGTCATAGACAACATATACTCAAATGAGCATGACTGTGTTCCAACAAAATTTTCTTTACAAAACCAACCAAAGAGCTAGATTTTGCCCCCAAGCCATGGTTTGCTAAGCACTGATCTAATACATATTCATATATTTCATATAGAGGGATGGTGTGTGCATCGTTTTAAGCCCTCAAAGAGCTAAATCATATCCAATCATTCAACCTTTTAAAAAAGTTGATAATTCATATATTTTATATTTTATCTGATTCAACTGTTCCTATTAATATTTAATTCAAATGAAAGTTGTTAAAATGAAGTGGCATTTTCATATTCAAAACTACTTTAAATATATTCATGCTTGTCAGTGCCTCAAATAGAATCTGTGAACAATTCTCATAAAATAGATCCTAAATTTTGTCAAATAAACTTGGAAAATAATTATAGAATACTTATTTACCACTTTCCATACATGATTTAGCTTAACTAAGGTGCCGATATTTGTGTATGATAGCAAGGTAGGTAGTAGGGGGGTTGACATTTATCTTAAGGAGTCACAGTGACACTAATAATTGATCAAAAATAGCCACGTTCAAAGGACGCACATTCAGAAAAGATAGTGAAGTTTATTTAGATACAAGATGGAAAATGGTTGACTCTGTCTATGCCTAATATAAAAAAAAAAAGAATCTATGGTAATTTTCTTTTCTTTTCTTCCTTTCTTTTTTTTTTTTCTTTTTTCTTTTTTTGTTTTGAGAAGGAGTCTTACTCTGTTGCCCAGGCTGGAGTGTAGTTGTGCAATCTCAGCTCACTGCAACCTCCGCTTCCCAGGTTCAAGCGATTCTCCTGACTCAGCTACACAAGTAGCTGGGACTACAGGTGCCCGCCACTATGCCTGGCGAATTTTTTTATTTTTAATAGAGATGGGGTTTTGCCATGTTGGATAGGCTGGTCTCAAACTTCTGGCCTCAATAAATCTGGCTGACTTGGCCTCCCAAAGTTCTGGGAGTACAGGCATAAGCCATCACACCAGGCCTATAGTAAATTTTTAAAAAGCATTTAAATTGGTAATTTTGCAGTAACCTGGGATGCAGAATTGAATTGTTTTATGAATCAATCTCCAAGGAGTTATTTGAATTTGTTCTCTCTGTCTCTCTCTCTCTGTGTATATATGTACACATACATGTATATGCATATATATATGTATATTCTATGTAGCTCTATATGTTTTTTCATTAGACAACCTGGAACACATAAATGTTAAAAAATTATTTGTGAAACAGTGGCCCACTTTAAAAACAGTTCTTATTTTTGTTTGTCATTCCTCAGAACAAAACAGTATTTGGTACTTCAACAAAATAGAAAATTAATTTTAAAAATAGAGAGGAAAATAAATGTAAATATGACTTTTCCCAGTAGTCCTATAATTTATCTTAATAAGAAAGGAGCACAGGTTTCAATGCAGCATTGTTCTAAGACTTTTTGTGCATATCAGAATTTGGATTCATGTTTTTTTAAAAAGGAAAAGAAACGCTTGTCATGGAAAAAGTTAGTCAAAGTCAAAATAACAAAATAAGACATGTCAAGTAAGTAAATATAACCTGGGAGTTCTGAAATAAAGATAACAAAATGATTTCATCAAGTATCTAAAGTCTATCATTTATAATGTGGGTGAAGCTATCATAAATAAAGCAGAGTTACATTTGCTTTTCTAAATATTAAGTTGTATGCAGTATATGCATACAATTTGCTTTACTTAAGAAGATGCCTAACTTATCTGATTCTTTGTATGTTTTAGATTAATTTTCTAGAGTTGACTCTCACTCAGGTGTAGGCAGAAAATTATTGGTGTGGAAAATATGCCCATTCCAGTGAGGTCATCTATTACATGTGCATGTAATATATGGCAGCAGGTCGTTGGGACAATGTCTCTTTGAGATGGCAGTCCCCTTGAAGTCATTGCCAGGGAATATATTTCTCTTTCATTTAATTTTTTATGAGACAATTTAGGGAGGGGATTTTGTAACTTATCAGTTCCAGAAATTATACCTAGCAATACGGAAAATGATATGTTTTTTCTTGTGGATGGTATAGCTTTGTTAATTTTTGATTTTGAGATGCTTCAGGGTAGAGACCAGGTTTTTCAGCTCAATGAGAACACGTATTTTTGTATGTTTCATTCTTGGTCATATCACAAGTGCCTATAACAGCGCCTGGACAAGAGTACCTGCAATAAATTCTTTTGAATGACAGGATTAACCTTTACATTGCCAGCAGAAACTTAGGACAAAGCCATGGTGGATAATCAAAAAGTACCATTAAATTAAGTGGAAAGAGCAATTATGAATAAATAACTACCTTACCACTCCCAACAACGGGTTTGGGAATTCATCCTTGTAAAACCACGGAGATTGTTCCTCTGAGAGTGACTACACATTTTTGGGTTTTTTTTTTTTTTTTTGAGACGGAGTCTCGCTCTTTCACCCAGGCTGGAGTACAGTGGCGCTATCTCGGCTCACTGCAATCTCTGCCTCCTGCGTTCAAGCGATTCTCCTGCCTCAACCTCTCCAGTAGCTGGGATTACAGGCGCTCGCCACCATGCCTGGCTAATTTTTGTATTTTTAGTAGAGATGGGGTTTCACCATGTTGGCCAGAGCTCATCTCGAACTCCTGACCTCAAGTGATCTGCTCACCTCGGCCTCCCAAAGTGCAGATTTTGTTTCTCACACAATGAGAAGCTGAGTGCAATCTATATGCTGTAAGAATATTCCATTCTTACTCAATATTGTCTTTATGACTATTACTTTAAAGAAATGAAGTGAAAGATAGTTTTACTTCACATACAATATATAAAGTAAAATGTACTTTTGGTTTACATGTATTTATGACTATATGATCATACTTCAATAAGTCATTAATGAGGAAAACAATTCCAAGACACATAAATAATTGGATTTTTTAGTTGCTGTGTTTGTAGTTTACTTTCAACATTAGTAAGCAGTTATAAGAGAACAACCATTACCAATTACTATAACCACAGCATTGCACATGGAGAAATACGATTGTTGACCTTGAAATGAGTATAAGATCATCCCCAGTAGAAGATCACAATCCAACAACTCTCAACCCTGACTGCACTTGGCATCATCTTGGGGAGCTTTTAGAAAAAAATTTTTATTAGATCCAGGCCCTACCTTCAGAGATTCTTCACTGTATGGACATCTGTACATTTTTAAAGCAACCCAAGTGATTCTATTGTGCAATTATGGTTGAGAAGATCTAGTACTCTTCAAATTGTTTTTCTCAGATAAATTTATTTTTTAAATTTTTATTTTATTTTATTTTATTTTGAGACGGAATCTTGCTCTGTCGCCCAGGCTGGAGTGCAGTGGCACGATCTCGGCTCACTGCAAGCTCCACCTCTCAGGTTCACGCCATTCTCCTGCCTCAGCCTCCCGAGTAGCTGGGACTACAGGCATCCGCCACCACGCCCAGCTAATTTTTTGTATTTTTAGTAGAGATGGGGTTAGCCGGGATGGTCTTGATCTCCAGACCTCGTGATCCGCCCACCTCAGCCTCCCAAAGTGCTGGGGATTACAGGCGTGAGCCACCACGCCTGGCTCTCAGATAAATTTAAAGGAATTTTGAAAAAACGTGCATATCTCCCATATTTCAACATAAAACATTTCATCATATGTTTGAACAGTTTCAAAGAATATACATTCCTCTGCATCATCTATGTGTTCTAAATATATTTTGGGTGAAACTTTGAATTGGATATTTAACTCATTTGGTTTGTGGGAAAAAATAACATTAAGACAGAGGCTTGCCCTGAATTTTTTTTACTTAGACAAAATAAATATCTCTACCTTTCAATATTTTCTTTAAGATATCTTCAATGGACTATCCCAAATGCTCAGTGCATTATTTGATGGTCCTTTTGTTTGACGCCCTGGAGGATTTAACTCCCTGGAGCAATATGCTTTGATAAGATTTGCCATAGCGAGGTATGTATGTCTTCTTCAAAGTAAGAAAACTGAGATTAGATAAGAGAATAGGCACATTATCAGATCAATTTTAGACGTGTCTGAAAGCTGAAGATCTGGAAATAGATTCCCTTAAACATGTTCATGTCTGTGTACTTGAAAAGTCCTCATATTTTAGTGTATGTACCTCAGTTGGAAGGTAGCTGGATTAGACTTGGAGCTGGTAGTTTTGGGGAAGACAGAGACAAGGTGGGATCTCCAAACTGACCAGCAGATTGATAGGTTGGTTGGGAATAAGGTGAGAACTTTTTAATTAGGGCCATGTGTGCACCACATATCATAGCAAAATAGGAGTTCAAAACTAAGCAGACAAGCAACAATCTAAGCACAAATTTATAACAGCAATAGAACCAGAGTTGAGAGAAACGAGGGAGGTAGCCAGGAATCAAGAGGAAAAAATTCTGAAGGGCAAGTAAAGAGGGAGAATGAAGTAGAAAAATTGTTCAAAAATCAACAAAGCTATATGGGGAATAAAAGAATACAGTAAACATGACTACACCACCAATGAGAGATGCTATCACCAAAGAGGTGAGAATACATGAAGCTCGCCTGTCTTCCATTTGTTTTTTGTTTTTTTTTTCCGTGTCTGCCCTTTGGAGTAGGAACAACTTCTCATGCATAGTAGAGGCAAAAACCAGCATCTGATAGTTCCATGTTTTCGGTGTGGAGTAGAAAGCAGGAAAGAGTTGGTAGATCCCGAGTGCACAGGAAATGCACTTACGTTCACTGAAAAGCCATACAGCATCCAACTATAGATGATATTGGCTGGAAATATAGGACCACAAAAATTATTCACAGATCTTTTCTTTTGGTTTTTGCTGAAATCATTTTAAGTAAAATCTGACGGGGAGGGAGGCAGAGCATCAGCATAAATAGCTAATGCATGCAGGGCTTAATACCTAGGTGATCGGTTGATAGATGAAGGAAACCACTATGGCACACGTTTACCTATGTAACAAACCTGCACGTCCTGCACATGTATCCTGGAACTTAAATTTTTTTTTAAAAAAAGACAGTATGTGGGAAAAAAAATATCTTAGAGACCAGAGACTTTTTCTTTTCAATACATTTCTTTAGTTTTTAACGAAAACAGAGCTCCAACAGTTATCTCTTCAATAACTGAAAGCATCTCCCTAAGCTTTAAGTGGTACTTGAAATTTTAAGAGGATGATTTTTTTCCAACTCAGTGAGATTATAATATACACTCCAACGACTTATAAAAGCAAGAGAATTAGAGTGTTAATTGTTAATTATATGAAAGTATTCAAGCAAAGGAACTTTTACCTTGAACGCCTTTACTCTTTAGCATCAAAATAAGTGTGAAAGTTCTATGGTATTTAGGGAGGATATTTTAAATTTCCCCTACCCAAGAAAACTGGATAAGGATTAATGCAAAACCCCCTCCAGAATGTTAATTTAATTAAGTAGTTATCCAAAGTGTTATCACAAATACATGACGTGAGTTCACACTTAAGGCCCTTACATTTTTGTATTACATGGCATTTGACTTTTTAATTTAAAAAAAAAAACACACTTCTATTGTATTGCCATGGGGTTTTTCATTTAATTTTCCATTTAAAACTAATTTTATTTCTCCTTTTAATTTAATTAAAAACGTTAAAATTATTAGTGAAAAAAAGAAGAAAATCCTGAGTCATCACTCTTTCCTTCTTTATTTATTCACATCATTGATGAAGTTCTAAGTAGAACAAAACACTGCGAAAATTGGGGTTTGCTCACTTTGAGGATCATAGAAAATAAAGAGCTGAAATATTTTTTTCTTTTAGAAAATTTAAAAAAAAAAACTGATATGAAATTTCCTCTATTTAGAAGCCCATGTCTACCCAAAAAGAGACAAAAATGTTTTCTCATAAGCCTGGAATTAGAACATCTTTCGACATCTTCAACTCTAAGTTGAATTTCATTAAAATACTTAGTTGCACATTTTTGAAGTGGCAAACATCTTGCTTTTTGGAAATCTCAGCTTTAAGAAATGAAAGAGGTAAAGAGTATTTGAATTGTAATCGTTGTCTAAGCCAGGATAGGTTTTCTGAGGTGGGAGTACAGAGAGATGGGTCAGGTCAGGGGCTAGTGGTCATGGCTAACTGCTATAAAACTTCTATTGATGCCACTCATTTGGGTGACATGAGATTGGATATGGGCTAAGACTTTGGTTGAAAGGAAAGTTGTTTACTTGGAAGTGTTCTAGTAGGCATTCGCCAGTCACAGAATACAAGAAAGAAGAAGGGATTCGTTCATTTTATTTCTTTAAAACATGTGTTGAACATCTACTTAATGCTGTAATCTGTGCTAGATTCAGAAGATATAATAATAAAACCAGACAAAACCATGATTCTCATGGTCGCTAGATTGAAGAGGGGCTTATCAGTTACAGAAGACTCAATGCTTCCAAGGCTTTAATACCACCCACGTTTTATTGACCTTTTATTAACCCATTTTGGTTAGCAAAGACAGTGAAAGAATATTTACATGCATATTTATATAACTATTTACATAGGATAAGATTTTTTTCTAATAACACTTGAAATTGCATTTTTAAATTGTTTTATGGAAGAATTTTGAGTCCAAGCTGGTACAGTAGGTTACTCCTGTAATCCCAACACTTGGGAGGCCCAGGTGAGCGGATAGCTTGAGCCTGGAAGTTCATGACCAGCCTGGGCAACATAGTGGGACCTTGTCTCTATAAAAAGATAAAAAATTTAGCCATGCATGGTGGCATGCACCTGTGGTCCCAGCTACTCAGGAGGCTGTGGAGGAAAGATTACTTGAGCCTGGGAAATCTACTTTGCAGTGAGCCGTGATTGTACCGCTGTACTCCTTCCTGGGCAAGAGAGTGATATCCTGTCAAAAGAAAAGAAAAGAAAAGAAAAAAATGAAAGAAAAGAAAAGACTTATACCAGCTTTTATTTACCTCTATTTTTTTTTTTTTTTTTGTCCAAAGCATGTGTTTCCTTTAATTTTTTTCTTTCACTTTTGTTTTAGATATGGGGATACATACACAGGTTTGCTACATGGGTATATTGTACCCAGGTAGTGAGCATAATACCCCATAGGATGTTTTTTGACCCTTCCTCCCCACCCTAAGTAGTCTGTAGTGCCTATTGTTATTATGTTTATGTTCACGTGTGCTCAAAGCTTGGCTCCCATTTATAAGTGAGAACATGCAGTCTTTGGTTATCTGTTCCTGCCTTAATTCATTTAGGATAGTGGCTTCCAGATGCATCCATGTTGCTACAAAGGACATGATTTTGTTCTTTTGTGTGACTGCATAGTATTCCATGGTGTACCACATTTTCTTTATTTGATCCACCATTGATGGACACCTATGTTGATTTCATGTCTTTGGTATTGTGAATAGCATGGGTGAAGAAGATAAAAGTGCATGCATCTTTTTGGTAGAATTTGTTTTCTTTGGGATATATAATTAATAATGGGATTACTGGGTCTAATGGTAGCTCTGTTTTACATTCTTCGAGAAATCTTCAAACTGCTTTCCACAGGGGCTGAACTATTTTACATTCTCACTAACAGTGTGTAAACATTCTCTTTTCTCTGCAGCCTCACCAGCATCTGCTATTTTTTGACTTAAGTAGCTGTTCTGACTTGTTTGGATGATATCTTATTGTGGTTTTGATTTGCATTTATCTGACAATTAGTGATATTGAACATTTTTTCCTACGTTTGTTGACTGCTTGTATATCCTTTGATCTCGAACTCCTGACCTCAAGTGATCTGCTTGTCTCAGCCTCCCAAAGTACTGGGATTACAGGCGTGAGCCACTGCGACCGGCCTTGTACCTCCTTTGAAAAGTGTCTGTTCATGCCCTTTGTGGTTTTTACTTGTTGATTTGATTAGAAATCTTAAGTTCCTTATACATTCTGGATATTAGACCTTTGTCAGAAGCATAGTTTGCAAATGTTTTCTGCCGTTCTCTAGATTGTCTGTTTACTCTGCTGATAGTTTCTTCTGCTGTGCAGAAGCTCTTTAATTAGGTTCCAGTTTTCAATTTTTTGCTTTTGTTGAATTTGCCTCTATTCTGAAAAATTCTGTCATGTACCATAAATATTTTGTTGTAGTAAGTTAGGTAACACATTTAAATAATTAGCTCAACATCCTGAGATGTGGACTACTGCAAAATGGATACAAGAATATATACAAAGAGAGTTGTACTCCTTGGTCAGTCAATTTGCACACACACAGTGTTCAAATGGGTCCTTGGACCATGTCAAATCACACCGAAGTAAACAATAGTTGATTAGATTAGGATGAAATAGTATTATAAAATCCATAAAAGTAATTGCATAAAACTTTTAAATGGCAAAACTGCACTTACTTTTGCACCAAGCTAATAAATAGTTTCTCTTTATTAGGACATGCAGATATAATAATTAGCCTTGCTGGTCTTGAACTCCTGGGCTCAAGCGATCCTCCTACCTCAGCCTTCTAAAGTGCTGGGATTACAGGTGTGAACTACCATTCCCAGCCTCAGAAAACTTTTTTATGTAAATGACTGGATTGTAAATGTCTTCAGTTTTATGGGTCATGTGGTTTCTGTCACAACTACTCACATTCTGTCACAAATATTGACAGTCATGGTTTGTAGATTCAAAGCAGTCACAAATACTAAGTAAATAAATGCACATGGCTGTGTTTATATAAAACATGATGGAATAGATTTGGCGTGTGGTCCATAGTTTGCCGAACTCTGTCTAGACAACATAAAGGTTCAAAGGAGGAAGATATGACATCAAATTGGGGCAATGAGAAAGTATTTCATTGAAGAGGTAGCATTTGCTGTTATTCTTGAAGCCTGGGAGAATTATGTTAAGCTGACATGGTGGGGTGGTTTCTGGTGGACAGAATGTGCACAGTTTAAGAAATTGAATTTTTATGAACATTGAGCATTTCGTTATGGTAGAAATATAGACTCTGTGTAGAGGAGTAACTCTAAATGAGTTAGGAATGTAGATTTGTTCATGTTTTAGAGTTTTCAGTACCAGGATGAGGAACTTGTACCTAGCTTGACAGGCAATGATAGACCATTAAATAGTTTATATAACAGAGGGATTTGGTAGAAACCACACTAAAGGTGATTTTTCTATAAAAATAAAAATTTCTATGAAATTCCATCAGAAAGATTTTATAATGTCTAAAATATAAAACTGGAACATCATAGAATTAATATATATAAGTTAAACTTTTTTTTGTAGGCATGCATATGTGAAATTGTATGGTTCTATTTATGGCAAACAAAAGGAAACTTTTTACAGTGAAACTATGTTCATAGTTTTCAAGGGAAAAACAGCTCCATGAAATAAAATATTGCTTGGGGAGTTCTTTCATACCACTTGTCACCAGCATTCTCAGTGGCTTATAAGTTACAATTGCTCTGTGATAAAGGCATATGCTTTCCTTCTCTCTTATAAAAATTTTAATGAGAACTTGAAGTGAACTCTCACTGAACCTATTTTCATTCCAAAATCTTATGATTTTAATCTTATGATCCTCCTGAGACCTGGCACTATAGTCTGTGACAGCATGAATACTTCATAATTATTCCTCCTGTTTGTAGAAAGCACCATGGGCATCCATCATTCCCTCTCTCCCCTGCTGCCTCCAGGGAGCCACAGCCTCTAGCAAGGTCAGTAATTGCAGTTTTGGTTGACAGTTCCAGGCCAGCTGAAGCAAACCCAGCTGGTGAAGACTAGCCACAATGGATATTGACTGACTTCCCTTCCTTCTTTCACCTCATCGTTAGTTTGGCCTTAAAACTCTTCCTTAGTGATGTGATAGATGGACTTGAATCATCCCACAAGAGATTCCCAAGTACAGAGAAAATGAATGGTTTCTCTAGAGCCACGTGTATATATGTCTGTTGGTATTTGGGGGACAATTGATCTAACCATCCTGGGGTAAATAAAGGTCTTTCCCTTGGGGATAAGGAAAAGACTATATTGGAGCTTGACGTTTAATATTGTTTGGCATCTCACATGTCTATAGACAACCTGCATGAAATAAAAGATTTAGCTATGTGAATTAAGATGGTGTTTTAGAAGTGGATATGCTTCATTTGACTAACACTGAAAATTCTAACAGATTTGCCCTGTGCATAGAAAAAAATAGATGCTTTAGATGTCAAGCAAATAATTAAGCATTAATTTTTTACTTTATTTTACAACAAATGCATAGAGAGATTCACACAAGAAATACTAAAGAAATGCCACATGCTTTATCAAAAAAAAAAAAAAAAAGCCCACATTATGAATCCAAAGAAAGATAAGCAAATAGCCTTCATAGTATGTAATATTGGATGATGTAGCTTTAGGAAAAAGAAGATAAACTTTCATGTGAATTGCTGGTGAATTCCAGAAAAGAAATGACTTTCGAAAGTGGTATAATACTTTTAACTCTCTAATTCTCACTGTGTGGTTTACTCATAGTATAGACCATGACTAAAGTACTGACAGAAACAAACCCAATTAGGCATGGCCTATTGTATAGATACTGAACTAGTCTAGTGTCTTTAGGTTTGTAATAAGTCAAGGTTTATATTTTTCTTGCTTTTTTACCCTGGTCCCTTGTTTCTGGACTTACTTGGGGTTTAAAAAATGTATTTGCTTAAGAATAACTTAATTACCCATTCTGGATAAAAATTTAATGGAATGTGTTAGAAGGCTTAAGTGAAATATTCACATTAATTGAAATCACGACCCCCAAACTCTTTGACACACCTCCCATTATGAGGTAGATTGTGAGCGGCCTTATAGTTATTTAATAGAATAAAGTTGATGTAATGATATGTAATTTCTAGGCTAAGTTAGAAAAGGTCATTTAGCTTTTACTTGATTCTGTCAGGAGGTATACTCTGGGAGAAACCAACACCATGTAAAAAACTATCCTGTGACCACCATGTTTTGAAGGCCCCATGTAGGAATTTCAGCCAACACTACCAGCAAACAGTCAGCATCAACTTCCAGCCCTGTGAGTGAGTCATCTTGGATATCCAGCCCAGTCTAGTCTTTAAGTAACTACAAACCTACCTGATATTTAACTCCTGTCCCCTGAGAGGTGCCAAGTGAGAACTCCTCAGCCAATTCCTTCTCAAATATTTGTCTCACAAAATTTTTAGAATATCTTTAATATATTTGTAATAGTAAAACTACTATCACTCAGTAATTTTGGTGTTAACTATGTATTTATTTCGGATATTCAGTTTGTTATGCTTCTATTTAAATGATTATTGAATTTCTATTAGGAACACTTGTTCAACCTATCTACCATGAGACTTAAAAAGCCTAAATCACAGTCCTTGCCTTAGAAGAATACAATTGTTAGTGGCGTAGATATAGGGTCGTCAAGTATCGAAACTCTGGAGCACACCATTCATATTATAGTCTATGTGAATAGTCTCCCTTGAGTTGTGCAATGGGATGTCACTGGAAAGATAAAACATAAAGAGTTATTTTCGTAATAACCATTCTTATACTGGTAAGCTTCTCAGGATTGGCATATATGAGTGGTAAGGAATACTACTAAATTTTATACTTTTCCAGTCTTCTTTACAATACTCTGTTATTGACAAAAGTGAAAAAAATTTAGTTAGAATGTAAAAGTAACAAGGAAGTTTTAAAGGAATATATAATGTTCTGTCATAAAGACAGGCACATGTATGTTCATCATGGCACTATTCACAATAGCAAAGACATGGAATCAAACTAAATGCCTATCAACAGTAGAATGAATAAAGAAATGTGCTACATGAATATAATGGAATACTATGCAGCCATAAAAACGAATGAGGTAATGTCCTTTGTAGCAGCATGGATGTAGCTGGAGGCCATTATCCTAAGCAAACTAACACGGCAACAGAAAACCAAGTACCTAATGTTCTCACTTATAAATGGGAGCTAAACTTTGAGGACATGTGGACAAAAATAAGGGAACAAGGGCCTACTTTAAGATGAAGAGTGGCAGGAGGGTGAGGATGGAAAAACTACCTATTGGGTACTATGGTTATTACCTGGGTAACAAAATAATCTATACACCAAACACCCATGACGCACAATTTGCCTGTATAACAAATCTGCACATGTACCCCTTAACCTAAAATAAAAGTTAAATTCAATTTAATAAAAAATAAAATCAAAATTTTAGGCTGGGAGTGGTGGCTTATACCTGTAATCCCAGCACTTTGGGAGATCAAGGCAGGAGGATCCATTGAGCCCAAGAGTTTAAGACCAGCCTGGGCAACATAGGCAACATAGTGAGTCCCTGCCTCTACAAAAAAATACAAAAATTAGCCAGGCATGGTGGCATGTGCCTATGGTCCTAGGTACTTTGGAGGCTGAGTTGGGAGGATCGCTTGAGCCCATGAGGTTGAGGCTGCAGTGAGCCATGATCATTCTGCTGCACTCCTGCCTGGGTAACAGGGTGAGGCCCCGTCTCAAAGAAATTATATTGCACTGTATGCAATACTTTGTAAATGCATGTGCTATTCTTCTAATGCTTTTAGACACTTCAGTGTGTGTTGTGAGAATACGCCAAGTTGACTAATCATAAACTGATGGTTCCCAAATTTGGCTGTACATTGAAATCACCTGGGGAGTTTTAACAACCGACTCATGTCTGGTTCCCACCCCTAAGGATTCAGATTTAATGGATCAGGAGTACAGAATGTTCATTGGGATTTTTTAAAGATCTGAAATTGTTTTAATGAATAGTCACAACCGAGAACAACTGATGTATATTTCTTCTTTTAATTAGGTAGTTCTCAAACTCAACTGCCCTTTGGAATCATCTGTGGAATTTTGCAAACTATTTGTGACTTGGTTCCATTTCTAGAGCTTCTGATTTAATTGCTCTGGGGTAGGTCATTTTGGTACTTTTAAAAATGCTCACTAGTTAATTGTGATTTGAGATCCACCAATAGGATGCCCATACTAGGTTTACAGATTAATGTTTTTCTGCAAGTATGTGTCACTTATCCTCAGTTACCACATCGTTACTATTGGAACACAGCTCAGGTTGCCAAATTCAGCAAATAAAAATAACTTTGCCTGGATACGTTTGAATTTCAGATAAACAACAAATACTTTTTTAGTGTAAGTATGTCTTATGCAATATTTGGGACATACACTAAAAGGTAAGGTTTTTTACTTAAAATTCAAATTTAACCAGATACCTTGTATTTTATCTGGCAACTCTAAACACAGCATAATTTAGGCAAGAGACAGAACAAGGCCCAAATAATGCATTATATGAAGTGTGACCACAATGGTGTTCAATCCATATTCCAGGACAGAACTAAGATATTCTCATTGTCCCCCAGCTACCACAGAGTAACCATTCTATCCCATAATACTACTTCTAGGTGGTCTCATCTGTAGCATCCCTCTTATTTATTGAGCAAAAGCAATGGACAGATGTAGGAGATAGATAGAAAAAAACCTGAAACCTCCTGTCTCATCAGTGTTAAATCTACTGGCAGCAGAGAGTGTTAAATCTATTGGCAGCATAAGCTGAAATCATGGGACTGAAACCTATGACTTATAAAAAACAAACAAACAAAAATCCCGTGGGTTTCTATTGTTTTTACTTATGCAGTTTCTCAAATATTTTCATGTAATTATAGAAGAGAGAGAAAAAAAAAAAAAAAAACAGATACAGTGCTGAAGTTCTGATCGCTGGCTGAACTTCATAGCCTTAGTAACCACTGTTAAACTCCGAGATTGTGTCGTGTTTATAGTGACAGCCAATTCCCTCAGAGTTATACAGCAGTTGCTGGCAAATGTAATCTCACATTTGGCAAATGCTTGCATTTCTGAAGCTCACTTTTTTATTGGTTCTTCTCAACAATGCTGCAAAGTAGGCAGGGAAATTTTGACATCCATTATATAACTAAGGAAAATTAGAATCACAAAAGTGTTGCCTTGACCTAGAGTATATTTCTTAACGTGTGGTCCTGGACAAACTGCCTCAGCATTATCTGGGAACCTGTTAGAGACAAAAATTCTGAAACCCTACCCCAAACCTACTAACTTGGAAACTGCAGAATAGGCCCAGTAATTTGTGTTTTAACAAGCCTTCTAGCGATTCTGTTGCATGGTCAAGCTTGAAAACCCCTGCCTTCAGGGTATGTGGTCCCAGCTCAAACATTACTAATACCAATATTTATTTATTTAATTTATAGTTTATTTTTCCCCCCAGAGTTTAAACTCTACAAGGTCAGGGATGGTGTCACGCTGCCTAGGTATATAATAAATATGCAGCAAATATTGCAAAATAAAATAATGAAGACTAGAATGAGTGAATGCATGAATCCCACATATGGGGACTTCCATTGCCATGCCTTGCCTTGCCTTAAAAGAAGTGTCCTGTGCTTAGAAAATTCCATTGCTTCGCTCATTCTCTTTTGAAGAATCTTGGCTGATGGGAAGAAAAATGGTTGACTGCATGAATTTATCCACAGGCATATTAAGACTAGATATTTTCCTTGACCCCTTAGTGGGACTTGTGAAGGGGTGGCTCGCTTACTCACCGTGCAAACCCCTTGAGGGAGGGGGAGCAGCAGGTGAGCGGATGCAGGAGCCAGGGCCAAGTGCCTTTGGGCACTGGCAGGAATGAACCCTGTAGTGGCCTGTGGCAGAGTACCATGTAGTACCTGGAAGGCACCTTAGTTTATCTAGTTCAGTCCTCTCATTGTACACATAAAGAAGCTAAATTTTGTGAGTGGTAAAGTCTGTATCTACACAATAAAATACTTGAATAGCTGGGGCTAGAACTCTGGTGTCTTTATTCCCTTTAATATGCAAAGATTTTGAGTACAATATCCTGTGAAGAATGTTTGAAATCTCACGTGGGGAATGTCACCAGTTCAATTCTGCTGTCTTTTTTTTTTTTTTTTAGATGGAGTTTTGCTTGTATCGGCCCAGGTTGGAGTGCAGTGGCATGACCTCTGCTCACTGCAACCTCTGCCACCTGGGTTCAAGCAATTCTTCTGCCTCAGCCTCCCGAGTAGCTGGGATTACAGGTGCCTGCCACCATGCCTGGCTAATTTTTGTATTTTTGTTAGAGACAGGGTTTCACTATGTTGCCCAGGCTGGTCTCGAATTCCTGACCTCAAGTGATCCACCTGCCTCGGCCTCCCAAAGTGCTGGGAGTACCGGCGAGAGCCACTATGTCCAGCCAATTCTGCTATCTTTATTTCTGCTTAATTATTACTTTTAATTTCATTATTTTATTACAAAATTTTAACTTTTTATATTGAATGGTATTATCGATATGGAACTTTGTATTTATGAAGTAAAGATTGAAGGAAGCTTATTTACTGCTAATGGAAAGTATTGCTTACTTTTTCATTCAAAGCCGGAAAAGCAGTGTACAAACATGTAAGTGAAAGAAAAATCCAACCAAATCTCTTACTCAAGTATCTACATTAATGTCGTTTGGTGGGTGAGATACTTTTGCAGTTCTGCAGTATTAATCCATCCTTCTTTATTATGTCCACCAAAGGTATAACACTGCTTACAGTGTGTTTTAGGGAAAACAGTCCTCCTAGGCACAGTGGCGATAATTCTTTGACCTTTTTACTTTGCTGTCTTGGCTCATCACGGTGACCTTTCATTCATTTTCTCTTGTCTGATCTGCTTTGCAGACACTACGAAACCACTCTGTGGTGTCTGTTGAGCTGAAGTCAGTTAATCACAGGGTGACTTTTAAAATCAAGATTAATAATAGGTTATTTCATAGCCAGAATGCTTGATTAAGATGGGCACGTTTGTGGTTCCCCTCATGTCTAGAAATAATTTAGCCAAGTTACAATATCTGGGGCAAATTTTTCTCTCTTATAATTTTCCCAATGAGAACTGCTCGGTTTAAATGGACTTTCCTAAGCTTCCGTCAGGGGTTCTCAGAAGGGTTATACAAAATCACTTTTTGTAGCTACTGAGTACTCCTAAATGGAAGCATCTTTGTAAAGCCATATAGCATTGGCACCTCTTCACAAGAAGCGGGGAGAGTCAGTGAAAAAAATAACAGGAAGTCTGTGTTTAAAGATAATAACATCTGCCTCCAACATTTTACACATCTCAGTCATGCCCTGTGGTGGGAGCAAAAGAGTTTTCTTTTCTCTTTAGTCTTGTGCCAAATTTTCTTTTCCTGTCAGCCTCAATCCACTAATGTCCTTGGTGGGTGGATCCTGGTGTATTAAAAGATTCATAGCATTTCCTATTTATATGCTGCTTAACAATATGATGGTACACCTTAGCAGTTTAGCAAAATGGCAAATCTGTTTGCTTAATAAACCATATAATGTGCTGCATCATCAATTTGACTTTGCTGGATGAACGAAGAGAACCAGTTGGCACTGATGAAGTTGAGTTTTACAGGTCAATGCACCATCCATATTAAGGAAATCCAGGACATCTATGTACATATATATTGTAGCTAGAGGCTGAATACATTTTGTACAATATTTCATTTGCTGTTATAAAGGAAAAAAATATAAGCCTGGGTACAGCTACCATAGAAATCAATTTTTAGGTTTTATTTTATTACTGCCTTTCTATTCCCCAGGTGTGCTTTTTCCTAGCATCTCCATCCTAAATACAATTGCCTTTGAAACACCAGTATATCTCTGAGTGCATGACAATTTCCAAACTCTACTCAGAAAATACAGTGCAAATCCTGGTATAACACAATGGAACTACCAAGAGTTGTTATGGGGCTAAAGATTTTCTGTTCTCTACTCTCTTGAGATCTTAACAAAACCCCTTCTTGGTAACCTTGGTTTATTGAAAAGGGCTAATTTATTTGGCATTAATCAGAAGACATATGCCATCTCTCAACTAGACTCTCTCAACAATGTTCTTTAAAATTTTTTAATTTAGTGAAAACGTGGGGTAGCTTTATTCTATAATAATAATAATATGGTTCATGATATGGAGACTGCAGAAAGAAGACTATAAAGCTGAATTTCACTGCAAGAAAATTGTGACCTCTTCAGTACTTTAGGAGAAAATCTTGTTGTTCAGTTTGCTGCAATTAATAGTTATCTTACCTGTCAAACTGTGGTACCATCCAAGTTTCACCAGACTGTCTAGAATAGACTAATTTGAAGAAGTGCAATTTCCCAAGTAATGTTTTATTCTGCAGTCCCTCTATTCAGGGCAATACACCCATATAGGACCTCTCCCACTGCTAGTTTAGTCATGTGGAAGAGAACACCTCTTGTTTTAAGTTATTTAATCATCATCTTGCTAAAGAAATGTCTCACACTCCTAAGTCTCCAAGATCTTTTATAGGTCAGATTCCATATAAGGCTTTGTGTTCTACATTTGTGATCTAGGGAATTTAAAGCTTTTCACTTGTAGCTTACCAAAGGCCCCTCTATGTGGTAAATCATACATTGATATAAAAAGTAAATAATAATAATCATAATAATAGTTATGGCTTATATAACCTATCTTTCTCAATAGTTATTGGACCATGATGATACCTCAATACCATATACCTCTTCACGCACAATCCAATATCTCTCGTCCCCTTCATAACCAGGCATCTTTTTTTTTGTTGTTTTACAATTTTGTTAATGGAGATACAATTCACATACCATAAATCTACCATTTTATTTATTTTTAAAATACTTTAAATTTAAAATTTATTTTATTTATTTTAGAGATAGGGTCTCACTCTGTCATGGAGGCTGGAGTACAGTGGCATGGTCATAGCTCATTGCAGCCTCAAACTCCTGGGCTCAAGAGATTCTCCTTCCTCTGCCTCCAGAGTAGATGGGACTACAAGTGTGCACTGTGTCTGGTTAATTTCTTTATTTCTTGGCATAGACAGGGTCTTTACTATGTTGCCCAGTCTGGTTTTGAACTCCTGGCCTCAAGCAATCCTTTTGCTTTGGTCTCCCAAAGTGCCTGGTTTATCAGCATGAGCCACTGTGCCTGGCCTACCATTTTAAATTGTACAATTTATTGTTTTTGATATATTTACAAAATTATGCAACTATCACTACTATCTAATTATAGAACATTTTATCATCCCCAAAACAAACCATGCACCTATTCACCAAAAAGTGACTGAAGCAGGTATCAATCAATAGAAGTTCATTTACTCAAAGTTGAGAAAGCACCTTGGAAAATATACAAATCACAGGAGCATCTGTGATCTGTGCTTTTTCCAAAGGAGGGGGTGGGGGAACTTCAATATTTGAAGGGGAAAGAGCAAATAGGAGGGAAAAGAGAGGGAGAGAGGGTAGCCCCTGAGGTAAATAGTTAAATTCTTGTGAGGTTCTGGTTAGCCTCAGTAAATCTACATTTTACATGTGAAAAGAAGGACTAGAGGAAAAAGTCAATTAGGCATTTGTCTCAGGGTAGGCAGAGGGTTGTTAAGCTGGTAATTGACATTGTCAGGGTTAGATTTCATAGAACTGGGTTTTAGGGCTAGTTTATAGGAAGGGTATGTATCCTGGAAGATTTAGGCGCTCACAAGGCAATTCCTTGTGAGCAATTTGTGAGGGAGGCCATCTGGGGAGACATGTGCCCTTCTATAGTTGTGGGAACCTGGCTTAGAGATGAGGCTATGACCCGGTGTTGCAGAATTACAGCTATCTGGGAACAAAAAGGAAGGCAGCGTTGTGTGATTCAGTTCCCAAGCTTAACTTTGCCTTTGGCATAGTAAGTTTGGAGTCCCAAGATTCTATTTTCTTTCACATATCCATTAGCAGTCACTCCTCTTTCCCCCTCCCTGCAGGCCCTGGCATGCACTCATCTACTTCCTGTCTCTATGAATTTGCCCATTTTGAATATTTCATATAAATGGAATCATCCAATATGTGACTTTTTGTGTCTGGTTTCTTTCACTTATCATCGGGTTTTCATGGCTCATCCATGAAATGTCACAGTACTTTATTACCTTTTATAGATGAATAATATTCCATTGGGTATACCAAATGTTGTTATGCATGCATCAGTTGATGGAAATTTACAATTGCTTTCGTTTTGAGACTACTGTGAATAATGGTGCATAGCCCGTCATCTTGATAGAGTTGTCTATACTCACTATCATTTTCTCCTCATTTCCTATTTACTCTTCAGCCTACTCCAGTTTGATTTCTGCTCCAGTCTCTTCCCTAAAATGGCTCTCTCTGGTGTCACCAATGATATTAATGCAACTAAATGCTACCCATTTTTCAGTATATGTTGATACCTATATCTCACAGCTCTTATTTGACACTGTAGTGTAGACCATACCCTGTCTTCCCTTGATATGTACGAAACTACACTCTTCTGATTTTCCTCCTATCACCATGGCTGTTGCTTCTCTGTCTCTTTTGCAAACTCACTTTTTCTCCTTGGCTAATAAATGTATATATCACAGCCTTAATCCCTAGTACCTCAGAATGTCAGAATGTGATCTTATTTGGAAATGTTAGTACAGATGTAATTAGTTAAGATGAGGTCATGCTGGAGTAGAGTGCGCCTCTAATCTAATATGACTCATGTCCTTATTATAAAAGAAAAATCTGCACAAAGAGACACACATAGAGGGAAGACGTGAAAAGACACAACAAGAAGATAACAATGGCTTTCTACAAGCCAAAGACAGAAGCCTAGAACATAGCCTTCCCTCATGGCCCTCAAAAAGAACCAACCCCACCAACACCTTGATCTGACACTTCTAGTCTCCAAAACTGTGAGAAAATTAACTTACGTTGTTTAAGCCACCCAGTCTGTGGTATTTTGGTATAGCAGCCCTACGAAGCTAATACAACAGGACAGGCTACACATTTTAGCCTTTATATCTAAAGAATTGGGAAGCTGTGTGTCTGTCTGGCTGGCTGTTTGCTGAAGAATTTTTCATATGGTCACATTTGCGTGTTGAAAACATATTGCCAAAGTGTGCTAGGCATTTTGGAAGACACCAAGGAATTCAAATGAGTTGTGATAGGAGTTAGTTCCAGGGTGGTGGAAGTGGAGGAGAGCTGAGGAATTTGACAACTACTTCAGAAGAAAAGAATTAGAGATGGGAGATGAGGCAGAGGGAAAATGGTGAACATTTAAAGTATTTAGCTCATGCCAGGCATGATTCTAAAATCTTTAGCATATTCAAATTTCATGCTATCATCTCATCAACCCTGAAAAGCACCCATCTTACTGACGAGGTAACAGACACAGAAAGGTTAAGTGACTTCTCCAACTTCACACAGGGAGTATGTGTAGACTTTGGATCTGAACCCAGGCAGCCAGTGTCCAGAGCTGTTAACTATTTGATTATTATCCATCAGAAAGACATTTAAAAAAATTTTGTGCCTTGTCAAGCTGAGTGAGTGATGCAAATCATTCTCTAGGAAAATAAAAAATGTCAGATGGTTACATATTCAGGGTAAATAAATTAGTCTGGCCTTGACTAAAGGTGCCTTTAAATTAGTCAAGCATGCCAGTGAACATACAGATACGTAGTTCCAAAATCTAATTTATAAACATAAATTTGTAGTTAAAAGCACATACATGATTGTTGAAGGCATAGGTGGAGGTCAGATTACCTAGAAAAGGTCTTCTGAGTGAAAAGAAAAGGACTCAGTCTTGAGGTACTAGGGATTAAGGCTGTGATATATACATTTGAGAGGGATGAGACACAATTCAACCTGTCACATTTGGTTAGTCTTCTGCCAGCCTCTCCAGCTACATTTTTACTCTATGCTTTCTCATCCTCTCAACTAGCCATCCACACAGTAGCCTTCTTTTAAATGGGCCACGATCTTCCAACCTTTCTAGACCTCTTTCTAAAAGATAGTTCTTCAGCTAGAACACTCTTAATTCCATCTCAGTGCGCCGCCCCCCTCACCCCCTCACAACACTAGCCATTTTGCATGGCTTATTTCTGTTTGTCATTCAGATTTCAGGTCAAGATCACTTAGTGAGGAATTCTCTCATCTTCTAGGCTGGATCAATTGGATTGTGAATCTATCAAAGAATGTAACCCCTAAAGCATTTATCTTGCTTCGTAATTGTACATTCATTACATGTCTTTTTTTTCACCCTGCCTATTTCACCCTGAATGATTTGTCTTACCCTTTGATCTACAGATCCTTTTGAGTATATAACAGGAACTCAATCAATAGTTCTTAAATCCAAACATGACTTAAGTATTGTTATTTTGACAAATCAAGATCTTTACTGTTCACTGTAAACAGCTACTTTTTTTCCCTGATCTTTAACACCTCATTTCCTCTAATAATAATAAATGTACTTTGACATCCTTTCACTTGACTGCATCCTTTTGCTTGAGGGAAGGTTTAAGAAAGGACACATTTTTCATCAGGTATTCTATTCCCAACACAGAAAAGTTGACTGAATAGTTTTTCTTTGTTAGATATTTATAATGTCGACTGATTATTATGTTCAAGGTGATTTCCAAGAATAACAGACAATTAGAGTCAAGCCATATTTCTGTCCCCTGAAATCCTGAACCTATGTGTGTTGGCTAATGTGTGTCTGTGTATATGTACATTTTTACTTACTTTCCAATAATGTAATTGAATGTGAAATTTTTAACTAGAGCCAGAATTCCTTAGTAGGAATCCCAACTTCTACACTTACGAGCTATGCAACCTGGAGTAAACTGTCTGAGGATGTAATAGTATTTGCCCTGTAGGGTGATAGTAAAAATTAAAGGAGCTAATATTTGTATCTGGCATGGGGTATGTTAGGCCATTCTTGTGTTGCTATAAAGAAATACCTGAGGCTGGGTAATTTATAAACAAAAGAGGTTTAATTGGCTCACAGTTCTGCATGCTGTATACGCATGGCATCAACATCGAAGCTCAAAATCATGGCAAGAAAGTGAAGGAGGAAGCCTGTTTATCGCATGGTCATAGAGGGAATAAGAGAGAAAGAAGGAGGAGGTCCCAGACTCTTTTAAACAACCAGATCTCATGTGATACTAAGTGAATGAGAACGAACTCATCACCAAGGGGATGGTGCTAAACTATTCATGAGACATCTGCCCCCATGATCCAATCATCTATCAGCAGGCCCCACCTCCAACACTGGGAATCACATTTCAACATGAGATTTGGATGCAACACACATCCAAACCATATCATGTAGTAAGCACCATGTAAGTGTTATCTAGTAGAAGGAGGAGGAGGAGAATAAATAGAATTAATAAGACTAGAAATAATGATATATGTAAAGAAATATCTCAGCAGTTAGAATAACATGATTTATCCTTTTATATGCCTCACAAGAAAGAAGTCTCTTTTGGTCACCTTTGCATCCTCAGGACTTGGCACCATGCCTGTTAGGTGCTCAAGAAATATTTGTTATGTGAATATCCATTAATTTATTCTTTCATTTCTTAATTCATTTACAAAGAGTTGCTTCCATTGTTTTAGATTTAGTTGTTTATGCTTATTGTACCAGTGCTTATTTATGCTACACTGCAGGTCTGGAAAAACATTACATTTTAAATTTAATTTGGGTGTTGATTTGGACTCACTGAGCCTCTGAATACATGCCTACTTGAGACAAGTATGTAGGATGTTCATTAGTTCTCAAATACAGTTGATATATATTTTATAACTTGAGGTACTCCTGCTTTTTTGCATCTATGTGTGAATTAGCATATAAAGATATGAGTAATTGTTTTAATGAAAATTTCACCTCTGCACCACTCTACTGTGACTTCATTGTGAATGCAATTAGGTTTGCCATAGCGTTCTCCCTGTGAGCCTGTAGATAAGGCATGGAAAAATTATTTCTTTTACTATAATCCTCCTGCTTAAATATGATAGGAAAGCACCAATGAATTTAATACCATTAATGTTCTCTCTGAACTGAAACTCCCTAAATCATAAAATATCACATAATGTCTTTTTATTAAAATGTTGACATTGTTTCAAAATGTGCATTTCAGAGCAAGTTTTATATGCGTTCCTACAACATATGGGCATGTTCTTCATTTAGTCTTTCAATTAACATGATGATTAAGACAAAGCGCTTATTTCTGCTTCTGATGTGTTATGTCCCTACGACTAGTCACGTTTCCTATAATAATTCATCACACATTATGAAGTTTTTTTTGTTTTTTTTTTTTTTACTCAGTTTCTTTTAAACTTTCCTTTAATATATATCTGATGATGGAGACCTACATATAATAGAGAAGTTTTCTTTTGGAAACTTAGCATGACTATATTTTAGTTTCATTAGAAAGAAAGAGAATTAAAGAATGGATTTTTAAGAATAATTCATTGTAGAATTTCTATACTTAAGTATTGAAGCACTTTAGGACTCATAAGGGCATCTGTGTCTTGCATAATAAAGCAGCCAGGATGGAGTAAAACATAAAAGCAGACATCAAGGTCATTACCTAATCTGGATGGATTAGCCGTCCAGATCCCTGAAGGTCAAGGACTGAACAAGATATCTCAAGGTACCCACAAATTCTGTGATTTCATGTTATTAGGCTACTGAGTATAGCCATAGACAAGATGGCCATGTGGTTGGAAATCATGTAGAATTACAGGTTAGCTCATAATAAAGGCAAAAACTATACGTCGGTTAGAAATTTCAAGAGTAAGTGGAGCTAAAAGTATTTTGTGAATAGCATCACTCCATCTTTTATAAGATAACCCTACACATTTTTCTCTGTGTACTTCTATTGTAAATGTATGGTTCTATTAACACACTTGACATGTCACATTATTGTCATATATTTATGTGATGTAAATTGTTATAGGTAAGTCTTATTTATCTGTTCTCTGTAGGACCTAGCAGGCTATTTGGTACAGTATATATCAATAATCATTAAATTAATGAGCTAATAAATTAAAAGTGTTATACCCCATTGGTAACAAATGACAAGCCCCAAAAGATTATTTTATTCAAAGTATTTGATGCCTTAATATTAACTGATTCTTATAGCCCATTATACATTCCAAGAGGGCAAGGGCAGTATTAAACTGCATCCCTGAACTTAACACATTACCTGAAACATAGCAGGCACTCAAAAATACTTGAAAAAACAAACCAATCATTGCAATAATAGCTTTCATTTATATAGCACTTCCAATGTGCCACACATTGTTCTAAGCACTTTAAATACATCGACTCATTTACTTTTTACCCATATTCTTAACTAATACAAAATATGGGCTCTCTACATGGTATAGATCAGCTGTACTTTCATTAAATCTGTGACTTGATTTGAAAATGGAAAAAATAGGATTCATCTCTTAAGATATTCTGTGAATATTATATAAGGCAATGTTTGAAGCATGCTTGGCCTAGTGTCTGGCATAGCAGAAGTGTTCAAGATATTTTTACTATTAAGACTATTATTATTGCTGCTATTATTAACCATCTCCTCCAATAGTTGGCATAAGAGAGGTTGTACAATTCAGAAGACAAGAATAGAGAAAGCTAATGCTATTTGTGTCATCAGCTATTTGGTGTGTTTACATTTCTGCCCCTCATCTCTATATCCTCGTAAGCACACTCTATCTTCCAAGTATTCCTAGGTTAGATGGCATTTAATGGTATGTGTAGACCCCGCAGATTTGACTACATTGAAAACACAATAGCTAACACTTCTTTAGTGCACCTCTATGCCAGTCACTCTTCTAAGTACTTTATATATATTAACATAAAAACCCAAAGAGGTAAATGCACTAGTATTATCCCCATTTTATAGAAAAGGAACTGGAGATACTGAGTAGTTATGAGAAGTTACGTGACCTGTCCAGGGTCAATAAGCTGGTAAGCAGAGCAGCTGGTAGGTGAACCCAGGCAGTTTGGCTACACAGTTTCTATGCCATGTTGCTCAGTACATTTAAAACTTCTGTACCAAAAAAGAAATCATAAACAAAATTTTAAAAACAGATGGCAGAGTAGGAAGTTGAATTTAATAGAAAAAAATCTATGCAAAATACATCAAGATTTGCAACAAACCAAAAGAACAAACCACAAGTAATTCACAGAAGAAATACAAATAGTTAAAAATAACCAAAACACCTCACTAGCCTTTAAAGATATGCAAATTAAAACAAGATAATTTTACCCTCACAAGCAAAAATAAAACAGAAAAGAGAGCAAAACAAAAAAGGAAAGCAAAAATGGGAACTTTGCTAGTATTACCTACTCAATGTCTGCTTGATATCTCCACAGGGATATGCAATAGTTATCATAAGTTTAACACACCCAGAATTGAGCATCTGATTCCCCTTCACACCTGCTCCTTTTACAGACTTCTCTATTTCAGAAAACGTCAGCTCCATTCAACTAGTTGCTTAGGCAAAAATATTTAGAGCCCTCTTTGACTCCTGTCTTCCTCACAACTCACATGAATCCATGAGCAAATCCTCTCAGCTCCATTTTCAAAATGTATCCAAAATTCTGCCATGTAGTTCAGCACCTCCGCTCTTGCCTCTGTCATCCTGTGGCTAGATGGCTGTGTTTCCCTGTTATGTCTCCCCCTGCTTCAGCCCTTGCCCTCCTATAGTCTTCCATTCAACAGCGAGTCGGCCAGTCGTTCCTTTGTAGCTCAAGACAGATAATCACTAGTCCCTGATCAGAACACCCACAGGGTCTTTCCATCTCACTAAAAGTAAATATAGAGTCCTTATTACTGTGGTCTTGGAAGCCCTGCAGACTCAACCCCATCCCCTTCTTCCAGCCCCAACTCCTGCCTCTCTCATCACATTTTCCAGTCCTCTTCTCCCAGGTCCTTCCCTCCACTCCGATGACTGCCTTGATCTTTCTTTATTATTATTATTATTATCATCATCATCATACTTTAAGTTCTAGGGTACATGTGCACGTCGTGGAGGTTTGTTACATATGTATACATGTGCCATGTTGGTGTGCTGCACCAATTAACTCATCATTTACATTAGGTATATCTCCTAATGCTATCCCTCCCCACTCTCTCCTCCGCACAATAGAACCCAGTGTGTGATGTTCCCCTTCCTGTGTCCAAGTGATCTCATTGTTCAATTCCCACCTATGAGTGAGAACATGCGGTGTTTGGTTTTCCGTTCTTCTGATAGTTTGCTGAGAATGATGGTTTCCAGCTGCATCCACGTCCCTACAAGGGACACAAACTCATCCTTTTTTATGGCTGCATAGTATTCCATGGTATATATGTGCCACATCTTCTTAATCCAGTCTGTCACTGATCGACATTTGGGTTGATTCCAAGTCTATGCTATTGTGAATAGTGCTGCAATAAACATACGTGTGCATGTGTCTTTATAGCAGCATGATTTATAATCCTTTGGGTGTATACCCAGTAATGGTCTTTCTTATAGCTGCTTTCTCATCTGCTTTTCTCTCTGCCTGGAGTGTTCTTCCTCTTAGAGTTCCCTGCAGTTCACATCCCTGCCTCCTCATCTCAGGTCACCGCCTGAGTACAGCTCCCCTTCCTGACTGCCTGAAGATAACATCCTGTCCTCACACCCTTCACTGTCCTCCATTCCCTGCATTATTTTGCTTCATCCTACTTAATATTTTATATATGAAATTGTTAATTTGTTTATTCTCTTCTTACCCCTTAAACTCCTTCATTGACTGTAATATCTGAAAGCAGAAGTTTTTTTTTTTCCTCTCTCTCTCTCTCACCAATGCATTCTTAGCATTAGCCCTTAGCATGTAGTATCTCTTAAATGAACAAAAGAGTATTCAGCCTCGGCTGGACACTGTGGCTCGCGTCTGTAATCCCAGCACTTGGAGAGGCCAAGGTGGGACAATCACTTGAGCCCAGGAGTTTGAGACTAGCCTAGGCAACATAGGGAGGCCGCATCTCTACGAAATACAAATGAAACTAATTAGCAGGTGTGGTGGTACATGCCTTGTGGTCCCAGCTACTCGGGAGGCTGAAGTGGGAGGATCGCTTGAGCCTGGGAGGCCGAGGTGGCAGTGAGTCATGGTTGCGTCACTGCACTCCAGCCTGGGTGACAGAGCGAGACCCTGTCTCAAAAAAAAAAAAAAAGAAAAAATAATAATTAGCATTGTAAATGTTGCAAAATGTATAGGAGAGTCAATTTTCACAACTTTTTTGGAGGATTATTTGACACTACCTGTAGTGATTTATTTATTTATTTTTAAATTTCCAATTGTTTGTGAGGTATGGGGTTATTTGGTTACAAGGATTAGTTCTATAGTGGTGAATTCTGAAATTTTAGTGCACCCATCACCTGAGCAGTGTGTGCTGTAATGTAGTATTTCATCCCTCACCCCCTCCCAATGATCCCCCCAGTCCCAAAAGTCCATTATATCACTCTGTGTGTCTTTGCATCCTCATAGCTTAGCTCCCACCTGTAAGTGACAACATATGGTATTTGGTTTTCCATTCCTGAGTTACATCACTTAGAAGAATAATGGCCTGCAGCTCCATCCAAGTTGCTGCAAAAGACACTGTGTCATTCCTTTTTATGGCTAAGTAGTATTCCATGGTGTATATATACCGCATTTTCTTTATTCACTCGCTGGCCCATGGGCACTTACGTTGGTTCTATATCTTTGCAATTGCGAATTGAGCTGCTATAAACATGCACATGCATGTATCTTTTTCATATAATGACTTTTTTTTCCTTTTTTTCCTTTACCCCTGTCTTGTTTGGCTTCAAGCCAACAACTTCATATAACTCAATCTTTCTTTGTCCTCATATGTTCCCTCAATCCCTAACAAATGTTTGATGGCCACTTCTTGTCCAAATTCTATTGCTTTATTGCTGTTATATATATTTCTGACCATAAAACTCCATTTAGTACTGTTGATATCAATGTTTACTTTTGGGGGGTAATAAACTAGACAGTTTACTGAATAGTTAATTGAAGCATGATGTATCTATAGACACATACATATATATATATTATATATATATATGCATGCCTTTGAATGGATCTATTTATGTACAAAACTACCAATGGAATTTGGACTCACAACATCAGTTATGACCAATAGAATGTGCCAGTGTGGCCTGATCTACCCCTCCTCTTTTGATATCCCTCTATGCCTATTCTTATTAAAGAGAATAAAATTGTTTTAAAAGAAAGACAATTCCGCTCATTATATCACTTAATATCACTTGATACAATCCTTGTGTTGGCGCTTTTGCTTTTCATTGATATAATTTCAACCATAATAATATGTGTAATGAAAGTTTCAAACTTTTCAGAACTGCCTATTTTTGGCAGGGAGAGGTAATGTGTAGTAAAGGCAATCCATATTTTATGTAGAAAAGTAAACACAAAGAAGTAAAAATCAGTTACAATCTCATCCTTTCTACACATATCTTATTAGTTTGATGTTTATTATCTCCCTTTTTCCCTTTTTTCATCTAATGGAGTCTATTTTGCAAGGTGATTTTTTATATAGTACATAATAGTTAATGTTATTAACATAATAGTTTGCTATTACATATACTTTCATGCTATCATTTTATGGCTGAATGAATATGCCATTTTTAACCTGGAAAAAAATTTTTTACTTGTTCTAGCAGCTTTCTTAGTTACATTTTTTTTATTGCAAAAGTAACTGTTAATAGCATCCATCCTTAATACAAATTATACTTGGTAACTCAGTGAATTTAATATATAATCCACTTCTAAATTTTGTTGTTTTTTGAACTATTAGATGTTTAATGGTAAACAACAAACTAAAATATTCTAAAATCAGCCAATAATTTAAATTTGTCTTTACCTTCTCTGCTTCATTTGGCTAAAATGAATACATCTTTACTGACTAGATAAAATGATAGTCATTTGTCAATTAATGATAACCTTTGAGGCTTAGTATAGAAGATGTACTGACAAATGGGAGGCATGTGCCAAAGCTTTGTGCATTAATTGCATCAGTATGATAACTTTCGTCACTATGTTTCCTTCAAAATGTATTCACATAGGCCAACAAACCTTCAGTCATTTTTAAAAAGCAGTAACGTCTAATAGTCCAAGGCAACAGCAATCCATGCACTTCTGTAACAGAGATGGTGTTTCAAGAATTTTGGCAAAGACTCACACTTGAGGATCAAGGCACTAGGCATTTTAACCTCAGAGAGCCAACAGCCTTTGCCTGCTTAGCTGAAATGAGGTGCTGGTGTGGAGAATGTGCCCTAGGTTGTATAAGCCTTGCACAGCCTGCTTCAAAAGAGAGAACCGGAAGAGATCTAGAGGTGTTTTGAGGGCTGTGGTGTTATAAAGAGAGTCCATTTTAACTCTGCCTCACCCCTTTGTGGACAGAGCTGTTAAATGGCCTGGTTGCTCCTGTTTCCTGCCTCGTGGTAACTAACCACCACTTAAGAAGTGCAACTACCGGCCGGGGGCGGTGGCTCACGCCTGTAATCCCAGCACTTTGGGAGGCCGAGGCGGGGGGATCACGAGGTCAACAATCAAGACCATCCTGGCTAACACGGTGAAACCCCGTCTCTACTAAAAATACAAAAAAAAAATTAGCCGGATGTGGTGGCGGGTGCCTGTGGCCCCTGCTACTTGGGAGGCTGAGGCAGGAGACTGGCGTGAACCTGGGAGGCAGAGCTTGCAGTGAACTGAGATCGCGCCACTGCACTCCAGCCTGGGCGACAGAGCGAGACTCCGTCTCAAAAAAAATAAAAAATAAAAGTAAATAAAAAAAGAAGTGCAACTACCCTGATGTGAGAAGTCTACTTGCATGGTCATGACAGAAGATAACTAAATCGCAACATCTTTGTGAATTATTACATCATGACCTCTAACTATAGGTTGGTTCAAATGGAATTGAGGTTTTTGCCATTGGAAGTAACGGCAAAGTAATATTTGCAGGCAAATTGACTCAAGAAAGGTTGAGCTTCTGTGACACAGGAACTATTAAATTAAGAGGGAGGAAAAGGAAAATATTTATATGTGTACACTTCACCTTTGTAAAAAACAACCGAGAATTTGTTAACATTCATATTATACTTTTAAAGCAGTTTAATTTTTCCTATTCTATGAGTAATACCTGAAGGATATGGAATAATTACACATAAACATAAACAAAATTAGTTTAAAAAGCCATCCATGTTCTTTCTGCTCATCATTAACCACTATGAACTTGGAATATAACCTTCAAGGCATCTTTCTGTTCAGTTTATGTAAATATGTCTGATTATACATAGGTGATTAGCAGAGGCAGCATAACATATTAATGAAAACCAAATCTCTCAAGACCTATTGTTCAGGTTCAAGTCTCAGCATCCTCTTCCCCCATCATCCCTTACCAGCTGTGTGACCTTGACTCATTTTCTTAACCTGCCTCTATCTTATACGTATGTGTATGATACTAGTGTTTACTAATCATGGGGTTGTTATGAGGATATTTAATCACTTAGACTTAAGCTTTCTAAAGAACTTAAAATGTTCCTGGTACATAGTATACACAGAGCTGGTGTTTATTAAATAGAATAATTACGTTTCAATAGAAAAATCAAAGAATAGGAAAATGGTATTTTAAAACATGCTTTCTTTACTTAAGAAAGTAAATACACATCTACGCTATAGATTTTTAAAAGCTGCATAGAATTTCATTTTGTGGTTAAAGCATAGTTCCTGATTTTCATACATTTATGTCATTCCATTTTTTTGTTTATAATACATTTCAACTTTTATTATGGGACTTTCCAAACATACCAAGGTAGATCATACAGTATAATGAAACTTCATGTACCCATCACCCAGGTACAATAATTACCAACGCATGTAATGTATTTTAAATACTTATTTCGTTCCATCGATTCTGATAAAACTAAGATAATGGTCTTAAAGTAAAGAGCTTCCACATCTTAAGCAACAATATTAGGGTATTTGTGTTTATGTTAGAAAGACATGCCTTAGTCTGTCCTCAAGATAATAGCTTTTATCAGATGCCAAAGTTAAAAAGGTCAGTTCCCTTTATTCAACTCCAGTGAACATCCTTCATTATATCTTGTTTCCTTCTGATATATCTGAGAAGAAAATGGAATAATTTAGAAGATGCCAGTGGGATAAAACACTATATTCCTAAATATAGTGCAGTTTTCGGAGCTATTTTAGCCACTGTAATTGAAATCCTCTTGTTCTCCACTGACATATTTTGGAAGCCCATATGTTTAGAGTCTGAAATTTCATTCCAAAAATGATAGAAAGCCTCTTGATCTCAGAATGGAGAGTTACTGAACTGAATTAAAATGGGCAAAGGCTTCAGTGAATTTGAGGAAGTATGTATGGCCTTCCACATGGATTAATTTCCCTCTCTATCCTGGGAAATATGGTACCCAGGTAGCCAGTGTGAAAAATATCACGTCAGTGATGTCCATGTGCTACCATAGTAGAGACAAAGTCATACATTCTGCGATGCTATTTTCTAGACAATTTGTTTCTTTGCATTACAGTAGTATATTCGGCACCACACAGAAGTTAAAATTATAAGACGGAAATAACCTTCCCTAGTGAGACTACAACCATGAAGCTATAACTAATAGATACTATGATAGAAATAAATTATCCTTAGGATACATAAGCATGAGCATGTAATATTGTTGTGAGCTCTAGCAGAAAATACTATAGTAGTAGTCCTTTTTTTTTTTTTTTAAAGACAGGGCCTGGCTCTGTCATCCAGCAGGCTGGAGTGCAGTGGCGAGATCTCAGCTAACTGCAACCTCTACCTCCTGGACTCAAGTCATCCTTCCAACTCAGCCTCTTGAGTAGCTGGGACTACAGGCACATGTCACCATACCTGGCTAATATTTGTATTTTTTAGTAAAGACTGTGTTTTGCCATGTTGCCCAGACTGCTCTTGAACTCCTGGCCTCAAGCAGTCCATCCGCTTTGGCCTCCCAAAGTGATAGGACTGCAGGTGTGAGCCACTGCACCTGGTCCAGTAGTCCATTTGAAAAAAACAAACAAAACAAACAAACAAAAAAGTCCACTTATTGAGCACCTACTTTGTAACAGGTACTGTTCTAGGTGCTAGGGATGAAATATACATGTTACTCCTACTGGATCTCTGGATCTTGCTTTTCTTGGTGAAAGAAAGATACACAATGTCTTCGTTCATTTTCTGTTACTGTAACAAAATACCACAGACAGGGTAATTTATTTTAAAATAAAGTTTATTCAGCTCATAGTCTGGAGGATGGGAACTTTAACAGCATAGTGCCTCCATCTGATCAGAGCCATCTTGCTATGTCATAATATGTTGAATGGCATCACATGGCCAGAGGGCAAGTGTGTGTCAGCCCAGGTCTTTCTTCTTCTTCCTGTAAAGCCAACCAGTCCCATCATGGGGGCTCACCCTTTTGACTTTATCTAATCCCGATTACCTCCCAAAATCCCCACCTCCAAATAAGATCAACATATGAACTGGAGAATTAAGTTTCCAACACATAAAATTTGGGAACACATTCAAACCATAGCACACAGTAAACAAGCCAAAAATACTATATTAGATCATAATAAGTGAAATGAAGACTGATGCACCAAAATAAAGAAGGTAGAAGGTACCAGAGCAGAAGAATGGGTATTGTTATTTTAGATCCAGTGTTCCAGGAAGAAACTGGTATCTGAGTAGAGAGTTAAAGGAAGTGAGAAAGTCCATGTTGAAATCGGAGGCAGGGGTAAAGACAGGTGCAAATGTCTTGAGGCAGGAACATATATCATGGGCATATTCCAGATAACGCTTTGGCTTCCTTGTGCTTCCTTTTTCGTGGGAAAGACAGAACACAAAGCAAATGCAAAATAAATAATATGCAGTCAGGTTGAGATTAGTGTTATGGAATAAAAAAAGAGAGAGTATACAATGGGGGGAAGGAACAACATTAAGTAGGATAATCAGGAGACATCTCTGGAGAGATGACCCTTACCCTCAGACCTAAATAATACACTACAAAATAAATGTCTGTACAATCACTAAAGGATTAACACAAACTGAAGATAAAAACCATTGTGTAAACCTTTTCCTGAATTCAAGAATTAGATTATTATTCTGAAGCTATTTTAATATTAGTAAAATCTTGTTAAAATTTTTTTCTAACAAAGTTCAAACAATGATTTCTGAAATTGAATTCTGCCTGATACTAGTTGTACTTTAGAAAAATAACTAAAATGAGCTGCAGAAGTATTTTACTTTATTAGAAATATTACAGTATGCATCATGAAATGAAAGAAAAATCATCCTTTGCCTATAGTTTTATTATCTCCAAATAAGTAGAAACTGAATGATGCATTTGGCAAAGCATATAAAACTTCACTGAAGAGATGTCTGTTAATACTTGTTGAGTGGAAAATAATAGCTAGTATTTGTTTGAATGCTTGATGTGTGCCAGGTGGGGCACTGGGATTTTACAAATACTAATCCATTTAAGACTCAGACACCTCTGCAACGTATGTAGTACTATTCTTCCTCCTAAGTAGCATGTGTCAGTGTCGAAGAGGATTCTGTCTTGGGTCTATGTGATTTCAAGTATTGTACTCTTTAACCCCGCTCTTAATTGTGAAAATCTTTATCACAGGACTCTGACCCCTTCCTGTGATTCACTTTCTCCATGGTGTCCACAGTCCTTTCATGCTATATTTACCACCAATAGCATGAAAGGACTTCTTTTTAACCTAAAGCCTTTTTACAATTAACCCTTGCAATTTCCACTTTTTGATTTGTGTGCTCCGTGTCTGTTCTTGTCAAAATTGTGAATTAGAGCAAGTTTCTCCTTGATGTTACCAAACTTCTTTGAAGTCATCAAGCATTTAGTTCTCATTAGGCAGAATAGGTCCTGACGACTCAAAGTGTGAGCGGGAGCCAGCAGCATCAGCAGCATCCCCAAGTCTGCTCAATAAGAGTATTAACAAGATCCCCAGGGAATCTGTAGGCACATTAAAGTTTGAGAAGCACAGCATTAGACCAGCATCAGCAACACTTGGGACCTTGCTAAAAATGCATTATTTGTACCCGAAGCTCCAGGAATGTGGCCCAAGAATCTTTGTTTTAACAAGCCCTGCAGGTGATTCTAATGCGTGCGCCTGGAGAGTTACTCTCTCGGCATTGACATCAGCAATACCAACCTGTTGCAATGAATCAGTCATTCTCAAGTCTGTCTGCATATGAGAATGTCCTGGAAAACTTGTAGATCCCAGTTTCCGTTCCAATATAGTTGGTCTCAACTATAGTCCCATCTCTGCAGGATGGGATCACGGCATTAGGATGTTTGTTTGTTCGTGTTTGTTTTCCTGTGGGCTCCTCAGTGTTAAAAATCATTGCCATAGAATTAGAAGATCAGTATTTTACCACTCTCAAGGGATTTACTTTTTAGGAGAAATTTGAATCGCCCCAAAATAGTGCCCAAGGGACTAATCTAAAAACCTGAGTTGCTTACATTGACTACATGACTGCCACTTCTGCCCTTCAGCATGACACTATGTCTATTTCCTCATTGAAAAATACATAAAAGGGAAAATTGCAACCTCTCTATTCCCATTGGACTATTGTTGAGCTGAACAAATGAGTGTGAAAGTAGGCACTCAAGAATTCTCAAGTGCTATACAAGCAAAGAAAGCTTTTGGTCTATCTGAGGGTGGGATGCAGCTCTTCTCTGATGTGTAATTATGGATAAGTGGCCAGACGTTCTCAGACATCACGGAGACTGCAACTTTTTATTTGTTTGTGGTGTCAGCTGAAAAAGTGCTCATGAGATACATTGGGGACAGCCTATGGAAAATGACATCTCATGAAATGTTAGAATGGAGTATCTATGATGATAGTTCTGGAACTCCAAACCTGTGCTCCTCAAACATTAATGTGCACATGAACCTCTTGGGGATCTTGTTAAATAACAAAATGTGTTTCAGTAAGTCTAGGGTGAGGGCTGACAGCCTGCATTTCCAACAAGCTCCCGGGTGATGGCAACAATGCTGATTTGTAGACCACACTTTTGAGTAGGGAGGGGCTAAAACATACACAATAATTAGGCCTGTTATTTTCCAGATGCCAGTGTGACTAATGAATCCTGCCTATGTTAACATTCACAAGTCTGCCCTTAACATTTTTCTATTCTTATAACCCTGATTGCCTTTGTCCTGTAGCTTACATATGATCTGTACCTCCTCTTTCTTGCTTACATATAATAGAGCATATTTTATATACTCATATCCAGTTATAATTATCTAACTGTAAGCAATTGTTTTGTTGAGTTTTGTTGTCAGTGTTCATATCATAAATTGCCTCTCCCAACCTTCTTTCATCTCTACAATTCCTTTCACTCTTCTTGTTGAACTGGCCAGTGAGGGTGCTGTTCTTGCCAGATTAAATGAATCAATCAATGGGAATCTTATTCTTAAGTGTATTGAATCAGATATGTACAAGTGTTGCTCATGAGGAAAGAAAAGATGGGTGTGCACGCTATTGATTAATGTAGTCACAGAAATGCACTGGTCAATACGATACAAGCTGTTTGCAACAGTAATAGTCCTGTGCTGAGGACTATTAAAAAACTGAATTGGTTACCACTATAACCACTTACTGTCTACAGTTATGCTTTTATTTGGGTAAAAATAATCTAGCATGTTGTGGTTTAGCAACAGAATGCTGAAGAACACCCCGATGTGATGTTTGAAGGAGAAAATCCAATCTATTCAGCCTAATGGTTTGCTACAGTAATTTAAAAAGGCATTAGAAATCCCATCTCCTGGGTAGATGTAGCTCATTGAGTGGGGCATGGGCTGGATTTCCATACGCATCATTCCTTGGCTAGTTCTCTTCTGCAGGACGTGGCCTTCGCATCTCATACTGCATATTGTGTAATCTGGTATCTTTCTTCTCTTATGTCCCTTAACTCATTATTCTTTGGCTTCTCTTTTTGCAATTATCTTTTTTCTCGTTTTCATCTTTAGTCTTCCTAAGGGCTTCTCAGTTTTTTTCACAAGGGTGTATAGATCAGAACCAAATTCTTTCCTAAGTCTGTGTCTTTATTTCACAATTCAACAAGGAAGGACACTACAGATCACATAGCTCACCGCCACACATCAGAGTATAGGCCTTACTGACACATGCACACATAGAAACAACAGAAGCTGACCGGGCATGGTGGCTCACGCCTGTAATCCCAACACTTTGGGAGGCCGAGGCGGGCGGATCATGAGGTCAGGAGATGAAAACTATCCTGGCCAACATGGTGAAACCACATCTCTACTAAAAATACAAAAATTAGCCGAGTGTGGTGGCGTGCGCCTGTTATCCCAGCTATTCAGGAGGCTGAGGCCGGAGAATCACTTGAATCCAGGAGGCAAAGGCAAAGGTTGCAGTGAGCCAAGATCATGCCACTGCACTCCAGCCTGGTCACAGAGCAAGACTCCGTCTCAAAACAAACAAACAAACAAAAAAAACCAGAAACCAATAAATAAATTCTGCAGATCTATTGTGCAGCATGGTGACTATAGTTAATAATAATGTGTTGTGTATTTGGAAATTGACAAGACAGATCTTAAATGTTCTCACCACAAACATAACTATGAGAGGTGGTGGATATATAATTAGCTTGATTATGGTCATTATTTCACAGTGTATACTGTTAACAAAAGGCCGTGAAATTTGCAGAAGCAAAAAGGAGAGCTTCGTTTTTCTAAACAAATTTGTAGGGGGGGGAGACGCAGCCTTTGGGACAGAGCCGAAGTATGCTCCAAGGAGACGTTGGAGAGTTAAAGATTATAAAGGCAAAAACTGCAAGACTGGGGAGAGGGATCAGAATCCTGATTAGATGACATTTAAGCCTAAAACCACAACTCTCTCTTTGTTTTCTGACTTAAGGTGGTCAGTGGTTGATCACCTGAGGATTTTCCAGCTGTAGCCTATTTCGAGATTGATAACAGGAACTGGTTTAGCTTGATTGCAGAAAGGGGAGTCTCGTGACATTTCTGCAACATTTTCTGAGAACACAGTGTATGTCATTACCTCCTCATCTTGCTGTGGCCTCCCAGTTCTGCTTTAACTTGAGCATCTCAACCACAGGAGGTTTATTTTATTTATATGTTGGGGCATAATTTGACAATACATACCTCAAAACATTACATTGTACACCGTACATATATACAATTTTTGTCAGTTACATTTTGGTAAAGCTGGAGATAAGCAAGAAGAAAGGTAAAGGGGAAAAAGGAGAAATGGAATACATGAGAAATATTAATGAATATTTTACTACATGTAATGTGTGGTTAATCATAAGATGCTAACCAAAACAAAAAACGATTTAAATAATGTCATACTTGACAAAAATTATTAAAAGTTTTATTAGATTTCCATGAATTCATCTTTAATGATATCATAAAATTACAAATGTGTTGTATTCTTTATTTTAACCCAATGTACAAGTAACATATTTTTTCTTCAAAGAGTAATTTCTTATAAAAATGTATAGTTTTGTTTTAATTAATAATCCACTGAATTCCATCATTATAATGCTATTTATAAGGGGATTTATTTTCTGTTATTTAAATTTCCTCTGATAAGTTTTTATTGTGATTATCTGCCACCAACATCTTATAGTTAAAATAGCATGCAAACTAATGATTGTGCAGATAGTTACTAGTATAAGATTAATATTATGCAATAGAAGGAGATGCTTTCATTAGGCCAATGGTTTCTTATATAAAAATTACTTCTTTACAGGTCTGTACAGCTAGCAGAATGGCATTTGAGTGGATTTAGGTCTCAGCCTAATTGTTACCTTTTTAGAGCTAACTTCTCCCACCAACACAGTTAAAGAAGTTCAAAGATCACCTTATTTAATTTTCTACATAGCACTTATTAATCTCTGATGCCATGTGGTGGTTTCTTCCTTGTTTAACAGTTTTTCTGACTTTCTCAATTTCAAGAGGGTAGGACACTTTTCATTTTATTATTGTATCTTTAATGTCTATAACAGTTCCAGGCATGTTACATAGGACCGCTATACAAATTATTGAATAAATGCATGAATACGTGGTCAATATATTAAAATGAAATTAAAACTTAAAAAAAATAAACTATAAAAAGGTAATTTGAGACCGGGCATGAGGTAGTGGCTCACACCTGTAATCCCAGCACTTTGGGAGGCCAAGGTGGGCAGATCACTTGAGGCCACGAGTTCAAGACCAGCCCGGGCAACATGGCAAAACCCCATCTCTACAAAAAAATACAAAAATTACCCATGCATGGTGACATATGCCTGTAATCCCAGCTACGCGGGTGGCTGATGAAGGAGAATCCCTTGAACTGAGGAGGTGGAGGTTGCAGTGAGCCGAGATTGCACCACTGCACTCCAGCCTGGGTGACCGAGGGAGACTGTCTCAAAAACAAAAACAAAAAAAGATAATTTGACAAAAATGGAAGTAGCTCACCAAATACTTTGAATAATGTACCTCCTCTGATTTTCTATTTCAAGCTATAAAATAGGAAAGACATTGTTCTTCCTTATTTTTGTTTCTTTTCTAACCTTTTTCTTTTATTATTCTATAATATATTGGCATTTCCTTTAGCAAAGGGAATTGTTTGATATTGCATCCTTCATACAGACACCAAATATTTACACATACACACACGCATCGCTATGTAAGTCCCTTGAAGTTCAAGTACACAGTTACTGATTTGAGGTATATATATATATATATATATATATATGTATATATATATGTATATATATATGTATATATATATATATACAAATNTATATATATATGTATATATATATGTATATATATATGTATATATATATGTATATATATATGTATATATATATGTATATAGTCTGAATGTGTATTTTGCAGCTATAGGTTTTTATAAATGTGTTTCTCTCCACTTGTAGTCATTTGTATGCGCTTAATGAAATTGTCAGCAGTTATAAATAAATATGTGGTTGTTATGTTTTCATCATTAGGTTGTAAATTCCTTGTGGGCAACAAGCATCACATAATGAAGAAATTAAAGAAGTCAGAACCATTGCATTGAAAACATGATACTTTCAAATACACTTTTGAATGTTCACCTCGGTGTTCTAATTAAATTCTAATTTCGGTATACATATCTGCTTATCTGAATGCCTTTAGCAATTTGAAATGACTGAGTATTCTAATTCATCCCATATTGAATGGAAGCATATCAAAATTGTCTGCTATTTAACTGTGCTATCACAAGCTATAAATAGAACACTACCCCCTGCCAAAGGTGAATTAATTGTGATAAAGCTATTTTGATAAAACTTATTCCTCACTTAAGTGAAACATGAATTACCTGATTAATTTCTGCAACAGCTATGTTAAAAGCTCTGCACTTAATATCAAACTTCTACTTCAGTATATGTCACCATTTTTACGGAAACAGAAAGTCCCTTGCATTTGATTAGCCTCACATTGTAGCTTATTGATGAATGCAAATAATCAAACAAAAAAGGACTAATTGTATAGAACAAGTAAATATTATACATACAGTGCTTATTTTCCTACAATTACACAGGTAATGTCTCTATTTAGTTTCCTAATTTCTCATTATGAGACAATTGCATCTCATCTAGCAGTATTTAATTGCATTGTTTCTATTGCTAGAATAATAGCACATTCCTTTTTTTAAGATGTTGAATGACAAATAAATTTAGATTGTAATCACTTATTATTCCTTCTCTAAGCAAAATCACTCAAGAGTTTCAGTTGCAATGAAAAGTTTTATTTTCTACTAATGATGGCCAGAATGGGAGCATTCTAGATAAGTCTGTATCCTGTCTGTCTTTTTCTTCAGTTGTGGCCATAAGCATTATCTTAATAAGTCTACTTGACTTATAGCTTTACTATTTTCTAAAAGTGTCACTGTAAAATCTTACAGTATTTAACCTCACATACCAAACCCCTATAATAATCTTTGTTTCTATTTGTAACTTTACATGTCTGCATTGGTAAATGACAGGTACATTTGGAATGACAAACATGCAGTTACACTGAGTCTAGTTTATAGTTTCTTATCCTAATTCTCATTCTGACCTTAACATCAAATCCTCTACTATGAGACAGCAGTATTAAATAAAACCATCACCTAGCTTCTGAGTTATCTTGTAAGCATAAGTGAAATCTTATTCACAACTGTAAGTGAAGTCTTGTAACCGTAAGTGAAGTCTTATTTACATGTTTACATGTCTTTTTTATTCTTCATGTATTTTCTAAATGATTCACTTGCTCTTAGCCTTTTGCAAACTCTAATTTTTTACTGCTATAAATAAAATAAATGGTGGCTTAAACTGCACAAATTTATTATCGTATAGTTCCATAGGTCAGAAAGCTGGTAGAGGTCTCACTTGGCTAAAATCAAGGTGTCAGAAGGGCCTCATTTGTTTCTGGAGGCTCTAGGAAAGAATCTATTTCTTTATCTTTTTCAGCTTCCAGAAGTTTCTCACGTTCCTTGGCTCATGATCCCTTCTGCTATCTTTAAAGGCCGCAGTTATCAGTTGAGTCCTTCTTACGTGGCATTACTCTGACTCTTCTTTCATTGTTCCTTTTCTCCCTAACTGCAGCTAGAAAAGATTATTCATCTTTAAGGACTCATGTGATCACTTTGGGACTGTCTGTATAATCCAGGATAACCTCCCCGCTTTAAAGTCTATAGCCTTAATCACATTTTCAAAGTCCCTTTGCAATGTACAAGGAAATATTCATATATTTTAGTGATGAGGATATGGACATCTACAGGGGGCCATTATTCTGCCTAGTACATATGGTCTCTTATTATTTAGCATGTCTAGTGCAATTGTGTGGGGATGCTGGACTTCTTAAAATGTGACATTAGTTAGGCTTATGAAGTCAAGCATTGTAGATGTTGCCTGTTAATGTTGAAACAAGCTTGAAAAGTGCCACGCTTCATTTCTAGCCTCAGTTTGCTTGTTTTTCCTTTCATTTATTACTATTTTTCAGTGAAAATTGATAATAGAGCTGCCCCCCGCCTTTTTTTTTTTCTTTTTGCACTGGCATTATGGCATTGCAGTACTGAAGAAATCACTAAATCTGCTGATTTTACGGAAAAAGATTGAGGGTCCAGTTAAATTTGTGTTTTTTTCAGGACAATGAGCTCTCGTTTTCTCACTTGGGAATTCTTCCTCTTGAGACAGATTTCCCAGGTACGACCAAGAGTTATGAGATCAAAGTTTTATCTGGTGAGAACAGAACCCAAATCTGTAGGTAACACTTGTTAACTAATTTGGGGGATACCACAGATACAGATTAGAGAACTTCTAGAAATTCATATCAAGTTTGATTTATTTAATATTCATATTTAATGTGTTACATGAACGTATAATTCAATGTAAATATGATTTATTTATTATGGAATTATTTAATACATGACATGCTTACAGTTAGACCTTTAAGGAATATCTCTATCTTATTTTGCAGCATTTTACCTTTTTCCTCTCCCAAGTGCTTTGTGAATTTCACTAAAGAAATCAGGGTAAAATTCATGTAGTTTATTTTAAAGATACTTAATAATCCACCCAGAGGGAAAATGTTTTTATACTTACTGCATAACCTTAGTAAACAGAGAGTACTAATGTGCATTTATAGGTTAAAGCAATATATTGTGTTTTATTTATTTATTTATTTTTTTGAGACGGAGTCTCACTCTGTTGCCCAGGCTGGAGTGCAGTGGCAAGATCTAGGCTCACTGCAAGCTCTGCCTCCCGGGTTCACGCCATTCTCCTGCCTCAGCCTCCCTCCCGAGTAGCTGGGACTACAGGCGCCCACCACTGCGACCGGCTAATTTTTTTTTTTTTTTTTTTTGTATTTTTAGTAGAGACAGGGTTTCACTGTGTTTGCCAGGATGGTCTCGATCTCCTGACCTCGTGATCCGCCCGTCTCGGCCTCCCAAAGTGCTGGGATTACAGGCGTGAGCCACCGCGCCCGGCCAAAGCAATATTTTAAAAAATAATTTCAACTTTTATTTTAGAGTCAGGGGATACATGTGCAGGTTTGTTACATGGGTATATTGCATGACGCTGAGGTCTGGGGTATGAGTGATCCCGTCACCCAAGTAGTGAGCATGGTACCCAGTAGGTAGTTTTTCAGCCCTTGTCCCCTTCCGCCCCTCCCCCCTCTAGTAGTCCCTAGTGTCTACTTTGTCCATCTTTATGTCCTTGTGTATTCAATGCTTAGTATCTTTTTTTTTTTTTTATTTTGTGAGACGGCGTCTTGCTCTGTCTCCCAGGCTGGAGTGCAGTGGTGCAATCTCGGCTCGCTGCAACCTCTGCCTCAGCCTCCCGAGTAGCTGGGACTACAGACATGTGCCACCAAGCCCAGCTAATTTTTGTATTTTTTTCAGTAGAGATGGGGTTTCACCAAATTGGTCAGGCTCGTCTCAAACTCCTGACCTCACGATCTGCCCGCTTTCGCCTCCCAAAGTGCTAGGATTACAGGCGTAAGCTACCGCGCCCGGCTGCTTAGTATCATTTATAAGTGAGAACATGCAACATTTGATTTTTTTGTTCATGCATTCATTCGCCTCTAGTTGCATCTATGTTGCTGTAAAGGATATTCTTTCATTCTTTTTTATGGATGCATAGTATTCCATGATGTATATGTACCACATTTTCTTTATCCAGTCCACTGTTGATGGTCACCTGCATTGATTCTATGTCTTTGTTATTATGAATAGCCAGATGCTGGACATTTCCTTAGCTTTTAGATGATTTCTTTTGAAATGTATATTGTTACGTTTAATCAGTCCTTTGTGTATAGTTGCCTTTTGTGAGAAATACAGTACCAGGTTGCTTGATATACCATTAAAATTAAGCATGTAGATTTACCTGGTGTCTCTAATGCCGTTATGTGTGACAATTCCCATATGAGGTAAATTTAATGAGTTCGTTTCTTTTAATATCTAAACTAACTAGTGCCTTCAGGGAAGTATCAGAGTGTATTGTGTTTCTTCAGTGAATTCCCTTTAGATGGGCTTAAGATAGCCATATGGCTCTAAACTTACTAAATGCAGAAAATTTAACTTAGCTTTACTTCTTTCATTCTTAGGAAAACAATCTTCATTTTGTTGATTAACTTCCATTTAAATGCTTATTTTATACTGTCTTTATTTGGACTATGCTTCATTAAGCCTCAATTTCCTTTTAATTTTGCTTGTGTCTTATTGTTGGAGTTCCTGTGTCTCAGTTCACTAATGAGATGTTTTCTAACCTGTGAAAATTCAGAAGAGTACAAAGAGCCATATAAAAGTACATTTCCAGTTTCTTAAAGAAAAATTTAGGTCTACTGGGACTATGGTACACTGCAAAACATAAACACTATTCTTACTTGAAATTATAGTCATTGAGGTCTTTCAATTCCCAGCTCCCATATGTTAAATCTACCTATCTAATAATGATATTAGTTGCAAATGCTTCATTACTTCTCTTTGTATCCAGTTTCAGTAGCTATTCCTTGTAACCTTATCTTGACATTTTCAAATTCAGTTTGAAAATACAACTAGAGTTTACCATTATTTATGGAAGATAAATGTTAACTGACATTATATTTACATTTAGGATGAAATAGGTGAATGCTCAGGTACAAATAAAACTAAGTTTATTTATTTCTCTGCTTAATTCAAAAGGTGTATAGGTTCAGGTCACAGCATAGTTTAGGGTAAAGAAAGTAGAAATGAGAACACAGAACACAGGAATTTGTCAGTTTTGTGCATCTATCTCCTAATCTAATCTCAGCTAATGGGACTTTACATTTAATCGCCTTTCCAGACCAAGTCTCTAGACCCAGCTAAAGTTGCTGTTCATCCATGCCCAAATCTCTTTTGCTGGCCTCCTAATCAAGATTCTAGTGTGTTAGAGATAAGGTGTGGCAGGCAATAACCCAGTGATCGCTATTCCCCATTTCTCCCCACAATTGTGCCCTGTTTACACACTTGAGTTTCTCTCCTTAGTTCTGATTTAGAGCCCTTGGCCAGGTTCTCGAAATCACCAATGATCTTGAATTCAACCATATGACTTGGATTCTAGTCCTTGTGCCCAAACCAGCATGATCGAATCATTTCAATTGAAATACATACTATTGCTATTTCACTCAGTCTATATCCCTACTGTCTCTGTCTCTGTCTTTTTCTCTGCCTTTCTCTCTCTGTCTCTCCCCTTGAACAACCTGGTCCTTAATTCCAGGCCTATTCTCTACAATAAGTTCAGACATTTTTTTGCAGTCCCTAAGTAGGCAAATCTGAAGACCTCCTAGAATGTCCGGCAAGTTTTGCAGTTGATTATACTGCAGCTATGACCATGCATAAGCTTTATTTGACTTTCATTAGAAACCATATTTTAATATACCGTATTTATTGTAGAGAAGTTTCTTATATTGAATGTTTCTAAATTTACCTTTCAACTATATATAAGGTAGCTCCCTACATATAGAATATTAAAATGTACTGAACTAAAAATGTATTTTTTCTCTTTGAAAGCCACCATAATTTGATACAATTAAATTATACGGTGTTATAGTTTGCATATTTGTCCCCGTCCAAATCTCATGTTGAGTGGTAATCTCCAATGCTGGAGGTGGGACATAATGGGAGATGTTTAGATCATGGAGGCCGATCCCTCATGGCTTGGTGTTGTCTTTGTGTTAGTGAATGAGATCTCTCACAAGATCCAGTCATTGAAAAGTGTATGGCATCTCCCTCCCCACTCTCTCTTACTCCCTTTTTTTTTTTTTTTCTGCCATGTGATGTACCTGCTCCCCCTTCACCTTCTGCCATGATTGTAAACTTCCTGAAGCCTCCCTAGAAGCTGAGCAGATGCCAGCACCACACTCCCTGTAAAGCCTGCAGAACCATGAACCAATTAAATCCATTTTCAGTATAAATTACTCAGTCTCAAGTATTTCTTTATTAAAATGCAAGAATGGCCTAATACGTGTGGTTTAACCGAGCACTGAACTCCTTTATTATTTTAGTGCAAATGTCTCCTTTTTTTCCTTTGTTCGTGAAACTTTTATTGGGAAAATACTAAATGAGATTTTTACTAGTATGACCGCGGAGAGTAGGATGCACTTGTGCCAAGTTTGGGACCTCCAGAAGCTTACAATTTAATCAGTAAAACAGACTTTACATAAACAACTCTGTTAACTTCTCAGTGATTGGAACTGCAAACAGTATTCTATTTAAAAATGCCATCTGGCTTTTGTAAGGTTTGGGAAATATTTCTTACTTTTAAACAGCAAATACTCCAACATTTGAGGTATGCAATGCTAAGCCCATAGGGCATGAGGCAACATAACCCTGATAATGTGAGTAATTTTGATGAGTTCTCCATATTTAGAAGTAAATTGTGTATCTTGATAATAAATTTTATAATTTCATTATTGAGTTTCTTCATACATTTTGGGAAAACCCCACGACCCTCTGATTTATTTATAGCCGATTTGTCAGTTAGATGTAAAATTTCCTGCATGTTGATAATATAACTAGCTTTTCCTGTTTGATTTTTTTTGTCCTCTATAATTTTTTTCAGCTCCTAGGTTTGTAGATATTTTTGATTTAGCCCATATTATAATAATTCAACAATTTTCAACATCTTTAAAATATCATTTAAGTATACTTTGCTCATTAAGAATTGCTGTCTCCTAAATTTAATAAAAAGATTGAAAGGGCCGGGCGCGGTGGCTCAAGCCTGTAATCCCAGCACTTTGGGAGGCCGAGACGGGCGGATCACGAGGTCAGGAGATCGAGACCATCCTGGCGAACACGGTGAAACCCCGTCTCTACTAAAAAAAAAATACAAAAAACTAGCCGGGCGAGGCGGCGGGCGCCTGTAGTCCCAGCTACTCGGGAGGCTGAGGCAGGAGAATGGCGTAAACCCGGGGGGTGGAGCTTGCAGTGAGCTGAGATCCGGCCACTGCACTCCAGCCCGGGCGACAGAGCCAGACTCTGTCTCAAAAAAAAAAAAAAAAAAAAAAAAAAGATTGAAAGAAGATTAGCTGTTGACAGTAATTAATATTCTTCCATGTAGGAGCTACATGGCAATTAATTATTTTTCAGGAAATTCTTTTCACCATTTTGTTAAGAATATTTCATTATATTATTTTTCAGCACTGTCAGTTTTCTAACATTCATGTAGCTATTAATTTATTCATAACTTGAATTCATTTTCAGTGTCATTTATGCAGCTTTGGCTTTTTTTCAGCTTGCTTATATTATTTTGTATGTGAAAAATGGTTAACTTTTTGACTAATTTCCTTCCACATTAAAACTGTGTAGCATTCTTTTCTGACTCTGGAGAAAATGTATTAATTTAAGAAGATACATTATGCCATTTATTTTAATATATTTTAAAACCGGTTTTGGTTTCATGCTATCTAAACTGCTAATTGGTTCATCTTAAATTTGGTGATCCTCTATAGTTTAATAATTGTCAGAGTAAAGTGTTCAAGTAATCAAGAATAGAGCTAGCAACATTTCATTAGTTTATATGGTTTGTACTGATTAACACCATACCGTTCTGACATGGGCCTTCTCACAAGAATCTTAATGAGAAAGAGAGACAGAGAGAGAGAGAGAGAGACACTAGAACAGTTTAGTTAGAAGTCACCAAAAAATTTCTTATTAGTTACTTGGCACGCAATAAGGTTGTCCTTGCCAATGACGCTAACCATGATGACATATTCAATCAAGAAATGGTCATTTATATCAATAAATTTCAGTTATTCTATTATTTCTCCTTTGACAGTCATGATTTTTCTGTCAGTCTACATCACCATTGCTTCCAGATGAGCCTCCTTTAGTCCCTCTCTATGCCATGCCCAAGTTCTGTTCTTCCTCACTCTAAGTGGCTGCAAACAGTGCTTCCCCCTCTTGGCCATGTGTGAAGGAGGATGGAAATGTGATTTCTGTAAATGCTCCTGCCATTTACTTTGCATGTTACATTGTCTGGCATTTGCTTCATTTCTATTTCTTTTCTTTTCATTGCCCTCTCATTGTCTCTTACTCTCCTTTCTTGTTTTTGCCTCTTAATCTTTATTTTTTTCTTTATTTGATTCCTTAAGCTTAGTTCTCTTTTGTCATTCTTAATAAATTCATTCATTTTCAATTTTTTCAATTCTTTCCTTCTTTTGTTTTTTAATTGTATTCTTTTCTTTTTTAAAAAAACTTTTCTCTTTAGTTTCATAATTTAAAAATTAGTACAGATAGAATATTCCTTAGATTAGGTGCATGCAAATATTGAATATGTCATTTAATAACCCATTATTTTATATTATTTGTACTGATTAACGCCATACCATTCTGTCCCATTCATTCAGAATAAGCATATTGTTTTTCTGTATGTTGTATGTCATGTATATATAAAGCCATCTTATAAGTTTCACTCTGCATATGCCTAGGTTACATATTTTGGCATTAAGAATATCATTAAAAACCAGCTGTTTTTGAGAAAACTTTTAATGTTGTGATGTAAAAAATAAACCTTATTGAATTCATCATACTTAAACGGATGAATAGCAGCAATAAATTCAGATCCTGAATAAGAGTCAAACTGCAAAGGTTCTTTGTTGACTGAAACACAAAAATATGTGTGCATTAATTTTATTCTTTTGTAAAGTGTTATTCTAAATAAAATTACTGGAGATAATATCTGGGGTCCTAAAAATATCATGCTTTGAAAAGTATTTGTCACTGCTAATTGAATTTTATGTGTGAATATAATGCGTATCTATACAAATAGAACAGCCTCTAATTGAATCTGGGAGGATTTGAATATTGTTTGAGTGTTGGCCAGTCTACTGACAGATTTAATCAAGAAATGGATATTTATATCAAAGAATTGTGCTTAGGAGTAATAACCCATTTAGTCACAGATTCACTGTTAACGGATTGAAAGGTTTGTGGTATACTCTGGCTCTATGAGTTTTAATGAGGCTTTGTTTCCTCACTTTTTTTTCTTTTATTCAGGAAGTGTTAATGTAGCATGCATTTCAGCATTATGATTTTGTCAAAGATAATGTTTATGTTTTATTCATTTTGGATCCCCTCCTAGAACTGTTATTCACATTTTTGCTACTACACACATATCAGATGAGATTCATTGCAGAACACACTTTAAGCTATATGTCAAATACGAATATAAAATACAAATACATAGGTCAGTTCATTTGTCATTCACTTTTAAAAGTGGAAGGTTTAATATAATCAATTCTATAATCCCAGTACAACTGTTCCCCCAAATTTGTTGAACCCAGCCCTCTTTCTGTTTGCTTCCTCAAAGTAATGTAATGGATTTTAAAACCTACGTTAAATAAACCAGTAGAAATTGAACTTGTCTATTGAATTATAATCTTTACTGTTTATTTCCTTCTAAACAAGTTTTTATTGATATATATCTGTACATATTTTGGGAGCATATGTGATAATTTAATATATTCATATAATTTGTAAAGATCAAATCAGTGTAATTGAGATACAGTCATCTTAAATATTTGATCTTTCTTTTTGCTAGAAACATTCGAATTCTTCTTTTATCCTTTTTTTTTTTTTTTTTTTTTTTTTTTTTTTTTTTTTTTGAGATGGTGTCTCACTCTCTTGCTTAGACCTGGAGTGCAGTGGCACGATCTTGGCTAACTGCAACCTCTGCCTCCTGGGTTCAAGCAATTCTCCCTGCCTCAGCCTCCTGAGTAGCTGGGATTACAGCTGCCTGCCATCGTATCTGGCTAATTTTTTTGTATTTTTAGTAGAGATGGTGTTTCACCATGTTGGCCAGGCTGGTCTCAAACTCCTGATCTCAGTTAATCCTTCCATCTCGGCCTCCCAAAGTGCTGGGATTACAGGCATGAGCCACCATGCCCAGCCAGAATTATTCTTTTGTAGCCATTTTGAAATATACAATAGATAATTGTTAACTATACTCACCCTACTGATCTATCAAACACTAAGTCTTATTTCTTTTATCAAACTGTGTGTTTGTACCCATTACTCAACTTATCTTTATCCCCTCTTTCCCTTACCCCTCCCGGTCTCAGGTAACCGCCAATCTACTCTCTATCCTTATGAGATCTACTTTTTCAGCTCCCACATATGAGTGAGAATATGTGATATTTATCTTTCTGTGCCTGGCTAATTTCACTTAACCTAATGACCTCCATGTTCATCCATGTTGCTGAAAATGATTTAATCCTTTTTTTATGGCAGAATATTTTATTATATTATATATATATACACACACACACTATACATGGCTGAATAATATTTCATTATATTATATATATGTATGTATATATATCACATTTTACTTATCCATTCATCTATTGATGGGCACCTACACTGATTCCATATTTTGGCTATTTTAAATAGTGCTGCAATAAACATGGAAGTGTAGATCTTTGATATATTTATTTTTTTTTCTTTTGGATATATACCCAGTAGTGGGATTGCTAGATCATATGGTAGCTCTCCTTTTAGTTTTTCTGAGAGCCCTCCATACAGTTTTCTACAATGGCTATGCTAATTTACATTCCCACCTTCCTCTACATCCTTGCCAGTGTTTGTTAGTCCCAGTCATGTTTTAAAAACCATTTTAACATTGGTGAAATGATATCTCATCGTTGTTTTGGTTTGCATTTATTTGATGAATAATGATATTGAAAACTTTTCATATATCTGTTGGCCATTTGTATGTCTTCTTGTGAGGAATGTCTATTCTGATATTTTGTTCATTTCTTAATCAGATTTTTTTTTTTTGCTATTGAGTTGTTTAAACTCCTCATGTGTTCTGGTTATTAATCCCTTGTCAGATGGGTAGTTTGCACATATTTTCTCCCATTCTATGTGTTGTCTCTTTACTTTGTTGATTGTTTTCTTTGCCGTGCAGAGCTTTTTAGGTGGAGATAATCCCATTTGTCTACTTTTGCTGCTTTCGCTTTGGTTGCCTGGGCTTTTGAGGTCTTACACAAAATATGCTTTGCCCAGAGCTATGTCCTGGAGCATTTCCCCAGTGATTTTTTTTTTTTCTAGTAATTTTATAGTCTTAGGTCTTAGATTTAAGTTTTTAATCCATTTTGATTTCATGCTTGTATATGGTGAGAATTGGAAGTCTTTTTTCATTCTTCTGGATGTGATTGATTATCCGGTTTTCCCAGTACTATTTATTGAAGAGACTTTCCTCTCCCCATTGGATGTTCTTGTTGCCTTTGTCAAAAATGAGTTGTCTTTAAATGTGTGGATTATTGTCTGTGTTCTCTATTTTGTACCATTGGTCTGTGTCTATTTTTATGTCAGCACCATGCTGGTTTGGTTACTATGGCTTTGTAGTATATTTTGAAGTCAGGTAGTGTGATGCTTCCACCTTTGTTCATTTTGCTCAGGATTGCTTTGATTATTTGTGTTTTTATTTTGTAGTTCCATGTAAATTTTAAGTTTTTTTCTATTTCTTTGAAGAATGTTATTGATATTTTGATAGGGATTACATTGAATCTGTAAATAGCTTTGAGTAGCATTGTCATTTTAACAATATTAACAATATTAATTCTTCCAATCAATAGGAATGAAAAATCTTTTGTTTTTGGGCTTTTTCAATGTATTTCATCAGAGTTTTATACTTTTCTTTGTGTAGATCTTTTACTCCTTTGGTTAAATTGATTCCTAGATATTTTATATTCTTTGTAGCTATTATAAATGAGATTTCTTTCTTAATTTCTTTTTGAGGTTGCTTGCTGTTGGTGTATATAAATGCTATTCATATTTATTTGGTTATTTTGTATCCTGCAAATTTGCTGAATTTATAAATTCTAACGGTTTTTTGGTGAACTCTAGTTTTTTCTAAGTATAAGATCATATTGCTTGCAAGAAGGCTAATTTGATGTCTTCCTTCCAATTTTGATGCCCCTTATTTCTTTCTCTTGCCTAGTTGCTCTGTCCAGGACTTCCATTATTATGTTGAATAAAGACAGTGAAAATGGGCATGCTTATCTTGTTACAGATCTTAGAGAAAATTTCAATTTTTTTCTCATTTAGTAGAATATTAGCTGTGGGTTTGGCATATATGCATTTTATTATTTTGAGGAGTGTTCCTTCTATACCCAGTTTGATGAGAATCTTTTTTATCATAAAGATATGTTGGATTTTATCTAATGCTTTTTCAGTATCTATTGAAATGATCATGTGGTTTTGTTCTCGTGTCCTTGTGTCATATTTATTGATTTGTGTATGTTGAATCATCCTTGCATCCCGAGGATGAATCACACTTGGTCATGGTGAATGATCTTTTAAATGTGTTTTTGAATTTGATTTGCTAGTGTTTTCTTAATGATTTTTGCATCTGTTTTTGTCAGTGATATTGGCCTGTAGTTTTCTTTTCTTGTTGTGTCCTTGTTTTTGTATTCAGGCCTTTTAGGATGAGTTTGTAAGTATTTTCTTTTTGTCATTTTTTTTGAAGAATATAAATAGAATTAGTATTGGTTCTTCTTCAAAAGTTTGGTAGAATTCAGTAGTAAAGCTATTGGGTCCTGGGCTATTCCTTGGTGGGAGACATTTGATTATGGCTTTGATCTCATTACCAGTTTCTTCACATTTTCTATTTCTTCATAGTTCAATATTGATAAGTTTTGTGTGTCCTAGAATTTATTCATTTCTTCTAAGTTTTCCAATTTCTTGACATATGGTTATTCATAGTAGTCTCTAATGATTCTTTGCATTTTTGTGGTCTTAATTGTTATGTTTTATTTTTGGTTCCTGATTTTATTTATTTGGGCTTTCTCTCTTTTTTTCTTAGTCTACCTAAAGGTTTGTCAATTTTGTTTCTTTTCAAAAAATCAAATTTTTGTTTTGTTGATCTTCTATACTTTTTTGCCTTATGTCCTACCATTACCAGATGATCTCCTGTATTGTGGGTTTGTTTTTTTTTTTAGTTTCAATTTCATCTTTTTCTGCTTAGATCTTTATTATTTCTTTCCTTCTACTAAGTTTGTTTTTGGTTTGTTATTGCTTTTCTAGTTCCTTGAGGTGCATTGTTAAGTTGTTTATTTGAAGTCTTTCTACTTTTTTGATATAGGCATTTATTACTATAAACTTTGCTTGTAGTACTGCTTTTGCTGTGTCACATAGATTTTGGTGTTATATTTCCATTTTTAATCATTGCAAGAAAGTTTTCAGTTTCCTTTTTACTTTCTTTATTCATTCATCGATCATTCTAGGGCATGTTGCTGAATTATTTTTATTTATTTATTTTTTATTATTTGGGACAGGGTTTCACTGTGTCACCCAAGCTGGAGTGCAGTGGCACAATTACGGCTCGCTGTAACCCTGATATCCTGGGCTCAAGCAATCCTCTCACCTCGGCCTCCTAAGTAGCTGGAACTAGTGGCATGTGCCACCATTCCCAACTAATTTTTAAAAATTTTTGTAGAGAATTTAAATATTCTTCCCATGTTGCCCAGGCTGCTCTTGAACTCCTGGGCTCAAGCAATCTTCCTGCCTCAGCCTCTCAGAGTGCTAGGATTATAAGCAGGAGCCACCAAGCCCAGCCTGAATTTCATTTATTTATTTATTTATTTATTTATTTATTTATTTATTTAATATCGAGTCTTGCTCTGTCACCCTGGCTGGAGTGCAGTGGCGTGATCTCGACTCACTGCAACCTCCATCTCCTGGGTTCAAGTGATTCTTCTGACTCAGCCTCCTGAGTAACTGGGATTACGCACCCCGAGCCTGAATTTTTATGTGCTTGTGTAGTTTCCAAGGTTATTCTTGTTACTGATTTCTAGTTTTATTCCATTGTTGTCAGAAAAAGTACTGATATGATTTCTACTTTTCTGAATTTGTTGAGGCTTGTTTTGTGGCCTAAGATATGGTCTACCCTGGCTAATGTTTCATGTACTGATAAAAAGGAATGTGTACTTGGCAGCAGTTGGGTGAAATAATTTTTAAATTCTAGATAACCCTATTTGGTTTAGTGTGTAGTTTAACTGTGATATTTCTTTGTTAATTTTCTGTCTGGATGATCTGTTGATTACTTATATTGAAGTGTTGAGTCTTGTACTTTTGTTTTATTGCAGTCCATCTCTCGTTTTAAATCTATTAATGTTTGTTTTATATACTTGGGAGGTCTGGTGTTGGGTAAATAGGTATTTATAATTGTTACATCCTCTTGCTGAACAGTACCTTTTATCATGATAAAGTGACTTTCTTAGTCTCTTTTTCCAGTCTTTTATTTTCAGTCTACTTTCTTTGATGTAATTATAGCTACTGCTACTCTTCTTTGCTTTCCAGTTGCATGGAATATCTTTTCCCAACTCTTCACTTTCAGTCTATGTGTATCTTTATAAATGAAGTGGAATTCTTGAAGGCAGCATATGGTTAGGTCTTGTTTCTTTATCCATTCAGCCACTTTATGCCTTTTAATTGGATAATTTAGTCCATTTACATTCAGTGTTATTATTGATAAGTAAGGACTTACTCCTGCCATTTTGTTGCTTGTGTTCTGGTTGTTTTAGAACTCCTCTCTTTGTTCCTTTCCTGTTGTCTTCCTTTATAGTTAAGTGATTTTCCTCTGGTAGTATATTGTAATTTGCTGCTTTTTCTTTTCAGTGAACGTATTATTGGTTTTTACTTTGTGGTTACTATGAGGCTTATGAAACATAATTATAACATTCTTTTGAAGAGATGACAACTTATCTTAGCTAAAAAAGAAAAGAATAGAAACAAATAATGAAAATATAAAAATAAACTCTACACTTTAGCTACATCCACCCACAGTTTGACTCTGTTTTCTCAGTTTACATAGGTTTATATTGCCTATGTCTTAACAGGTTGCTACAGGTATTATTATTATGAAAGATTTGTCTTTTGGGTTTCATACTACAATTATGTATGGTTTACATGCCAAAATTACAGTATTAGAGTATTCTAGATTTGTTTTTGTACTTAATTTTACCAGTGGGTTTCACACCTTCAAATGTTTTCTTTTTGCATGTTATTTTGTTTTGTTTTGTTTTGTTTTGTTTTCAGATTGAAGAACTCTCTTTTGCATTTCTTATTAAGCAGATCTGGTCATGGTTAATTCTCTCAACTTTTGTTTTTTGGGGAACAACATTATTTCTCATTCATACTTGATGGACAGTTTTGCCAGGTAAAGTGTTTTTGAATGGCAGGTTTTTTTTTTCTTTCAACTCTTTGAAAAATGTCATCCCGCCCCTTCCTGGCCTTATGAGAAGTCTGTTGCTGATGAACTTGAACTCCTTTATATGTTATTTGCTTCTTTTCTCTTGCTGCTTTTAGGATCTGGTATTTGTCTTTGACTTTTGAGAGTCTGTTAATTACACATATTTGAGTAATCTTATTTGGGTCGAATGTATTTTGTGTTCTCTGGCCTTCTCATATGTGGATATTTGTCTCTTCTCATATTTTAGAAAGTTTTCTGTTATTATTTATTTGAATAGCTTTCTATCCCTTGATCGTCTCCCTCTTGAACACAAATAGTTTTTAGATTTGGTCTTTTTAGGAAATTTTCTATATTTTGTGGTTGAGCTATGCTTCTTTTTATTATGTTTTCTCCTCTGTTTATTTTCAAATATCCTGACTTCAAGCTCACTGATTCTTTCCTCTGCTTGATTCATTCTGTTCTTGAGAGCTTCTCATGAATTTTTCAGTCCAGCAAATATATTTCTCAGTGCCAATATTTTTGTTTGATTTTTAAAATGATTTCTCTTTGCTCAATTTTTCTAATGTTTCTGAATTCACTCCTCCTCCTCCTCCTCCTCCTCCTCCTCTTCCTCTTCTTCTTTTTTCTTCTTTCCTCTTTCCTCTTTCTTCTTTCTTCCTTTCTTCTGGTGAGGGTGGGTGTATGCTACTTCCTTTTCAGCACTAGATGGTTTCTTAAGCACAGGTTTGCTTTGGTTCTAGTAAACCATCTGAGTGCTTCGTGTCCTGAATGAGGGAGGTATCCAAGGAGATATTCCAGTACTGTGGAAAGGCTATCTTGGGTTTCATACCCAGGTACCTATGGAACAAACATCCTACAGTGTAATAGTGCTGAATGGCCACCTAATTTGTTGTCTTTCTTTGGCTGAGCTACAGAGTAGTTTCCAGGGCTGAGGATGGTAGTCTCACCTCCCCTTTGTATCTCTGGCTGTCCTCAGGGATATTTCCATCTTCAGGTACTCCTGATGTTTCTAGTGGGCTGAGGCAGAGACAGTTCTGCCCAGAAACCCAAGATGATGGGGAAAGTCATTGTTCACCTCAATCTCACTTTTACAAGTATAGAAACCATGAGTTGTAGGGACATTTGTTTTGCATACTTATTGCCAGGCAGATTAGAGGAGAGGGAGTGTCATGGATATGAAAGACGGATTCCCTTATTCTCTGCTCAAGAGTTTTTTCACTTCTCTATGGCCCTAGGAACTGCCTCATCCTCATATTTGAGTTCTGGGATATTGCTGGTAATAATCTCAGTGTTGTGCATTTGTTTTTGGTTTTCTACTGAGGGGAGGAAGTTAAGCCAGCTTAGTTCTACATCACCATTTTGAAACCAGAAGTCTGTGCTTGTTTATTATTATATTTTTTGTTTTCTTTTCTTTTCTTGCTTTCTTGCTTTCTTTTTTCCTTCCTTCCTTCCTTCCTCCCTTCCTTCCTTCCTCTCTCCTTCCTTCCTTCGTCTCTCCTTCCTTCCTTCCTTCCTCTCTCTCTCTCTCTCCTTCCTTTTCCTTTCCTTTCCTTTCTTTCTTTTTTTTATTATTATACTTTAAATTTTAGGGTACATGTGCACAACCTGCAGGTTTGTTACATATGTATACATGTGCCATGTTGGTGTGCTGCACCCATTAACTCGTCATTTACATTGGGTATATCTCCTAATGCTATCCATCCCCCCTCCCCCCACCCCACGACAGGCCCCAGTATGTGGTGTTCCCCACCCTGTGTCCAAGTGATCTCATTGTTCACTTCCCACCTATGAGTGAGAACATGTGGTGTTTGGTTTTCTGTCCTTGTGATAGTTTGCTGAGAATGATGGTTTCCACCTTCATCCATGTCCCTACAAAGGACATGAACTCATCCTTTTTTATAGCTGCATAGTATTCCATGGTGTATATGTGCCACATTTTCTTAATCCAGTCTATCACTGATGGACATTTGGGTTGGTTCCAAGTCTTTGCTATTGTGAATAGTGCCGCAATAAACATGCATGTGCATGTGTCTTTATGGCAGCATGATTTACAAACCTTTGGGTCTATACCCAGTAATGGGACGGCTGGGTCAAATGGTATTTCTAGTTCTAGATCCTTGAGGAATCACCACACTGTCTTCCATAATGGTTGAACTAGTTTACAATCCCACCAACAGTGTAAAAGTGTTCCTATTTCTCCACATCCTCTCCAGCACCTGTTGTTTCCTGACTTTTTAATGATCGCCATTCTAACTGGTATGGGATGGTATCTCATTGTGGTTTTGATTTGCATTTGTCTGATGGCCAGTTATGATGAGCATTTTTTCATGTGTCTGTTGGCTACATAAATGTCTTCTTTTAAGAAGTGTCTGTTCATATCCTTCGCCCACTTTTTGATGGGGTTTTTTTTATTTTTTCTTGTAAATTTGTTTGAGTTCTTTGTAGGTTCTGGATATTAGCCCTTTGTCAGATGGGTAGATTGCAAAAATTTTCTCCCATTCTGTAGGTTGCCTGTCCACTCTGATGGTAGTTTCTTTTGCTGTGCAGAAGCTCGTTAGTTTAGTTAGATCCCATTTGTCAGTTTTGGCTTTTGTTGCCATTGCTTTTGGTGTTGTAGACATGAAGTCCTTCCCCATGCTTATGTCGTGAACAGTATTGCCTAGGTTTTCTTCTAGGGCTTTTGTGGTTTTAGGTCTGACGTTTAAGTCTTTAATCCATCTTGAATTAATTTTTGTATAAGGTGTAAGGAAGGGATCTAGTTTCAGCTCTTTACATATGGCTAGCCAGTTTTCCCAGCACCATTTATTAAATAGGGTATCCTTTCCCCGTTTCTTGTTTTTGGCAGGTTTGTCAAAGATCAGATGGTTGTAGATGTGTGGTATTATTTCTGAGGGCTCTGTTCTGTTCCATTGGTCTACATTTCTGCTTTGGTACCAGTACCATGCTGTTTTGGTTACTGTAGCCTTGTAGTATAGTGTGAAGTCAGGTAGCACTGAGGCTTGAGTAGGTAAACAAAGCTCTAACTGGGTGGAGCCCACCTCAGCTCAAGGAGGCCTGCTTGCCTCTGTAGACTCCACCTCTGGGGGCAGGGCATAGCTGAACAAAAGGCAGCAGAAACTTCTACAGACCTAAACATCCCTATCTGACAGCTTTGAAGAGAGTAGTGGTTCTCCCAGCATGGAGTTTGGGATCTGAGAACAGCCCGACTGCCTCCTCAAGTGGGTCTCTGACCCCCGAGTAGCCTAACTGGGAGGCACCTCCCAGTAGGGGCTGACTTTTCTTTCTCTTCTTTCTTTTTTCATCTTACTCTGTTCCCCAGGCTGGAATGCCATGGCTCAATCATGGCTCACTGCAGCCTTGACCTCCTGGGCTCAGGCAGTCCTCCTATCTCAGTCTCCCAAGTATCTGGGACTAAAATTGTCTCTACAGTTAAAAAAAAATGTAGAGACATAGTCTTGCTATGTTGCCCAGGCTGGATGTGCATCTTTGTTCTTAAAAAAACAACTTCTGGAAGGATGAAAACATATGATACCCTCAAAAGCTTCCATTTTAGATAGTACCTATAGTGTGTTCAGGAAGGTAGCTAACATTCTGTTGCTTTCTTTACTGACAAATTTAAGCCAAAGTTTCTAAATGTGGTATTTTACATGAGGAATAAGTAGGATTTAGCTGTGGCTATTCCAGTATTGATAATACTTATAATCTTTAAAATATATAGAAAAGTTTATTGAAAATTATAATAGCTAGGATTTTCGTTTACTTTTTTTTTGGACTTAGCTTTTGTGGTAGAAACCACTTGAAAATTAGTCTTCACAAAATCAGTGTAAACCCTACGGTATATACTTGGAGAGAATTTGTTTCCTTAGAAATGCTATAAGATTTAGGGACTTTAAGAAACATTTTCCCACATGACAGATAACAATTTTGGTGGCAAATCATTGTGAAATCAATCTCCTCCCTCCACTGTTTTTTTTTAACACTTAAAAAATTATCTGGATTTATATCTCTGTCCCGTAGAAAGTATGTCAAGTGTACTTGTGCTTGTCACCCAATAACGCACATAAGAAACACATGAAATTAGTGGATTCCTGATCCCAACTCAAATACACTTAGTAAGAGTATCCAACTTTAGGACCTAGGATTTTTCCAATTTGTGGCTCTGAGTCTCATATGAACTGTTAGGTAAGAATGACTGTGACATATGCAATGGGTGGACTTACTGTTCCCAAAAAGAAGGGCGTCTGTCTGAAAGGCTAGCTTTAATTCAACGGTTAGTGAATGAAAATAATTATTTTTGTAAAATATTTTCTAAAATATGATTGGTTTATATTTTAACAACTATATAAAACAGGATTTCTGAGGCTAAAATTGAATTGCATATTTGGTTCCGATCCTCCTAATATCCAAAGAAAAAAAATAAAACACGATGAGAATACCATGTGCTTTACATTATGTATATAAATTTTTGAAGACATCCAGGATCATTTAGAATTTCTCCAAGAATATTGAGCCTTCATAAACTTGAAGGATTGAAACATTAGAGGTGAGTCAGCCCTCACTAATTAGTTAAAATCAACCAATATGATATGGAATAAGTCTTTCTGTGAGAAAAAATAAAAACAAAGATAGAATTGATGGAGGACTGGAGATTTTTATGCTGCAATTCCTTGGCAGTGTCCTACAGGTTTCTAGCTACAGTCTTGCCTTTCTTTGTTTGCTAAATATTTATGTCTTATTAGTCTTACCACTTTTTTATATGGAGAAGTTAAAAATTAGTACTCTATAAATTCTGAGTAACTTATAATTCTTTAAATTCTTTAACATTTTTGTTCTGTTATAATAACATTTACTAAGTACTTGCAATATCACTTTATGCCAGTCATTTGGTTCATATCCTCATAAAAATGCTATGGGGCAGAATATCAGTCAGAGTTCTACCAGGGAAACCGAACTTGTAGAAGCTATATATTAAGAGATTTATTGCCAGGAATTGTACCACACAATGATGGTGGCTGATAAGACAAGTTCAAAATCTGTATGGCAGGCTGTCAGAAAATGTAGTCTGGAATTCTCAGCTACAAACTGAAGCTGCAGTCTACAGATGGAATTTCTTCTTCAGAAAAGCCTCAGCTCTGCTCGTAAGCCCTTTTATCAGATTGAATCAGGCCCACCCAGATTATCCAGGCTAATCTTCCTTACTTAAACTGATTATGGACTTTAATCTGGTCTACAAAATGTTTTTCTCAGCAGCACCTAGATTAGTGTTTGGTTGAATTAATGGCATTGTAGCCTAGGCACATTGACGTGTAAAACTGGCCATCACAGGTATGAACTTCTGTTGTTCTAATTTTACAAATTCAGGAAACTGACTTTGAAAAAGTTAAAGTAGATTGCTGCAATTGACAAATGATGGAACATTGAACCTAAGTTTGTCCAAACCCGGAACCCATATTATAAAACCCAGATGCTAAACAGGAAAATTGGCATTTGACTACTAAACTATTAAAGAAATGAATGCTATGTGTGCTCTGGTGCACACACGCGCACGCCCACACACACACACACACACGCGCACACACACACACACCACTACCACTGCCATACAGCTATTTAGGAAAAATATATAAAGGGATATTTAGGACATTTGAATGCATTTATTAATATTGTGGAGATTGACCAGCATTTTCATTAATTCTGCTAGGTTAATTTTTCTTTTGGATGCCATGAAAAATGATCTGTTCATTATAAATTAGAGTAATCTTGGAAGTAATTTGACAGTCAATCATCATTTAATAAAATTGAAATAAAATGTCAAGAGTAAACTGTAAAGACAATGGGATCACTCATAGTAATTATTGTCAGTTTAAACTGAGGAAAACAGAATCTGATTTTTACCGTTATCAGAATGATGTAGTTAGTAATGAACCACAAATGCGAATCTGTAAAGTATAGCATTTAATTTATTGAATTTCTGCATATTGGCTTAATGGATGAGTGGCATGCATTTGTAAAAACAGTGACTCTAAAACACATTATACAATAGCAGCTAAGGAAATATTTATGATTCTGTTATTACTGATTGTATTTGTGATACATTTTATTCTCCTGTGTATGTTCAGAGATAGCTCTAAAGTATGTACTTTGAAAACCAGGAAAGCCTAGATGGAGGACACTCTGTTGAGTGCTAGAATAAGGAGAAAGAAAAAGAAAGCAAAAACAGAGGTACAAATACTAAAAAATCCTTTGAAAGGTGGCATTTGTTCTAGAGTTTCACATTTTCCGATGACTTGTCCATGAAGTTGAAATCATTTGTGCAAGCCTTATTTCATAATTTCACTATTTTACTTGTGTTCAATTATCAAATATTTCCCAATTAGACTGTACATATACTTGCATAGCCTCCCTCCTTTCATTATCTTCTTTGTAAAACCAGCCATTTATAATGAGCAAGACAATATCCTCCCCTGAAAATGTTTACTTTCCTTATACTGAGTCTCTGCTCAGCATGTAACATTGCCTATAGACTACAAAAGCCATTCTGTCCCTTCTAGATCACAAACTACCGTGCCATCCTTATGTCTTTATTACCCTCCAATACAAACACTTTCTTCTAGTCATACTGGGCCTTTCATTCCCACCATACTTATCCTACATATCCCCAGACCAACCAACACCTCTGCTCTCATTGTGGGCCTAACAGTACACTCCTGACTTCTTGCCATATATGTGAATACTGTCGATCTAGAACCCCAGATCTTGTAAGATTTCTTTATTAAGCCTGGTCTCTTCCTCTACTGAACTCAGATAGGAGGTCAAATCTGAAAGAAGCTTGACAACAGGCATCTGCTGCTTGAACTCCTTCTTTACAGTCGAATCAGATGATCTATACCCATGGATCTTATGTTTGAAAACCTCTAGTAAAGGAGAACTCCTTACTTTTCTATCAGGTTCAGTCTTTGGATAGTTTTAGAAGGCAGAAAGTTCTTATATGTAACTATTACCATTTCTTCTTTACTTTGCTGTTTCTGAATGCTAGACTATAAACCTCTTTATAACAAGAATGTGTTTTTTATTTCCCAATACTTAACACAACACTGGGCATGCAGTAGATGTTTAAAATACTTGAAAAATTAAATAAACCTGATTTGGGGTTCTTTCACTTTCTTAACCATTCATCTCTATATAAAACCTGGTTTGCGTATGTGCCTCAGAGCAAATGCATCGGTGTAGTCTGACCTTTCTAATCCACAATGGTCTTCATAGCCTACTTCTTACTCTTTTCTAGAAAGGCAGCCTATGTTCACATTTTCCAAAATTCCATAGCTTCATAATTGCTGACAAAAATTTCTTTATGCACAATTAAATCCAAACCCAACTATTACTACTTATAATACTTACTATTATTTTTGCCCCAAGCCATATCTTTCTTACCAAGTTTTTGTAACATTGGTGTTTTAGGATCCACATGTAGAATACATTTTATCCTTATTAAATGTATTCTATTAGGCCTATGAGTCTCCCCATCAAGTCTTTTTTGGATTTTGACTCTATTCTTCCTTATTTAGTAACACAGCCAGATTCACATTACTGACAAATTGTATAATAATTCCTGATGTGACCGTATTCATTTTATTGACTTAAAATATTGAATAGAAGATGAGAATGGCTGGAGACCTAGCATTACAAGTCAGTCTCTCAATCTTTGTCTCTCTCTCTCTCTCTCTCTCTGTCTCTCCCTCTCTCTCTTAAAATTGATCCATGAACATATTTTTTAGAGTCCCTTAGCCAGTTCCTATCACATAAATAAAAAATTGGTGGGATGAGATTCATGATAGGAATATAATGAAATGGCATGCACTGTTAAAAAAAATGGATTGATACTAGAAATGCAATCATACAACATTTCGAGGGTTACATAGCACAGGCATATTCAAATTGTTAGTAATCTTTATTATATATATACTCTCTCTATTTAGCTTCTTAGTTATTTAATTACAAAATTGAGGCTTACATAAATCTGTATATTCATAACATATAATGGTGCACCATATGCATAACAGGTAACCAACTGATTGTTGTTTAATGTGAAAGGACTCAATTGCAAAGAAAAAGGAAGTTATTTAGCTACAGTTTTCAAGAGTAACTCCCAGGAAAGAAAAATATGTAGGATGTGTACTAAGAAACTCTTTCCGAAGCTGAGTGTAAGGTTTCAAGAAAAACGTTCAAAAATATTACTTTCTTTCTAAAATAAAATACATTCTGAAAAATATTAGGAGTCATATAAAATAATGTAATGATGAATCTTACTCTCAATGTAAAACAAATGATCAATGCTTTCTAATTGTAGGTGTGTTGTACTGTTGCTGAGGTTGTTTTATTATTTGTTTTGGAGAAGCCTGAAGACTGTTTAGAAGGTTGAACTGATAAATTCACAGACAATTATATAAGCTTGTGCTATTCATGTTGTTAAATGATTGCATACAACGTAACACTTGAACAAGAACAAGTGTTTTTTGTTACTGAGTCTCTTCCTGTGATCAGGTGATTAGCATTACATATTCCCAAGAGTAAATGGTTCCACACCTCAGGGATGAAGAAAATAACCACACTTTAATGGTCAGAATGTGGATAAGTGCTGTCTTGTAAACTGTAGTAAAGCCAAACATTTATAATATCTTTTAAAGACAGTCTTATGATCTGTGAATGGTTTTCATCTATTAGAAATTCTGTACTGTTTGTCTGACTTAATGACTCATGAAAATGTAACCTAAAAGTGAAAATACTGAGAACATAAGATAAATAGTGGTTTTAAATCGGTAGTGGTATACTCAATTTGTGTTGGTCGTTGGTACTTGTAGACAAGTAATTGGACTCTCTTGTCTTAATTCTGTTTCAGTTACCAATATCACTGTCCAATTTCAGCAGAAAATGTCAGCATTAAAATATATTATTTATTACAAAGTAATAGTTTTTATCAAGGAAAATTTCAAAAACGCAGAGAGGCGTAAAAAGTAAGAGGAAAAATATGCTGTCACTCTGTCACCTTGACCACTAAGTAGAATGAAAAGAAATGGTTGTTATTAGCATCTATAGAGTGTCTTTTTACAGAATTTTGATTATCATCTACATAATGCTTGATAACATCACTTTTCTCTTAACAATGCATTCTGAACACTTTTATGCCATTAGAAAGTCTCCTATAGTAGTATTTTTAAGTAATAAAATTCTATGCTACAGCAGAATTTATTTAACCAATCTCCAATTGATGGGCATTTCAGTTAATTTTGGTCTCTTGATGAAAGTAAAAAGACTGTTTTAAAAATTCCCTTTTGAAATGATTACATACAATTCTGAGCCTGGTTTTGTATAAGAAGTATATATTTGTTACATAGGCATTCAAAAGAGCACATCTTCTGTTCTCTATTTAAAATTGTAGAATCACGTTAATGTAATGAAACAAATGGCTAGCTAGAATAAGATGGAAACTTGTAGATGCCTGCATTAAATCATAAATTTGGACTTTGAAAGAATTGCTATTGCATATGACTGATGTTTTTTAGCATGAAAGTTGCTTTTTTTTAGAATAGCTGGATCTATTTATCGGTTCATTTGTGAAGCACAGGTACCTTAAATTGGATCCAATATCTGTTCATATCCTCAATTAATGTAATAATTTTTTGACTAAATTTTATTTAAAAAGAATCAACAGAATTGATAAAAACAATGGCTATAGATGTCCAACTTTTTTAGGTCAAAGATAGTCTTCTACAATTTCTGGAAGCTTCTTTAAAATGTTATCTATCTTGCCTGGTTTGATCTGACATATGAAATATATCTCTCTGTACTTTATATGTTTTGGGGCATAGGTGATATTCAGAGTTACATTGTTTCATAATATTATCACAATTTGAAACAATTACAAGAGAAAAATGATAATGATCACATTATAATTTATTGTAAAAATTATACATATATATCTGTGTGATATTTGATAGATTTGCTCTTACATAAGAAAATTATGAAAGTAGATAGAGACAGCCTTCTGAAATATAAAATATTTGTCCTAGCTTTTCCTGAATAGCAGAAACTAAGTATACTAAAATAAATGTCTTCAAGATTTTCTTCACACATTTCTCAGACTTTGTTTTATATCAGACACTTTCAGATAACATATGTTTAATGAAAACACAATGATGTGCTGAGTTTTCATTTTAAAATGTTTTTACTTAAAAATCGAAAAGAATTTGGAGACACTCAAGTTGTATTGTTTTGTTTTGTTTTGTTTTGAGACAGAGTCTCACTCTGTCGCCCAGGCTGGAGTGCAGTGGTGCGATCTCGGCTCACTGCAACCTCTGCCTCCTGGGTTCAAGCAATTTTCATGCCTCAGCATCCCGAGTAGCTGGGATCACAGGCGTGCACCACCACACCTGGCTAATTTTTGTATAGACAGGATTTTGTATAGACAGAATTTTGCCATGTTGGCCAGGCTCGTCTTGAACTCCTGACCTCAAGTGAGCCGCCTGCCTTGGCCTCCCAAAAGTGCTGGGATTACAGGCGTGAGCCACCGCAACTGGCAAGTTAAATTGTTATATGCAGGTATATTTATTCAAGTGCACATATTTAATATAAGCACAATCTGATTTTTTAAAAAATCAAAGTTCATGTATAAAACCTAAAGAATTGTAGTGAAATCAATCAAGTCGTTGAACTTAACTGAACTTCTTTAATGCCATAACCTTGACATTCAGTATTTCCTTTGAAGTATAATATTCCCTTTTACATTATTCATGAAAATGCCATGCCAGTGTAGTGGAAGGTGTCACCTCAGTGCAGCAATAGCCAGTAACATTTCCTTTTCTAGTCATAAAAACTTTCGTTTATTCATGTTGATTTGTTATAATTCTCAGTCAATTTTTCCTGGGTGAAGACATGAATCTGATGAAATGGTAGCAGCAAAATTATTGTTTGGATGTCTTATTCATTAAGTTTTTAGTTAAACTTTCTACTTTGAGATAATTGTAGATTTACATGCAATTGTAAAAGACATTACAGAGATCCCATATATCCTGTAATCAGTTTCCCTCAATGGAAACATCTTCCAAAAATTTCCTAGAGTGGTAACATCTTGTTAGTACAATATCAAACCTGGATATTGAAATTGACATAGTCAAGATAGAAAACATTTTCACCACCACAAGGATTCCTCCTGTTGCCAATTAGTAGCCATACCACTTACCTTCTGCTGTCACTCCCGCTTTATCTCTGCCAACCACTGATCTGTTCTCCATTTCTATTATTGTGCCAAGTCAAGAATGTTCCATAAATGGATTGGTATACTTTGTAACCTTTTTCACTCAACATAATTCTCTGGAGATTCACCCAAGGTTGCTGAATATATCAATAGTTTGTTCTCTTTATTGTAGGATAGTATTCTCTGGTATGGATGCATCACAATTTGTTTAGCCACTTACCTGATGAAGTATATCTGGATTGTTTGCGATTTTTGAGTGTTACAAATAAATTTGCTACAACAGAGCCTCACTCTTTCTCCCAGGCTGTAGAACAGTGTTGTCAGTGGTGTGATTTGGCTCACTGCAACCTCCAACCCCTGAGTTCAAGCAATCCTCCCACCTCAGCCTTCCAAGAAGCTGGGACTACAGGCATGTACCACCACGCCTGGCTGACTTTTGTATTTTTGTAGAGATAGGGTTTTGCCATGTTGCCCCAGGCTGGTCTTGAATTCCTGAGCTCAAACAATCTGCCCACCTCGGTCTCCCAAAGTGCCTGGATTATAGGCGTGAGCCACTGTGCCTGGTCAAATCAATTAATTTTAAATTCAAAGGTGATATGATTCCCTCTTTGCCCTTCTGATTTCTAGTGTTTTATGAATTGATTTTAGTTGTTTCAGTGAATTAATTCCTACAGTATCTGCAACAAAAAGTATAACAAAGATCTCTGACAAGGTCATTCCCATATTGGGCTGTAGGAAATAGTTACCTAGCTACTTATTTTATACAAAAGACTGGCTACTAGAAAATGTAGTGATATTAATTGGTTGTGAAAAAATTATCTTGATTTACTGTAATGCCTTTTATTTACCTATGTATTCTTAAAAATCTATGGAATGTGTTCTGGATACAAAATAGTATATATGCCATATAGAGAGAACTTACAGAATTAGAAAAATGAACTCCTATGTATCATTTATGAGTTTCAAAAATAGAGCAGTACATCACCATATTGAAACACCTTTGGGCATGGCCTTCTGGATGTTATCTCCCATTCTTCTTTTGGAGGTCACCGCTATTCTCAATTTGATATGGTTTGGTTTTGCCTAATTTTGTTATATAAATGTTTTAATCTGATTATATTCACTCTTCTATGACTTATTTTTTACTTGGTATTATTTCACAGATTATACTATGATAGTGACAGTATCATTATTTATTAATTTCCATTGCTGTATAATATTTCATTGTGTGAATATACTCCAATTTAATGTATCTCTTGTTTTCTTGATGGACATTTGGGCTGTTTCCATTTTTTTGCTATTATTAACAATGCTGCTATGTTTCCTTATACTTGTTTCCCAGTGTAGATGTGGAAAAATGTCTCCAGGTTCCATATATATATCTAGCAGTTGAACAGCTGAGTCTATATGCATATTTTAAAGTATATTGGGTAATACTAAATTATTCTCCAAAAGTGGTGTACCAATTTACATAGCCGCAAGCATGCGTTCTCTCACATCTGTACTCAGGCCCTCAGCATTTGTTTGCTCACCATTATATTATTGGTCTTACGCTTATTGATTCAAAAGAGTATTTCACATATTTTGGGTACTAGGTGTTTGACAGTAATACATATTGCAAATGTTTTCTCCCAACTTATGGCTTATCTTTTCACTCTCTTTATGGTACCTATGATCAAACAAAGCCCTTAATTTAATCAAATTTATTATTTTTTTCCTTTCTAGTTTGTACTTTAGAAAGCTTTTTGAATTTTTCTTTTACTAGGGTTTATAGCTTAAGTTTTATATCAGTAAAATGCTTACCAGAACAATGTTCTTTATCTTGAATAGTAGCTTGCATTTATCTAAAAATTATTAGGATATATATTTCATAATAATTTATATTTATAGGAGATATATCCTAATGGTTTTTATGTAAACACCAAATGTATATATATGTAACAAAGTTTCTTTTAAGGTTTTTAGTTAGTTTCAGCTATCGATCTTAACATGCATAAACTACCTTTTCTTTTCTGGTTTTTTTTTTTTTTTTTTTTTTTTTTTTTTTTTTTTTTTTTTTTGAGACGGAGTCTTGCTGTGTTGCTCAGGCCGGAGTGCAGTGACGTGATCTCGGCTCACTGTAAGCTTCGCCTCCCAGGTTCAGGCCATTCTCCTGCCTCAGCCTCCAGAGTAGCTGGGACTACAGGCGCCTGCAACCACGCCCGGATAATTTTTTTGTATTTTTAGTAGAGAAGGGGTTTCACCTTGTTAGCCAGGGTGGTCTCGATCTCCTAACCTTGTGATCCGCTTGCCTCCACCTCCCAAAGTGCTGGGATTACAGGCGTGAGCCACCACGCCCCACCTTTTCTTTTAAACTACATTGCTGTAGTTTGCTCCTGAAAACACTTCTATTTCACCGAAGTGGGTGATGATTTTTGTGAATTTTCAGCTATTTGTCTTTGAATTTTCTCTTTGATAGACCCTGAGACTTTATTCAGTGATATGAGAGAAACTATGGGATTGTTAATATTTTAAGACATCATCATATTCGTGATTTATTGTTCTTTGCACAATTGATTCCAACTCAAATGTCCCATGAAATAAAATAACACACTCAGTGTGACTTGTTTTACTAATTATTATATGTAGCAATCACTTGACTGTGCAGATCAAATTTTACTTTCTAAAAGCTCCTTCTATTAGTGCTAATGTGTTTGTCCCTTTTAAAAAATAAATCTAGTGATCATTGGGCAGTTGGTGAGGAGGAACAGATTAGAAAATGGTTCATCTATATTTTTAAAATGATGAAGTAGAAACTCTGTCTTTTATGAAATTCTGCTGTTTGGTTTCTAGGAAAGTATATGCTTAATTGTTAAAATATTGAAGATCTTTCTATTAACTCTAATTTTTCCAGAGAGAAGAGGAAGAGGAACTGTCATTGGTTAAACACTCAATATAGGTTAGGTAGTATCCTGGCCATATGACCTCTAATATTTTTCATTCATGCATTAATTCATTCAACAAATTTTTTTTGAGTATGTTCTATGTGCCAAGCTCTGTTCTAGGAATTGAGGTAAAGCAGTATATAATACAAAGAGGCAAAAATCATGATTTTGGTAGAACTTAAGCAATAAATATGATAGATTACTGCCTTAGAGGTATCTAGAAATTGAGAAATGTTATACAAAATAGCATATGGCCCTGCTGGTATAATTTTAATGGGCATGCGAGTCACCTGGGGATCTTGTCACAATGCAGATTGTGATTCCATAGGTCTTAGGTGGAGTCCTAAGATGCTGCATTTCTAGCAAGCTTCTGAGTGATGCCAGTGTTGCTGGTTTGGGAGCACAGTTTGAGTAGCAAAGAGTATATGGTAATTGAGGTGGGAGTCAAGCGTGGAGAGTGGGAGAGAAACTGGCTGCAATTTAAAATATGATGATTAGGGTGTGCCTTTTTGAAAAGGTTATAAGTGAGCAAAAATATGAAGAAGGTGGGGGATTTTAGCTATACACTTATCTAGGTCAATGAAACCAGCCAGTGCAGAGGGTGTTAGATGGAAGTGTGCCTAATAAGGAGAATGGCATGAATGAGAAGAGTAGTAGTAGATTAGATTTGAGAGCCAGTGGGTATAAAGCAGATCTTGCAGGGCTTTGGACACCACTGTAAGTTCTTTGGCTTTTATACTGAGATGGAGAACCACTCCAGAATTCGGAGCAGGGAAGTGACATGCTCTAACTTACGGATTTAAAAAATCACTCTAACTGCTGTATAGAAAAATAGACTATTATAAAACAGGATAAAAGCAGTGAGACCACTTAGGAATCTGCAAAATATATGGTAGCTCAGACTTAAGTTTATAGCAGGTGAGATGGTGAGAAGTGCTAATATTTAGAACACATTTTGAAGATAGAGCCTAATGAACTTATTGATGTCTTAGATGTAGGCTGTGAAAGAAAGAAAGGAGTCAAGGATGACTGCAAGATTTGTTTGTGTGTTTTTTAACCTGAGTTTCTAGAAGGATGAAGTTGGCATCACCTGAAATTGGGAAGGGCTAGGTTTTCAGGAGTATGCTAGAGGTTCAGTCTGTGTATGTGTTGTATCTGGTGTAGCCATTTGATCTTCAAATAGAGATGTGGAGTAGGCAATTGTATATGAGAGCCTGGAATTCAGGGAAAGGACAGTGCGGAAGGTCTACAGTTTATTTTATATCGTTTTTGTAACAATCTCTTGCTGCTCATCTTTTATCCACATTTTATAATTGGGGAAACATGTTCAGAGGATATAACAAACATTCAGTTTGTAAGAGGTGGAGCAGAGCCCCAGGACAATCTCTAGCTCCAAAGGCCACACTGCTATTCTGCTTCAGTAGTAAAAAGAATCAACACTGGTCACTGCAGCTAGTTATGTGTTTACTCAGAGCAAGTCAAAAATATTTTTAGGCAGAGAAATTGAGTTGGCAGTTCATCTTTTTAACTTCTCTACTTGGGTACTATAGACAGATTTTGTTAGGTCAATGGTTGGCAGCTTTCAATATGTTCTAGAGATGCGTGTTCATCTGGGTGTGACTCAGTTTTTCCTAAGTCACTTCTGCCATAGCTTGTTAAAGGTAAGAAAACCATGTCTTCAGTGATCTTGGGGTCCTAGCAAAGCAATGTGTGCTTTCTCAGTGTTGGAAGCGTAGGGAATGGTAAAATGAACATTGCTGGCCTCCCTGTCCCCCAGTAGAATTCCAAGGCATAGCCTAAATGATTTCTCAGAGGTCCCCAGCAGGATTGATTCCCAGTTGCTCACAGCAGTAACCTGTTCATTAATACCATTCATTGGCTTTTCATGCATCCATGCCTCACATTCCTCATTGTTCACTTCTTAGGATCCCCTCCCAAGTGAATTGTCTGAAACTAAGTCCATGTCTCTGGCTCATCTAAGAAAAGTGATAATGTGAAATGTGCTTAACTGGTCTATCCATGATAGTTGTTTCTAATTTCTACAACATTGCTTGGCAAGTAGTCTTAGTAAGTGTTTGCCACACCAGTGAAGGACTGTTACTTTCCTTAATGATCATTAAGTAATAGTAGTAGTTGTTACTATTATTTCAGGCAAATGTATTTTTAATAGGACACAGGTAAATTCCCCTTTGTCACCAACACTGCCAATCTTATTCCTTTCCTTACGTTCCCAGAAACAAGAATTCTTAAAACTTTGGTATATATACTTCTGCTATTTTGACTTTTACCTAAATTACATCATTTTATACATGTGATTATGTAATTTGCTTTTTTCACTCAAATTTATGATTTTGAGTTCTATCGATGCTGCGCATTTTCTGCCTTCTATCTGATTAAAAACTTCCCATTCTGTTTTCTTCCTTTATGGGGTTTAGCATTTTAAAATTCTATTTCTATTTTGTAGTGGTCTCTTGTAAGTCTTTAACACAAATATATGAATTTACGTTTTAAGAGGTACTACCAGAAATGAGCTAAGATTTTTATCATTTCTTAAATTAATTAATTAGCCTCTGTATTCTTTTTATTGTTTGTTTGTTTGTTTTTTGTTTTTCTGAGACGGAGTCTCGCTCTGTCGCCCAGGCTGGAGTGCAGTGGCGAGATCTCGGCTCACTGCAAGCTCCGCCACCCGGGTTCACGCCATTCTCCTGCCTCAGTCTCCTGAGTAGCTGGGACTACAGGCGCCCGCCACCACGCCCGGCTAAGGTTTTTTGGGTTTTTTTTGTTTGTTTTTTTTTTGTATTTTCAGTAGAGACGGGGTTTCACCATGTTAGCCTGGATGGTCTTGATCTCTTAACCTTGTGATCCGCCCGCCTCGGCCTCCCAAAGTGCTGGGATTACATGCGCGAGCCACCGCACCCCCCGACTGAGCCTCTCTATTCTTAATGGCCAAATGTAGGCTACAGTTTACCTTTTCTCCTAGCTATCCCTGTTTACTTCTGTGTTTTCTAGGATTTTAGTTTGTTCTTGCTCCCAAATAAAAGACATTATTATTATTATTATTATTATTATTATTATTATTATTATCTGTATTGGATCTTATAATTAAATTTTATTTATTTCATTTGCTTATTGTACTCTTTTCTTTAAATATACTTTTCATGTTGGGGAAGTATTTGCTTTAGTCACTAGGCTATGGTACTTAATCTAGGTCTTGACAAGTAGGATTTTGCCATGAAGAGGGAGAAAGAATCAGCATGAAAGGGAGTAGTGTCTGGATTTGCTTTGCATGTACTGGAATGTCTATGAGTTACCCTTTGAACACTGCTTTGTGTTGCTCTCGTGGTTTGTAATGTGATCAATGGTATGGTAAATATGTACATAAAAAATAATAGGAAAAGATATAAATATCAAATTAGAAAGTCACCCAAAAAGAAGTGTTATCTAAGACAATACATTTAAAATGTAAAAATACACATAGATTCATTTGAAAATATTTGTCATATTTTTTTTCAAACCTCATCCAATGTCAGCATAAACAAATATAACAAACTGGTTTTCAAATTAAATTTAAAAATCTAATTCTTCATACCTTTAGCCTCAGTGACTAGGCATTATGCCAGAAATTTTCAATGTTGGTGTACCATAGATCTGCCTAATTACTCCTAGAGTTATTGGAGCCAAAGTGCTGGAATGGGCCATCATTCCCCCACCCCTCTTTAACACCGATGTGATTGTATGCCTTAATTAGTTCTCTAGTTATTCATTTTATACGATCTCACCACTACCAGTGCTTCTCTGTTAGTACCTCAGTCTTCTTGTTAGCATTCTTACTAATGGGTTATCAGAAAATTGAAGTTACTGAAAACATATCTAAAACACAAAGCCTGTGAACAGCTCTTGAAAGCTGGAAGCCCTTGCACTTCCAGAATCCTGCTTGCATGCCTTTCAGATCACTTACAGTAGCAGAAAAGGCAGGCACCATCATGCTCAGCTCTAACTTGCTCTCTTTTATATATGATGCTGTAATCCTGGCTCTTAGTGTTTTGGGATTTTGGTGATAGATTTCATCACCAGTAATTCCACAGTCCCCAAAGAGTTCAACTCTCTCAATCAAATCTTAAGCCATATTGTTGGCTCCCTATAATACTTTAAATTCATGTGTACGTTTCTTATAGTGTAATCGTGTTAAAGAGGGAGAAATAGCCTTTTTTCCTCTTCTCAATGCATAATCTTTTTTAAAGTAATCTATTCTGATTTCTCTTGAGGTCTCTTTCCAATTACCTGCAAGTTTGCTTTTACTGTGGTATTGCCTGTATTGTATGTGTCTTATTCCTTCTGCAAGAAAGAAGTGGCCAAGCTGACAGATTGCTAATATTACCATTGTCTAATTACAGCTCTGTTATGTCTGTACAACAGAATTGCATATCATTTAAGAGGCCACTACAGCATTTATCAGTCATTGTGGATTCTAGACTAACTTGACCATTCATTTATTTTTAATACATTTTTATTTTTGCCTTTTTTGAGACAGGATCTCACTCTCTCTCTCTCAGCCAGAGTGGAATGCAGTGGTGTGATCTCGGCTCACTGCAACTTCTGCCTCCCAGGCTCAGGCAATCCTCCCATCTCAGTGTCCCGAGTAGCTTGGGCTACAGGTGCATACCACCATGCTTGGAAAATTTTTTAAGGTTTTCGTAGATACGAGGTCGCACTATATTGCCCAGGTTGGTCTTGAACTCCCACCTCAGTCTCCCAAAGTGCTGAGATTACAGGTTTGAGCCACTGTGCCTGGCCTTGACCATTCATTTAGCCTTGCAATCTATGCCATGGGAAATCCAAAAGCACCACCATGACAAATTAACTCCCTGTTACAGACATAGCTGTTGTCTCTCCATATCTGGAGACCCTCAGAGCATTTTTAAAAGCATGACATTTTAAACGTTAATTATTATTGCCCAGCGAAATTAATCACACCTATCTATGAAGAGTTAATTTCTAATTAAACAGTTCTCTGTTCACTATCTGTAATTCCCTCAAAGGAACCAATTATACTTAAAAGGATACAGAGCCTGTTATATTTCTTATGGTCTATTTTCATGAGAATATATACTTACTATACCGGATTTCTGGCATTTAGTGCTATAGATATGCAAATTCCATTTTAACTCCCCTTAAGATTTCCAACACCCAAATGAACAACTAAGTTTTAACTTTTCATCTGTGTTCTCTCTCTCATCTGTGTTCTCTCTCTCTCTTTCTCTCTCTCTCTCTCTCTCTCTCTCTCAGCAGATGCTGTTAAAACTTTGTTTTATGCTATAGGTCCTTGTAGCGACAATTTTAGAAACAGCACTTTCTTGTGTTAATACTGTTATAAGTTCGGGGTCTCTAAACCAATTCTAAATATGCATTACAATTATAACTTTATATGTTATATTCTTATCCTACTTTTGTCTTAAGATAATTTATGAATGAATATTTTTTGGCATCATAATTTAAGCTTTAATTTTACTCAAATGTGCTTTTTGGATAACAGTAAACAGTTAATATGCTATAATCTCCTGGAAACACATGTTCACATAGCTTTTTATGAGCCAGGTTTTTGGTAATTCAGCATAGACTTTGCTATTGAACTTTCATTCTTAATGTGAAATCTGATAAAGAAAAATATCCTCTAATATTTTTTCTGGGTTCCAAGAACACTGTCCCCTTTCCCAAGTACTACATTTTACCTGAAAAATATATGAGAAAGTATGAGAATTCTTGAACCGAAAGCATTGAAATTTGATTATTTTCAAAATTCGTTAAGTCATTTCAAACTGAAATTGAAAATAAAATTAATTTCCAAATAGTAAAAGGATAAATGAAACTAAATCTGTTACTGAGAAAATAAGACAGTCTTTAATTAGGGCTTCAAAAAACACACTGAATGTAGCTTTCGTGATTATATCCACTTTTAAGGTAGAACTTTTTCTATGTGCTAGGCAGAAAATGGAGCCTGAAAAATATCAAATTGCAGCATAGTAAATCACATTTGAATCCACGTTTTAAATTATCTGACCAGTACTTTATTCTTCCATGAGCCCTGAATATATTTTTCTCAGCCATAAAGTAGGCATCATGCATTCCTAAAATTGGAGTTGATTTTCTATGATAGTTTAATTTACTAGCTGCTCAGTTCTTCCAACTGTGCATGTTATACAGGAAGGTTATTTTTTTATTTCTTTGTAAAGTCACGTCTGATCTACCATGGGAGGAAAATGATTCCTAACTCTTCTCCATTTCTTTTAGTACTTATTCATATGCTGTTTCTGTCTTTTCTTTTTGCCTTTTCTCTAGTTGAAACAAGGATGAATCTATAAACTAAGAAAAACACATCTTTTTCTTCATAATATTGGATAGACATATTATCAATAATACTATATAATCTATTGCAACAATCAAGTCACCATTAAAATGTTTACTTTTCTGAGTGTTTCCAAGTATGTAATGTAGGGCAATGCTTTAAGTCCAGTTTATTCTCATTTTATGTGGCTTTTTTTTGCATACTTTGAGTATATGTTCTTAAGAATATTCTTAAAATATTTTCCAAGGTACATTTATGTAAGCTAATCAAACCATGCAATAGGTAAGAACTCAATATTTTAGAACTCAGTTATAAGAAGAGATATATTTGTGTATGTGTAGATACACACATAGATTTAGTATCTTTTCAGAGACATATACCTTGTGGATTTTTGTTATAGATTTAAATTCTTTATAATATACAATTACACATATATCTTATATCAGCTTAAGTATTTTAATTGCAAGATGTCTGTTTAATTTGTCTGCAAAGTACTGTTTTTTCTGGTCATGGTAAATTTCATATTCTTTGACAATAGCTTTTGTTTATTATCACTAGAAACACTTCTCATGGGCTAGGTTGTTAATTAACTGTCATTTTTGTACAGGGTGTAAAAGACATATGGAAGGAAGAGTACATGAGCAAATGGAATTTCACACATTATTAACTGTTTTAGCGTCTTCAAACTTCGAACATATATTAATATTATTGTACCATATAAGTTCATCAGAAGCCTGACTTTAATCTCTGATTTATTGTATTTGAGCACTGTAAAGAAGCAGTTTAACACAGAACGAAAGTGTCGTAATGTAGCTTTCAAAGTGGCCATTAAAGACAGATCTCTGCTTTTCTATTAGTACATTTTCTAAGATGACTATCATTGCCCTTGTAGTCAGCCTTGTGTACCTTTACACAGATTTCAGTATAAACCCAGAAACTTAGAGCACTGAGAGAAATAATACCAGAAGTATTTCACCTTTGGCTACTATTGTAAATTGACAAATGACATTATTGCTTTTACATTTTTGAAACACTACGTAGAACATATGCATCCAAATCAATAGGGTCATTTCAAATAAGTCATACTTCTTTGTTCCAACGATTCATTAGTCCTAGTACACTTCAAGTTCCCCTTTTAGAATTGCTTTCACAGGCCAGTTTATGAAGTACAAAATAAAGATTCATTTCTTTTTGGTTAATACCTCATTTTTGGTCAAAAGTGATATAGGCCAATACACCACGAATATCTTCTCGAATCTGATTCTCAGTGAATTTTAACTGTTTTCAAAGTTTAAAGCAATCTTTAAAAGAATGAAGACTTTCAGCCATTGAAACTGTCTAGAAGCTGAGCTGTGATATTTGAAGGTTCAGTATTTACAAATGCCATCATTACTTTTTCTTTCTTGAGAAGGCACTAGAAAGGGGGCTTTAATCAGAAATACCTTGAGGTTTTAGAGAAGGCAGATTCTGTCTGGAAAGTCTTGGGAACTAGAGGCAGGGTGCCATGCTATGATCAGGCAAGTCTCCAAACTCTAAAATGTATTTCAAAGACACACCTTGAGCAGGTTGAATAAACATTTTGTCTTAAAGGACCCAGGATATACTGCATTACCAAAGTCCAAGCCCCACAAGGAGGTTATCCACCTGCCCATTGGTCCATGAGAAGTCATCTGCTGATGTGACTGTATTGGTGATACGGAGTATTAAGGTGGAACAGAAAACTCCATGGGAAGGCTTAGTGCTCGGGGAGAGATATAGGCAAAAGAGATGGAGGAAAGGGTTGCAATAAGGATTTGTTTAGACAATTCACTGGTGGTGATTTATTGGGTGTGGTTTACTGCTAACCAACACATAAATCCCCTGACATCTTGGCTGAGGCTGGTCATTTTCTTCTGACAAAACCAGCAGAAATGAAGGTGCCATAGCGTCAAGTGCTAGATATAATAGTAGCTAAACATTATCTTCAGCAGAGATGGGAGTTCAGAGCATCATTGTAAAATGCATGGAAATACCTAATGCAGAGGAGTCTAATGAATGAGAGAAATACCAAATGAATCTTTACAGAGTGAGGTAAAAAAAAATAAGATAAAATGGAGGTTGGTGACAAGGAATTATTAAAATGGAATACGTTATTCTATGTATTTGCCTCAGAGTTTATAATTAGGAGTCTGTTGAACCTTCTTTCAAGATGTTTTCATCATTTCTTTAAGGATTTAAAATCTACTGCATCTAGAAATAATCCAAATTAAAATTGATTTAATACACTCCAACACCACATTATGAAAATCATTCACTATGACCACCTGGGTTTGATATTGGGAAATCTATTAATATCAATCACTATATTAATAGATCTAAGAAAAAAATATACACTTACTCCTGTAATGCTAAAGCCTGGAATAAGACAGCAGTGAAATTCGAAAAGATAAATTAGAAGCATACGAACTGGAAAAGAAGAAGTAAAATTCCCTCTATTTGCAGATAGCATGGTAGTATACCTGGAAAACCCTAGAGAATAAATGGTAACTGTAGCTCAAACAATGAAATAATTCAACAAGTTAGCAATATATAAATTTGACAAAATTTGACAGCCACCATATGGAAAATTAACAATGTTAAAATAGTTGGAGATTAGAATAAAGTACAAAAATGTCACAAAATAAACAGAAAAGATAAAATGGGAATAAAATTAACAGAAAATGTGTAAAACATTTAAGAAAGAAATTATAAAGCCTTTCTGAAAGACACACAAAAGTAGACGTGAACAAATAGAAAGACATTCCTTATTCTTCAATAGCACTTCACAACATCATTAAGATGCCACATCTCTCTGAATTAATTTAAATTTAACGTGATGCCAATGAAAATGCCAACATGCCTTGCTATATGGAGCTAGGCAAGTTGAAACTAAGGTTAATATGAAGAAATAGTGAACAAAAATGTCTGGGAAAAACTAAAAAGGAAAAGCTATGACTAGCCCTACCAGATATTAGCATGTACTACAAAGCCTCAACAAATAACTGTCAATAGCACATGAATGGACCGACCAATGGAATAAAATAAAAAGTCCTGAAATTGAACCAAATACACATAGAATTATAATATATAATAGAAGTGGCATCTCAAATAACTGGGGCAAAGTTGGACTTAATAATAAATGGTTTTGTATAAAAGAGGAAATTAGATGTCTTTCTCAACCCATACATAAGAATAAGCTTCAAATGAATCAGAAAACTAAATGTACCGAGGAAAACTATACAGGTGCTAAAAGAAAATATTGGTGAATTATTTTAGGATGTGCATGTAGGGAAGGACTCTTTTTTTTCTTTTTTCTTTTTTTTTTTGAGACAGAGTCTTGCTCTCTCATCAGGCTGGAGTACAGTGGTACGATCTCAGCTCACTGAACCTCCACATCCCGGGTTCAAGCGATTTTCCTGCCCCAGCCTCCCAAGTAGCTGGGATTACAGGCAGACGCCACCACGCCCAGCTAATGTTTTGTATTTTAGTAGAGACGGGGTTTCACTGGGTTGACCGAGATGGTCTTGATCTCCTGACCTCGTGATCTGCCTGCCTCAGCCTCCCAAAGTGCTGGGATTATAGGCGTGAGCCACTGCACCCGGCTGGGAAGGACTTTCTAAGTATGACTAAAAATTCAAATGCCACAAATAAAAAGATTAATAAATTTTACTACGTTAAAAGTTTTGTATGACAAAATCAAAAGCCAAAAGAAAACTGGAAAAAATGCATATATTGTAACGTATATCACAGATAAAGGGTTAATGTCCTTAATATATGAAGAAGTTTGCAGAATTAAGTGGGAAGACAAATCCTGTAGAAAGATGGACAAAAATATAAATAGACAATTTACAAAAAAAATATAAATGACCCTTAAGCATATGAGAAGATGATTGCTTTTACTAACAATAAGTAAAAGCAAATTAAAGCTATATTGATGTACTGTTCTCACCCATCAGATTGGCAATAATTTGAACGTTTGAAAATATACTCTGTTAAGAAGCTGTAGAGCAACAGGCATTCTCATACATTGTTGGAATTTTGAAATGTTCTGAAACAAATGGAGGGGAAATAGAAATATCTAATAAAATTACATATGCAATCCCACTTTGACCTAGCAATCTCGTTTCTAGAAATTAGCCTGAAGATATATCTCCTGCAAGGCAAATATATGTACATATAAAGTTATTCATTGCAGCATTATTTGTAATGGCAAAATATTGGAAAGTACCTAATAGTCAAACCTAAGATATCAGTTGGATAAACTATAGCACATACACACAATAAAGCACTAGGCAACTGAAACAATAACGAGGATCTCTTGATGAACTAATATTGAATAATTTCTAAGTGAAAGCAGAGTGAAAGAACGTTTTTCTACTATGCTGCCTTTGTGTGTAAAAGAAACTGAAAAAAGAAACTGGACATCACTTTAGCCAAGTGCTCAGAATTAATGTGTTTGTTTTCTGTGCTGTGTAACAAATTACCACAAATTTAGCAACTTAACATAGCATTTATTTTTTCTTTCCATTTCTGTTGGACAGAATTCTGGGTATGACGTAACTGGAATCTCTCTCAGATCCTTAACACTTGACCTCCTTCATAAACTCTCTCACACTTACAGTGTCTGATCTCAGGAAGGGCTTGGCCCCTTTGAAGCCAGATTAGGTAAAGTTCACCCAGGATACACTCCTTCTTTATTAACGGAAAGAAAACCAATATAGGACTTTATTTATACCCGCAAAACCTCTTCACCTTTGTTATATAACATAACTTGATCAAGGGAGTGAAATCCACTATCTATCTCTTATTCCTAGGGTAGGGATTTTACAGGGTTTATATAGGAAGGTGTGGGGATCTTGGAGCCCCTCTTTGATTTGGGCCTATTACAGTTAATATCACCAAAAAGGGGCAAACAGACATCTTGTATGTGCCTCCAGATGCAATACTTTTGGCAGGATATAACACCACTGAGAAGGATACGACAGCATTGATACAGTATTCCCACCCAAACTGCATACATAAACTGAATTTAGTCGAGAGAGAACATCAGACAACACAAATTGAGGCACATTTTATAATATAATTGATCTGTAGTTTTAAAAAATGTCATGGTCATAAATGTTTTAGAAATAATGAGAAGAGATTCCAGATTAAGAGAAACTAAAGAGACATGACACCCAAATGTAGTCTGTAATACTGGATTGGATACCATACTGAAAAAAAAAAGATATTGTTATGAAGGATATTATTTGATCAATTAACAAAATTAGAATATAGACTACAGTTGGAAAGTATTTGGGCCGGGCGTGATGGCTCATGTCTGTAATCCCAGCACTTTGGGAGTCTGAGGTGGGCAGATCACCTGATGTCAGGAGTTTGAGACCAGCCTGGCCAACATGACGAAACCCTGTCACTACTAAAAATACAAAAATTAGCCGGGCGTGGTGATGCGTGCCTGTAATCCCAGCTACTTGGGAGGCTGAGGCAGGAAAATGGCTTGAACCCAGGAAGCAGAGGTTGCAGTTAGCCGAGATTGCGCCACTGCACTCTAGCCTGGGAGACAGCGTGCCTCCATCTCTAAAAAAAAAGAAATAAAAACCAACAACAACAAAAAAGAACATATTCTATTAGTGTTAGATTTCCTGAGTTCGATCACTGTACTGTGGTTATATAAGAGAATATCTTTTGTTCTTAGGAAATATATACTGAAATATTAAGGGGTAAAGGAACATAATATGTACAAGTTACTCTCATGGTTCAGGAAAAAAATACTATATGTGACTGTGTGTGAGAGAGAGAGAAAGGAAAGAGAGAATGATAAAGCAAATGTGACAGAATTGTAAAGATTGGTGAATATTTGTGAAGCGTTATTTGGATTGTTCTTGTAACTTTTCTGTAATTTTGAAGTTATTTCAAAATAAGAATCAAATGAACAAAAAATAAACTACACCTAAACATCTTTGTACAGAGCCTACCTGGCATATAGGTTCTCAATAAATGGCAGTTAATAATGATGTCACTATTATTACCTAATTCTTTCTTGCAACTTGAATTCAATTGAACCTATTTATTGCCGCTACCTTGTGGGTTTTGATGTATTCAACAGAGTGCACTATAGCGTATCAACTTTATGAGAAAACTTGGCAAACCGCTATTTAGGAATACTTAGTATTTTTGGTTTAAGAATACTTAGTATTTTTGTTTAAAGTCTAAAATAATTTTAGTTATAATATAAATGTGTAGAGTAACTGGTGACCAGAATTCCTGCAAATTTAATGCCACTGCATTAATTGATTGTTTTCGTTTTGGTTCCCCAGAAGCTGACCCCTAGATCCTGAGATGAGGTTTCAAGAGTACATTGTTTATGTGAGAGGAAATACCAGGAGATATTAGATATGGGGAGATGAGAAAATGAGGAGGAGGAATTCAATAAAGGGTTCATTATTAACCAAGTTACCACTATAAGCAAAGGGAACTTACTCCTGGTGGGGAAATCTAGGAGACAGTGTAATACATGCTTGAGACTTTGCCTGCCCAAGAAGGGATGGAGGTAGGGTATTTGTACATTGACCCCCATCAGTCATTGACTGAGGGCTTCTGGAGCATGCCAATTAAAGTCTAAGCACTTCCAGACTGCTACAGTATCATATCAGATTCCTCTAGGCAATGGGTTGCAAGAGCTGACATGTCGGAGACAGGGCTGGATGCATGCAAATGATGAATTCTGAGGGTGTACTGGTAAGTGTCTCACAGAATCTGCTGCTTCGGTGAGGCAGAAATCTGCTTCAGTCTCCCTGGTATTCCAGGAAGCATGTGGAGTGATTGCAGCCATAATTATGATGAAATCTACACTGAAACTAGGTTTCTAGGATCAGACAGATCTGAATTGAATTATTATTTTTTTCCAGTTGCTTGCTGAGCAACCTTGGATGAGTTATTTATTCAAACTTGTGGTTTCCTCATCTGTAAAATAGGGACAGTAATAGTTTGTCTTCATAAAATTACTTTAGAATTAAAGACATTATGCATTTGAAAGGTTGGGACTAGAAAATCCTCAGTAAGTGCTAGTTTTATTATGTTTGTATCTCTTACAGTTACTATACTTTTCATTTTTAATCATTCTGTTGGAGATGATTGTTCTTATCTTGAACTATAAGATGCACTACAATCTGCTAGATTAATTTGTACCTTGGTTCTAAAAAAATCTGTTTTTGTTATAGCCATTGAAGACTTAGAACAATAGGCACTCCAATTTGCTGCCTGTTCTTGAAAATGACAATCAGTTACTTAGGAAAGTAACGTTGAAAAATACAAAGGAAAGTCAGAGAGATTGGAACCAAATAATGAAGGTCAAGCATCATCAAAAACACAAGTTGTGAGTGACACATAAAGGGAAGAAGAATAAACATCTTAAGGACTGGATTAGCCATGTTTAGTATGTTTTTGAAATATTTATGAAATAATCACAGTTGAACTGTTTGCATGAGCTAGGTTTCGTTGAGTACGAGTAGAAAACTGCCTATTCTTTCTCACTTCCTCTTTAAATCAAGTCATGGTCTTGTCCTTTCCTACCCATGAATGCAACCGAAGGCAGAGCCCATAGCTTACCAGTCTCAAAGTGTATTTGTTTCCTAGGACTGTCATAAGAAAATACCATGAGCCGAGTGGTTTAAAACAACAGAAATGTATTCTCACGGTTTTGGAAGTCCAGAAGTCCAAAATCAAAGTGTTGGCACAGCCATGCTCTCTCTTAAGGCTCTTGAGGGATGATTCTTCCTTGCCTCTTCTTAACTTCTGGCGGTTACCAGCAGTCCTTCACCTTGTTAGCTTATAGCTGCTTTACTCCAACCACTGCCTTTATCTTCACATAGCATTCTCCCTGTATCTTTGTGTCTTCACATGGTTATTTTCTTAAAAGGACACCAGTCATATTGGATTAGGGGCTTACCCCACTCTAGTATGACCTCGTTTTAATCTAATGGACTGTATTTGCAATGACCTTATGTCTGAAGGTCACATTGTGACGTTCTTGGAATTAGGATTTCAACATATCGTGGGGGAGGGGGCGTAATTCAACCGATAACACATAGATAATTACAATCTAAGCCCATCAGTATTCAAACCCTAAATCTCCTCCAAAATAAACATCCCCCCTTTCTTAGCTGAAGACCACTTTGCGCCTGAAATGTTACACTGGAGTGAGAGCGACCTGAGTGTTTATTTCCCTGTCCCACCTTGTTCTGTCCCTCCTCCTCTCTCACTGACAAGGATATGGCTGAGTCTTCCAAGGTTAGAGTAGCTAGAAAGCATGAGGGTGCTGAGGTTGGGAGGAAATGAGAAGGGAAAAAAGGATGAAGAGTTATTTTGATTGATGGAATTATTTTGGCCTTGGTGTCCTCTGAGGCAGCAGATTCCAAATTCTGATTCTTATTCTCATTAGGTTGTTTCCTTGCCTCCTCAGAAACTCACTTACTCTCTACTCTAAATTTCTCTCACCTGTGGCTAAATTGATGCGGGTGGGGCCTCTGACACTAATAACCAAACCTTCAGACCCTTGGTGTCTCATTCTGTTCCTTAGTTGGTATCTCTGTGTCGTCCAGGCAGTCACCTTGAGTGGAACATTTCTTGAAATGAATAAAAATTCCTTCCCCAGGATTGACATTGGTCCAACAATAAATTCATGCATCTGTCCTGTGCAGCTGGGTCGATCTCATAAAGCATTTATTGGTAAAAGTTCAGCCTTAAACAGTTGTTTCTTGAATTTTCAAGAGGCAGATACCAGTGCCCATGGCCTTCAGGTTTACTTTTTAAACCCTTCAAGCATTTCTTATGGAAGTTCTCTTACTTGTAGTAAGGTGAAGCACCTCTCTTCCCTACCCCATTGACTCCCAAGAAACGATGGGCACATAAGGAGAGGAGATTGTAGGTATTGCAGGAATGCAGAGCACTAACAACTCCCTCTAAAGAAAGCCACTCTATTGAACATCTTCATCTGCCCAAAGATTTCTTAAACTCCTATGAACAGCCTAGCCTAGAGACATAACAGTCTAATAAAAACCTGGCAGAACTTGTCAGCACTCATCTTTTAATATTTTCTAAAATGCATTGTTTTTAAAGTGCTTCGCTGAGGTATAATTCATACACCTCACCACTCACCCATTGAAAGTACACAGTTCACTGTTTTTTAGTATATTCAGAGGGTTGTGCAAACATCACTACAACCTAATTTTAGAAGGTTTTCATCATTACAAAAAGAAACTCCATTCCCATTAGCTGTCACTCCTTATATCTCCCTCTTCCCAGCCGTGGGCAAACACTACTCTACTTTCTGTTCCTGTGGATTTACTTATTGGGGACATTTTGTATAAATGGAATCCATGTGGATTTTTTGTGACTGAAATTTTAGCATAATATTTTCAGGGTCATCCATTGATTGTAGCATATATCAATATTTTACTCATTTTGATTTCCAAATAATATTCTATTGTATGGATATATCGCATTTTATTTATCCATGCATCAGTTGATAGGCATATGGATTGTTTCTGCTTTGAGCTAGTATAAATAATACTGCTCTGAATGTTTTTGCACACTTTTTATGTGGACATATGTTATTTCTCTTGGGTATGTATCTAGGAGTGGAATTGTTGTGTCATATGTTAACTCTGTATTTAACTTTTGAGGAACTGCTAGATTGTATTCTAAAGTGACTGTACCACTTTACATCCCCATCAGTCATGTGTGAGGTTTCCTAATTTTCAACATTCTCACCAACACTTGTTTTCGTTTTTTTATTTATCATATCCACTCTAGTCTGTGTGAAGTGATTGTTTCATATATCTTACCTTATTTTTATAGATAATCAATTTGCTAGAGTTGGAATGTGTTCCCAAAAAGTTGGTGTTTTGGAAACTTGGTTGTCATTGTGGTGATGGTGGGAAGTGGAGCCTTTGGGAGGGGATTAGGTCTTAGAGACTCCTCCCTCATAAATAAAGTTGTTATTGCAAAAGTTGCTTTGCTATACAAGCAAACTCTCTTGCATGTACTTTCTTATTCTCCTGTCCTTCCACCATGGGATGACCTTCACCAAAAGCTGGTCTCATGTTCTTGTACTTTCCAGCCTTCAGAAATTGAGCCAAATAAACTTATTTTCACTATAAATTACCCAGGATGTGATATTCTGTAATAGCAAGAGAAAATGGACTAAGACACCATTGCTTCTCTTTAGGATGTGCAACTAGTTTGTGCTTGCTTTATTTTTCTGACTTATGAGCCCTCTGTTAAAACTCAAAAATCATAAGAACAGTGACATTTAACATTCAGTTAAAATGACAACAATTTGACCAAAAGGCATTAGTAGAACTCTATGCCTAGAGTTATCATAATACCATATGCAAAATAAAATATGTATGTGTCATAAGGAATGAAGAGTGGAGTAAACATGAGATAATCTGACTCTATTCTGAGTGCTAGATGTCTATGAGGGCTTTCAGGCTAGTTGCTTTTTTTAAAAAAATAACAATCACAGCAGTAATAATAACGGTGATAATAATACATAGCCAGTATTGCTCCAGCCAGGTGTGGTGACTCATGCTAATAATCCCAGCATTTTGGGAGGCCAAGGCAGGAGGATGGCTTGAGTTCAGGAGTTCAAGACCAGTCTGGGCAACATGGCAAAACCTCATCTTGACAAAAAAGAGAAATTAGCCGAGTATGGTGGCCCTCACCTGTAGTCTTTGCTACTTGGGAAGCTGAGGTGGGAGGATGGCATGGGCCCAGGAGGTGGAGGTTGCAGTGAGTCAAGATTATGGCACTGAACTCCAGCCTGGGCAATGGAGCCATACTCTGTCTCGCAAAAAAAAAAAAAAAAAAATTAACTCCCTTTATTCCTATGAGAACCCCACTAGGTAGACACTATTATCATTACCAGCTGTCAGATGAGCAAACTTCCCCCAGATAATAAGATTAATACCACCTTTTTACAGACTAAGTAAAAGTAGGGGGAGATTGAGAGGATACTAAAAATATCTAATGCATAAAAATGTGTAAGATTAAGGACAATTGTTTCTCCTGTCTCTGCCCAGATCTTCTCAGATCCCTTTTGAGGATTCTTGCTGTCTACCCTCTCTCTGGTTTCTGTGCTCTCACTTTTATCAACCAGCACTAAAGGCTCTTTTTAGGGTACCATTCTAGGGCTACTGAAGTTATACCCACTTCTCCAGGTGGAAGATCAAAAGCCTGGGAATTTCCTGTAAAATTTTGGACATTTTCCTACTGATAAACCTTTTCATGTTTTTACTGGCTTTCCCTGGCAGCATTCTTTGTTTGGAATGAGTCGCTTGTACACACATCTTGATCTCAGGGTTTGCTTATGGAGAACACAAGAAACAGAGAAAGGAGGATCTTGATAAAATATTTAACTAGTACTTAGTTTGTGAAGACAATGAGTGATAGTATCAAGGTAAAAACAATAACAGTAGAAAATTATCTTAAACCAGGGGAATTGACATTAGAAACAAATGGATTGTCATGATTTGAAAATGTTAGAATGGGCTATTTACTCAGAAAAAGCTTCAAACTTGGTTTCTGAGAAGACTTTATAAATGTGCATAGCTATTTTCCTGGGTTAGTTTAAATGTACTGCAGTCCTTCTGGAACTAAATAACTAAATCAGTGGCTTCCCAGAGCCTCTACGGCTCTAATAATTGTATAAGAACACAACATTATCATTAACCTAAGCAGTAAAGCCTTTCTGATTATGCATTGTGCTAAGGGCCTTAGCATTATTGTTAAATGGGTTGAGTCTCTGCTTGGTAGAAACTTAAGAGAAAAATTTTCAAAAATAAATAAAATAAATCTGCCGTTTATGGCGTTCTACTAAGAAGCATTAAAACAGGTATGAGAATCATTTCAGAGAAACATTAATGAATTACAAATATCAGTATTTCAGAGAAGTAATATCTACTTTGATTTTACAAAGGAGATATGGACAAGAAAAATCTGTTCATGACATGTCTGCTCCAAATAGATACATTAGTATTTTTCAGGAGAAAAGAAGTAACAGTGAAAAAGAAAATGAAACAGTACACAGTATTGGGGCAAAATATTAAGAAATAAGTTTGTCAGAAAAATGTGAAAGTTTGACGCTTCTCTGTGCAGTAATTTTAAGTAAAATGATGAAGAAAGAAAAATGTTTGTGGTCAGAATATTTTTAAAAATTTGTAGGATAAAATCCCATTATATCATTGGGGAAGCAAATTAACATTTCCTGGTAAAGGGCTTGATGCTAGGATCTAGTGTCAGAAACTTTTCTTACATAAATACTTTTTCTTCTTGAACCTTTAAACATATTTTGAACTAAACAATTTTGAAACAAATTTTTTTTTATTATTATACTTTAAGTTCTAGGGTACATGTGCACAATGTACAGGTTTGTTACATATGTATACTTGTGCCATGTTGGTGTGCTGCACCCATCAACTCGTCAGCACCCATCAACTCGTCATTTACATCAGGTATAACTCCCAGCGCAATCCCTCCCCCCTCCCCCCTCCCCATGATAGGCCCCGGTGTGTGATGTTCCCCTTCCCGAGTCCAAGTGATCTCATTGTTCAGTTCCCACCTATGAGTGAGAACATGCGGTGTTTGGTTTTCTGTTCTTGCAATAGTTTGCTGAGAATGATGGTTTCCAGCTGCATCCATGTCCCTACCAAGGACACAAACTCATCCTGTTTTATGGCTGCATAGTATTCCATGGTGTATATGTGCCACATTTTCTTAATCCAGTCTGTCACTGATGGACATTTGGGTTGATTCCAAGTCTTTGCTATTGTGAATAGTGCCGCAATAAACATACGTGTGCATGTGTCTTTATAGCAGCATGATTTATAATCCTTTGGGTATATCCCCAGTAATGGGATGGCTGGGTCATATGGTACTTCTAGTTCTAGATCCTTGAGGAATCGCCATACTGTTTTCCATAATGGTTGAACTAGTTTACAATCCCACCAACAGTATAAAAGTGTTGAAACAAATTTTATTCAAATTTCTTCAAGTAATAATAAAATGAAATAGTTATCAAGTATACAAATAATTGATCTTTAAATATGTATTATATATGGATATTAGGAAAATATTTGAGTAGGTGGGTAGGAGTTAGGGGAAGCAGGAAAGATAAAATACACACCCTTGATAAAATTATATTATATAAGCAACTGCATATATTGCTTTTTATTGCTTCATACAATTTTATTATATAAGCAATGGTTTTATTATATAAACAATGGCTTATATAATAAAATTATATAAACAACTTTTATAATTTTAAAATTGGCATGTGGTGTACATATATAATTTCCTTAAAACTGTATTATTACTTTCCCTCAATCACATGGATCATGAAGTCATTTTCAGTTCTTCTAAACATGCTAGAAATGTGGTCAGAGAGTAAAAAACAGGTACAAATATATTGTTTTCAAACTTTACCTGTGTGAGTACAGAATAAAAGCATATTTGGATATGCAAAAACACTGAATATTTTCTTTCATGGCACCCTTTCTTAGAATATTATTTAATGATGTTGTCTATCAGAACTAGAGTAAACCAAAAAAGAGGAGAGCAGTGAAGTTTCACGATTATAGCTATTGGTTGGACCCCAATACTGAGCAATCTGTCCCAATTAAAAAAGGAAGGAAGACTTTAGAATAGAAGCATCTGAGTGATTTTATTCTACCCTTTATTATTTGGAACAATGTAAGGTAGGAATAAATGCAGAAAATAAAAGGATAATAGAATAACAAGCGTACAAGATCTTAGCACCCCCTTTTATTGGAGTAAAAGGTCTACTTGATGATAAAATGCAAAAAATTAAGATCAAATCAAGAGAAAACAGAACAAAACAAAAAGTTGGGGAATGATGAATATTTGGTTAAAAAAAAAAACTGGTGCAGAGCTGTGAATACAAAAAACTACAAAATTGAAAATAAAGACTATGAGGGTTGTAGTTGTAGAACAGAATGTAAATATTATAAAGTTTGAAAAAGTGAATCAATATAATAAAAATGGGAACATGTTGAAGACAGGCAAGAAGGTTATTTTCTCTCCTTTCACAGCAGGAAATAAATCAGTCTGACTTAAAATTGAAATACTCATTTTAAAGTATCATAATTGTAGTAAAACCGATCTCTTAATGCTGTTTTATATTAATTTTCCTAAACTTCTAAAGCATGTAAGTTGACCATTAAGAAACTAGTAATTATTTCACTTCATATTATTTATTTGCAGATGCAATTGCATTAACTATATTTCATTCAGAATATATGACCATGTTTACTATAATCATATTTTATTAAATATCCATCTTTATCTCTCTATATGGACTTTAGAGATAGCTGGGAAAATAGTTACCTGATCTTTACTGTTTCTTGTCCATACTTTAATATCACTTTAATATTGATTCTTAATATTAAAGTATATTATTTTGTAAAATCATTCCAGAAAAAGCCAATTACTAAATGTAACTTGAAAGTCAGTACAACTTTATATAAAGTCACTAGAAAACCACAAAGTAAATTTGATTTAGATTATAACAAAATGTCTACTATAAAATCTTTAAGGTTTTGCTTTTCTTTTCTTTTCTCTTTTTCTCCTCTCCTCTTCTCTTTTCTTTTCTTTTGATTTCTTTTTTTTTTTTTTTTTGAGACGGAATCTCGCTCTTTTGCCCCAGGCTGGAGTGAAGTGGTGATCTCGGCTCACTGCAACCTCCCCCTCCCGGGTTCAAGCGATTCTCCTGCCTCAGCCTCCCGAGTAGCTGGGATTACAGGTGCCCGCTACCACTCCCAGCTAATTTTTGTATTTTTAGTAGAGACAAGGTTTCACCATTTTGGCCAGGCTGGTTTTGATCTCCTGACCTCAGGTGATCCACCTACCTCGGCCTCCCGAAGTGCTAGGATTACAGGGATGAGCCACCACTCCTGGCCAAGGTTTTTTGGTTTTGTTTTGTTTTGTTTTGTTTTTCCAAAGCAGTTGAGTAACCTCCCAAATTACCACTATTCTTATTTTACAAATGTGTAGCCTTCACCTCTCTTTTCAGCTAGAAAACAATTTACCTTAAGTGTATGATTGCTGTCAAAAATGTTAGTGAACTAATAGAACTTCAACATAAAAGATTATAAATTAAAAGCACAAAATACAATTTTGGCAAGATATAGGTCACTCGGGGATGAAGTTCAATCTAAATAGCTGCCTTTCTTTTGCAACATGCTTCAGATTTTGTAAACTCCTTTTGCTCTTAAAAGAATATCTTGTGGATTCACAGCCCAAAATCTACCAGACATGAAAAGAGAGGCTGGTACCAATTTCACTGAAACTATTCCAAAAAATCAAAGAGTAAGCATTCCTCCCTAACATTCTATGAAGCAAGCATCATCCTGATACCAAAACCTAGCAAGGACACAATGAAAAAAACACCCAAAAAACTACGGGCCAATATCCCTGACTAACATAGACACAAAAATCCTCAACAAAATACTAGCAAACTGAATTCAGTAGCACTTCAAAAAGTTAATTCACCAAGAGCAGGTAGATTTCATTCCTGGGATGCGACGTTGGTTTGACATACTCAGATCAATAAATGTGACTCATTCATAAACAGAATTAAAAACAGAAACCATGTGATAATCTCAATAGATGTGAAAAAAGCTTTCAATAAAATCCAATATTGCTTTAAGTTAAAAACCCTCAAGAAACTAGACATTGAAGGAACATACCTCAAAGTACTATGAGGGTCAAAAATTGGATGCATTTCCCTTGAGAATTTGAACACGACAAGGATGCCCCCTCTCACTGATATGGTTTGGATCTAAGTCCCCACCCAAATCTCATGTTCAATTGTAATTCCCAATATTGGGGGTGGGGCCTGTTGGGAGGTGATTGGGTCATGGGGGTGGAGTTCTCATGAATGGTTTAGCACCATCCCCCCTTGGGACTGTAGAGTGAGTGGGTTTTCAGGAGATCTGGTTATTTAAAAATGTTTAGCACCTCCCCCTCTCTTTCTTCTTCCTATTCTGCCATGTGAAGTACCTTACTTCCTTCTTGCATTCCACCATGATTATAAGTTTCCAGAGGCCTCCCCAGAAGCAGAAGCCACTATGCTTCCTGTACAGCCTGCAGAACCATGAGCCAATTAAATCTCTTTTACTTATAAATTACCAAGTCTCAGGTATTTCTTTATAGCAGTGCAAGAATGGACTAATATACTCACTTCTCCTATTCAATGTAGTACTGGTGCTAGCCAGAGCAATTAGGCAAGTAAAAGAAATAAAAGGCATCCAGATAGGAAAAGAAGGAGTCAAACTAAATCTCCTCGTGGATGATATTATTCTACATCTATGAAACCCTAAAGGCTTTGCCAAAAGGCTCCCGGAACTGATTGATTTCAATAAAGTTTTAAGATACAAAACCAGTGTTTAAAAATTAGTAGCATTTGCCGGGCGCGGTGGCTCAAGCCTGTAATCCCAGCACTTTGGGAGGCCGAGGCGGGTGGATCACAAGGTCAGGAGATCGAGACTATCCTGGCTAACATGGTGAAACCCCGTCTCTACTAAAAATACAAAAAACTAGCCGGGCGCAGTAGCGGGCGCCTGTAGTCCCAGCTACTTGGGAGGCTGAGGCGGGAGAATGGCGTGAACCCGGGGGGCGGAGCTTGCAGTGAGCCGAGATCGCGCCACTGCACTCCAGCCTGGGAGACACAGTGAGACTCCGTCTCAAAAAAAAAAAAAAAAAAAAAAAAAAAAAAAAAAAAATTAGTAGCATTTATATACACGAATAACATTCAAGTTGAGAGTCAAATCAAGGAGGCAACCACACTTTCAATGGTGACAAAAAATGAAATACATAGGAACACATCTAGCTAAGAAGATGAAAGATCTCTACAAGGAGAGCTATAAACACTACTAAAAAAAAAAATCATAGATGTCACAAACAAATGGTGAAACATCCCATGCTCATGGGTTGGAATAGTTGGTATCATCAAAATGGTCATATTGCCCAAAGCAATCTACAGATTCAACGCTATTCCTTTCAAACTACCAACATTGTTTTTCACAGAACTAGAAAAAAAACTATTCTAAAATGTATATAGAAACCAAAAACAGCCTAAATAGTCAAAGCAATACTAAGCAAAAAGAACAAAGCCAGAGGCATCACATACCCAACTTCAAATTAACTATAAGGCTACAGTAGCCAAAACAGCATGGTACTGGTACAAAATCAGACACATAGACCCATGGAACAGAATAGAGGACCCTGAAATAAACCGCATACCTACAGTCATCTGATCTTTGACAAAGTTGACAAAAATAAGCAATAGGGAAAGGACTCCCTATTCAATAAATGGTGCTGGGATAATTGGCTAGCCATATGCAGAATAATAATACTGGATCCCTGCCTTTCACCATGTACAAAAATTAACTTATGATGGGTAAAATATTTAAATATAAGAGCGCATACTCTAATAATCCAAAAAGAAAAGCTGGGAAACACCATTCTGGACATTGGCCTTGGCAAAGAATTTGTGACTAAGTTCTGAAAGCAACTGCAACAAAAACAAAAATTAACAAGTGGGACCTAATTCAGCTCAAGAGCTTCTGCACAGCAGAAGAAACTGTCAGCAGAGTAAACAGACAGTGTACAGAATGGGAGAAAATATTTGCAAATATGCCTCTGTCAAAGATCTAATATTTAGAATCCACAAGGAATGTGAAAAGTTGTACAAATAAAAACAACCCCATTAAAACTAGGCAAAAGATGTGAATAGACACTTCTCAAAAGAAGACATATAAGTGACCAATAAACACATGAAAAAATGCTCAACATCACTCATCATCAGAGAAATGCAAATCAAAACCACAATGAGACACCATGTCACACCAGTCAGAATGGCTATTATTAAAAACTCAAAAAGCCACAGATGCTAATGAGGCTGTGGAGAAAATGCAATGCTTATAAACTGTTAGTGGGAATGTAAATTAGTTCAACCACTGGGCAAAGTGCTTTGAATATTTCTCAAAGAACTTAAAATGGAACTACCTTGCTCCCCAACAGTCCTATTACTGGGTATATATCCAAAATAAAATAAGTCATTCTACCAGAAAGTCAAATGCATCCACATGTTCATCCCAGCACTATTGATAATAGCAAAGAAATGGAAACAATCTAGGTGCTCATCAAAGGTGGATTGGATAAAGAAAGTATAATATATATTATCTATGCTATGGAATACTACACAGCCATAAGAAGAATGAAATGTCCTTTGCAACAACATGGATGCCGCTGGAGGCCATTATCCTAAGTTGATTAATGCAGTAACAGAAAACCAAATACCACATGTTCTCACTTAGAAGTGGGAGCTAACCATTGGATACTTATGGATATAAAGAAGGCAACAATAGAAACTGGGGACTACCAAAGGATGGAGGGATGGAGGGGTGCAAGTTTTGAAAAACGATTGGGTACTATGCTCTGTACCTGTGTGAGAGGATCATTAAAACCCCAAACCTGAGCCTCATGCAATATACCCAGGTAACAAACCCACACGTGTACCCCCTGAAACTAAAAAAATAACATGACATAAAATTTTAAAATAATTTTGATACAAAAAAGAACATCTGGGAATGGAATATATTTGCTTTTATTAGATACTTACAAAAGTAAACAATGATCTCTGGTAAAGTCCTGAGGCACGGTATCCTTACTGGCTGGGATAAGAACATGCATCAGAAAACACCAACATCCAAAACATCCAAGCTCAAAACACTAATTTATAGCCATCTAGATGCTTTTATATTCAGAGTTATTATAGAAAGCAAGCCTAAATGAAATCAGGTGTTCTACGTGCTTTTCATTCACCAGTGAAATCAGTCCAAGTAGCGTGAGACTGAAACCAGGGATATCAGCTTTCATCATCCTGCGAAAGCTCGTGCTGCTTCATTTCCTTCCACTTCTTGCTTTCCAGTCAGGTCTCTGGTTAGCAGTCCATGCAGTCCATAATTATGACCAGGGGTACTAAGCATGACTTTTTCACTTTCAATAGGCCTGCACTTTACAGCAAGTACTTCTGAGATTATTATCCAAAAATATCTAATAACAACCTTATACTTGGACCAATGGGCTTGTGAAATAATTTGTGTTCAGATAAAACTACTTTTTCTATCTAACCATATGTCAGAATACATACCCCACCAAATCTTTCTAATTCTCTAAATCCCTATGGAGAGTAACACATAGCTTAGCACTTAATCATTCTCTGTTTCCTACATGCTAATTTTATCTCCACAACTGAAATGTAAATTCCCTGTGTGCAGTAACATGCCCTAATCTTTATCAGGCGCTACCATAAACTGTGCTGAGCATATTTGATGCCTGTTTAATAAGTAGTTGTTTATGATTATCCGATATTAAGACTTAGACTCCTGATTGGGAGCTGCTTTCAGTTAACGTAACACAGAAATGAAACCTCATGTCTTTTAGGAAATATTTCTAGACTCCTCTCCAGTCTCCTCTGGATTACTTTAACGCTTGATTTGAATGACTAGAACCAGAACATATTTAGAAGGAAACGAGTTGTAAATCCCTAGGAATGACTTAAGGTAAATAAACAAAGACATAACTCAGGTCCAGAGGCCAAAAACTCAGAGTTCACATTTTCAAATACTGGCCAGTCTGTCTTTCATACAGCTGTGTCAGCTAATTGCCCAATAGCAACCTTTTTGTTTGACCATAGCAATCTGTTCATTTCTGTCTCTCTCTTTCTCTCTCTCTGTCTCTCTATCTCTCTCAGCATTTATTGATGACTGTAAGTATCTTTAGGTATGTTTTTCTTTTCTCTGAGTCTGCAGGGTCCGTTATGAGACTCAGTAACTGTCCTCTCTTCTCCATTGCATTCTCATTGCTGAGCACTTAGCACTGAGTGCTAATGCCCAGCACTTAGTAGGTGTTTAATATATACGTTGGAAGAATGAATAATTGGGTGGATGAATGGATGGATGAGAGATGAAAATACTGCATAATGAAAGAAGGTATCCCTTCTTATTAAAATATTTAGCCCCCCTTCCTTGGATTGTCTGGTGTTCTAAAGCGTTTTTTAAAAGACATATATGAGATTAAACCTAATCTAGGCCCTTTCCCTGTGCAAACACAATAATTGAAACACATGACTTTAAAGAACAAAATGTGACTAGCTGTCTGAATCATTTCAGGGTGGCATTTAATATCTTTTTTAAACAAAAGACATACGTATAACTCAATAGTCATTTAACTTTCTCTGTTTCTCAATTTTCTTATCTCTAAAATGATGATAATATTTGCTTCTTTGTACCTATTTCATAGTTGAATTAAAATTTCGATCCCTGCCATATGATTCTGCCGCCCTTCCACATCTTTCTGCAGATACTGACATAAGGTAGAGAGGTCAGGGAAAGGATCATTGTAGTGACCTAGTGAGGTGTCAGCAATGGGACGATAAGGAGTAGACAATGTAAGAAATTCATGCCAGAATGTGGAGGTGGGAATCTGTAGAACTTAATGCAGATCTCAAAGGAAACAGAAGAGTCAAAATGATTAACATTGGGTTTCAAAATCCACACCAAAAAAAAAGATTTTAAAAGTTGATTCTTTGTTCACATGTCTCATATATGCTTATACAATAGCAGCATTCAAAAGTATTTTGAGTCTTATAGTCACATAGATATTTTTACCTAAATTTTTCCTGTAGCAAGGTTTCAGGGACTTGGTTAATTTTATACTTTTTAGCTTGCCACCCAGCCCTTTGTTTCCTCTCTCTGGATGTGCAGAAAGATTTTAAAATCTATTCCTGCCAAACAGTTCTCTTTCATGGGAATTTGGTTTAAACCAGTTCTGTTGCTATGGTACCTAGTTTTCAGTTAATGGAAAATTACAAAATCAAAATAATACTGAATTTGCAGTATATATGCCCCCACTCATTGCATATCAACTTATTTATGCTGATTGGATTCGTAAATGATCAAAAGTTGCTCAGTGCTATAAAAAAGTATCTAACCTACTTAGAATTCACATACTAACACTTTTACCTTTCAAGTGTTTGTGTGTATGTGTGTGCATATAAATGGTAGAAGAGATGGCATGGAGCAGTAAGAGTTTTTGGAGGTGAAGAGACTTGACATTGAATCTCAGTTTAGCCAGTTAAAAGCTAATTGACTTTGGACAAGTTACTTATCACTTATTGTTCTGGACCTGTTTTCCAATCTGCAAAGTGGGTATTCATAATATAACTACTTTTCAGGAATGTTATTAAAATTAAAGCAATATGTTTTAATTGCCTAGATCAATGCCTGGCACTCAGCAGATTTGCAGAAGCCTACTAGTGTTTTCAAATGTGGAGATGGCGTGTTTGTGTGTGTGTGTGTGTGTGTGTGTTTGTGTGCATTTGTGTTATGGGGTGAATTGTAACCCCTCAAGACTTATATATTGAAGCCCTACCCCCAGTACCTCAGAATGTGACTGTATTTGGAGAGATTGCTTTTAAATAGGTAGTTAAGTTAAAAATGAGATCCTTAGGTTAGGCGCTAATTCAGTCTGACTGTCATCCTTGTGAGAAGATGAAATTAGGATACTTGGAGGAAACACCAGGAGGAGGCATGCACCCAGGAGAGACCATATGAAGACATAACAGAAAGGGGACCATCTGCAAGTCAAGGAGAGAGGCCTTAGAGGAAACCAAGCTTGCTGGCACCTTAATACTAAACTCCTAGCCTCCAGAACTGTGAGAAATTTCCATTGCTTAAGCCACTCAGTCTGTTGTACTTTGTTACTGCAGCCCTAGAAAACTAATCCTATCTATCTATCTAGCTAGCTAGCTATTGGACAACTAATGTTCATAAAATAGAAATGAAAATAACATGCTAGTTTTCCTGAGTCTTTTTCTCTTCATTTACTGCCTCCAGTGTATAGTTTTCTATCTATCATCTATCTAAAAGGTCAACAAATGTTTATAAAATACAAATAAAAATAACAAGCTTAGTTTTCCTTAGTCTTTTTCTTTTCATTTACTGCCTCCAGTGTATAGTTTGTTAAGTTATTATTTATTTTTTATTGACTAATACCTTGCATGGTATGAAGAACACACGTCTTAAATGTATATCCCAATGAATTTTTGCATATGTGTGCATCCATGCATCCACTACCCAAATCAAGACTTAGAGCAGTCCTTGTTCCCTAGAGACCTCCCTCATGCTCCTCCAGGTAAAGAGCCATTCCTCTTCCCCACGGTAAATACTTGTGACTTCTTGTGTTTTATATATTTTGAATTTCATATACATGAATCATACATTACTCTTTTGATTCTGGCTTCTTTCACATAATGTCATGTATGTGAAATCCATTCATTTTGCTCTGTGTTAAATGTTCACTTTATTCATTGCTGAGAGCAGTATTCCGTTGTATGTACATACTCCAATTTATTTATTCATTTTGGTGTCGATGAGCATTTTGGTAGTTTCCATTATTTATAATTATGAATAAAGTCACTATGAACATTCTTGTAACTGTTTTTGGTGGACAAAACCACTCTTTTCTCGTGGGTAAGAAGTACATGGGAATTCTATAAAATGTTTCTATCTTAATGTTACTTACAGGATAAAGTCTATCTTTCTACCTTCTGAGTATTGCTTTCTAATCTCCCTACTAGAAATTCCTAGTGCTTCTGAACCTGGGGCAGGCATTTTTGCTCCCCAGGGGATATTTGGCAATGTCTGGAGACACGTTTGGTTGTCACAACTGTGGGGAGGATGCTACCGGTAGTGGGTAAAGGCCAGGATTGCAGCAATATCCTCCAATGTGCAGGACAGCCACCACCAACAAAGAGTTTTCTGGCCCCAAATGCCAATAGTGCTGCTGTTAAGAAACCCGGTATCTAGACTGATAGAATTTAATTTTGTATTTTTACTGAGTAGGTATTCATTGCTTGACCAACCCCCATATTCTTTCTAATACATCTTTTTTAGAACTCTTAAGAAGAAAGAGTAACGGTAGCAGCATTTTCCACCCTGTTCTGTTGGAGTTATTAACTCTCACAAACTATACAGCCTGAGTTTAGTGAGTTCAAGACATCAAAGCTTGTCTTTATCAATAAATAGTTCCAGAAAAGGGAAATAGCATGTCTCCTTTTAAAGCTAGTGATATTGCATTCTGTGAAGAATTATATATATAAATATGACATAAAAATATACATACATATATATGCAAATGCCATTTCTTTGCCTCTATTTAGAACCAGCTAAGATAGCCAGGCACATGGATACTTGTTCTATTTCAAAATTTCTACAGAAGATTCTTGAAATTCCTCCTGTCATTTTTCCCAGTCTCTAAAACCTGTGATCAATCCATTCCCCTGACCGCATGTCATCCATTGTTTTCTCAGGCAACCTCTTCTCACCTTCAGAGTAACAGAAGGTATATTATATTCACTTTAGTTATCAGAAGTACCTAAAAGAAAAAAAAATGATCAAGTGATTTCCATTTCCATGAACCTGAGCCTTCTCCTCTCCCATATTCCTGTCAATTCTTGCTTTTGAAAACTGAGCTTAAGGGCAATATTGTAACTTACACTTTTTGCTGATTTTATATCATTCATCTAGCTATAGGTCTGACAGAGGTGATTACTTAGCTCTCCAAATAGGCATGAAGTTTCCACCTGATGTGATTGCCTTCATTTATTTCAGTGACATTGAAATGGAGGAATGATATTTGTTGGCTTTGGGCTTTAAACACATGTGGTCTGCTGTAGTTTTGGCTGACAGCTAGAACTCGTAGTGCCTGACACTAGAAAACCGAAAAAGTCAGCATTTGCCCTTTTCATTTTAAAAATTGAAAATCACAGATAATTAATCATACTAAATGTGAATATAACCCATTTCATTGATATAAAATCACCTCTTGAATTAAAAAAATTTTATAAATAATTATATTTGTGCAGCTTTAGCATACTAACTTTTTCATGGGTTCTTTTGTAACTTACATATTAATATATTTTTAACTCTATGCTTCCTTAACTGCATTATTCATTGTTATTGATATTTGATGTCTAAGGTCTATGTTGCCCAAAGTCTTATTATGTTTGGGAGAGTCTTATAAAATGAAGGACTGTCTATATTAAGATAATAAGAACATCATTGATAATAAGTGATGTAAAAAGAGAGAATAATTTTTCAAAATGATTCTCAAAGAAAGGGGTACTTTCTGTGATTATAGAATCATTGAAAAATGCTGGAAAAGCTTAGTTCTACACTTAAGCTCTTGGGAAATATTTTATTTAAGCTGATAACCAATATTATAGAGAAATTACTACTTTGGCCTATTTAAAAAATACTTTCATCTTCGGTAGCATTATGTAAACTCTAAACCTATAATATTGTCATTGGAAAGAAAAGGGTTCCCTGCTTTCTTAAAGACAATTTACATTTTAGTAAACAACACTATATGAATCAGTTCGCTAAATGAGGTTCTGAATATGAAGAAAAGCAAGCATAATGTGAAACCGTAACAGTCACTGTTTTTAATTGTGATCAATAATCTGTGTAGAGAACAAATTTTTGTTAATTCTAGAAAAAAGATATGACAGACAAGTTGTCCTTAAACATAAGAGAAACAAGATCAATTTCATATTCACTGTCACTGTGGGTGACATTCTTCTGAATAAGATTTCAAAATAAATGCTGCAAAACTTCAGGATAAAAAATAGAACGTTAGCATAAATCATATTCATGCTCACTTCTCTGTCTATTTTCCCCACCTTTGCCTTCTACAATCTTCAGCTATACAGGTGATACGCTTGTTCCATTTCAAGTCAAACAACACCATTAGTTCATTAGTGTTGCGAGTCTGGCAAATGAGATCTGAAACGAAACACCTGTCCTTTGACCCTAACGTGTTCCTTGCTTATGCAAATGAAGAGAGCAGTTTATGCATTTAAAAATGTTTTATTTCTCGTATTATGCTGCAGGTTTTATGCTGACAAGGAACACTTAATGTGTGTGAAACTAGTTCTGATCATCTGGTTTTAGCTTTTTACTTACTGAATGGATTTTCAATGCTGTCATTTTCTTTTTACCTGAAGATCACATAAAGGTTCCACAGGTTTACATTTGCACATAAGAACCAGTTTGGTTTTAAGTTTAGCTGTTTGAGTAACCTCATGAAATAAATTAGAAATACATCTATTGAATTTACCCGTATGTTAAAATAGCTTTTTGGTTTATGCATTATGACTATCGCAATATGCCACACTAATATGTGAACATTTCTGTAACTAATATATGTTTTTAAAATAGAAAATTAAACGTGAAAGGTTTTTTATGAAATATATTTATCAGCATGAATCTTTGCTCACTGAGCACCATTTAATAAGCATACTAATTGTAATGATTGCATTTTCTCCACTAAAGTTCTCAATAACAACCCTTGGATATAAAAATAAATTCACTTTTGTTATTTTAAAGCAAGTCAACAAAATAAAATTATTTGGGATAAATTGTATAACTGAATTTTTGTAATGATTTATCTCAGTAAGAATAGAAAATATTATTACTATGCAGATAAGGTGGCAACGGAAATCCAATGAGAAATAAAGACTATGAACATTGAATGCAATATTGTTATCTATTTGCCTTTATTCATCAAGGGGTTTCCAAAATGTTTTTACAAAGTTCTTATTTTCAATAAATTACATCAAAAATAAAACCTCATTAACATGAATAGAGTGTTATTGCCTTGAAAACTGTGTATTGGAATTCTTGGCAGGAAAGAGAGACTAGTAGTTATTTATTTATGTATCGGTTTTTCTTTGCATATACAGTAGTCTCTCCTGATCCCTGGTTTCTCTTTCTGTGGTTTCAGTTACCTGAAGTCAACTATAATCTGAAATATTAAGTGGGAAATTACAGAAATAATTTCTAAAATGTAAATTGCACATCATTGTGAGTAGCATGATAACATCTTGTATTGTCCCGCTTGTCCTACCCAGGACAGAAATCATCTCTCTGTCTGTTCACCATATCCAAGCTGTACATGCTACTCACCCTTTCATCATTTAGTAGCCTTCATGGTATCACAGTGCTTTTGTTCAAATGACTCTTATTTTACTTCATAACGGCCTCAAAGCACAAGCATAGTGATGCTGGCATACTGCTATAATAGTTCTATTTTCTTATTGTTATCATTGTTAATCCCTTACTGTGCCTGATTTGTAAATTTAACTTTATCATATGTACATATGTATAGGAAAAATATAGTATATATAGGCTTCGATACTGTCTGCAGTTTCAGGCATTGACTGGGGGTCTTGGAACATATACCCTGTGGATACGGAGGGACTACTGTGTTTTATGGAAAAAATGGAAATTATTTTTATTAGAAAAGTTTAAACAAAAGGAAAGCAGAGCAAATTATTTTCTGTAACAATGGGAAACTTGTTTTTGTTATGCATATGTCTTTCTAGGTAGAAAGAATGCTTTTGGGGAATTTCAAATAAGTTGGAATGAAAACTTGACTTCTTTAACTATAAAAAATGCTTTAAAGTTTTAGTTTTTAGTTTTTGTAATGCCAATCCTGTAAGACAAACAACTTTGAAACCCTGTATTTCAGCTTATCAAAGATATTTAAAATGTTCAGTGCCACCATTTAAGAATTATTATATACAGAAGTGTGCATTATACAGTAATTCCTACTGAGAAGCTTAGAGTCTTTAGATATTTCTCTCAAAGAATGGGATAAATTCCAAGTTATAATTTTTTAGTATTATATATTTCAGTGTAATATATTTTAGTGTCAAAAAATTCTCATGAACAACTAAATGTTCAGAATTCTCTTTGATATACCAAGATGTGATTTTACAACTTCTTTTAATGTGATACATTTTAGTGTCTAAAAAGCATCACTAATTTAATGTCAGAAATTCTACTCAATCCAAGTAAAATACATGTATTACAGACCTCTGCCCTATTAAAAAATGGAAAATCATATTCCCAATTTTAAAAATTATAAGCACAAAGATTTCTTTAAAACACCTTAAATTTTTTTCTCTTCTTCACTTAGCTAAATAAATACCAATTAAAAGTTTGCTCTCATGGCATTGTACAATTGATGGGAGTGGGTCAGACATGAGTGGGAGCTATTTCACTGGTCCAGGGAAAAGATGATGATCACTTAGATTTAGATGGTGGAAAAGGGAAACAAGAAAAGTGCACAGATTTTGTTTGTGGGTGATTGTTTTTACAGTGGTAAATAATCACATAACATAAAAGGTACCATTTTTGCCATTTCCAAGTTTATAGTTCAGTGGTATAAAGAATATTCACATGGTTGTACAACCATTACTACCATCATATCTTCAAAACTGAAACTCTGTACCTACCCATTGAACACCTTCCCACTTTCACTCCTTCTAGCCCCAGGTAGCAACCATTCTATTTTCTGTCTCTATGAATTTGAGATCTGTTGGTACCTCATACAAGTGGAATTATACACTCTTTGTCTTTTTGGGGACTGGCATATTTTACTTTTCATAATGTCTTCAAGGTCCATCCATGTTGTAGCATGTATCAGAATTTGCTTCGTTTTGAAGCTGAACAGTGTTCCATTGCTTATATAGCCACCATTTTGTTTACCCATTCATCCATAAATGAGCCTGTGGGTTGCTTCCATGTCTTGGCTATTGTGAATAGTGCTACTAGGACCATGGGAAAAGTAGAGGGAGTTGAAATATATTTTGTCATGTGCTGATGAATTGAATATGAAGATTAAATAATAAATTGTCAAAAATACCTATCCAAAAGTATCACCCATAAAACAATCACCCACAAACAAAATCTGTGCACTTTTCTTGTTTCCCTTTTCCACCGTCTAAATCTAAGTGATCATCATCTTTTCCCTGGACCGGTGAAATAGCTCCCATTCGTGTTTGACCCACTCCCATCAATTGTACAATGCCATGAGAGCAAACTTTTAATTGGTATTTATTTAGTTAAGTGAAGAAGTCGAGAGAAAAAAAATTTAAGGAGTTTTAAAGAAATCTTTGTGCTTATAATTTTTAAAATTGGGAATATCATTTAAAATGTTTTTCTTCTGAATATCATATGATGATCTTTTAGGAAAGTAAGTATCACACAACGGAAGCTCAATAAATATAATTTTATAAATTAGTCCGTGAAAGGAATCTTTAAAAACTGCTTTAAATGTCTGTTAATCCCTTAGGATATCAATTTTATTGGCCTTATTTCTGTAGTTTCAAATTTGCTTTATTTAATTTTCTCATTAAAATTGTATATATTTAAGGTGTACAGCATGATGTTTTGATGTTCATGTACATAATGAACTGATTACTACAATCAAGCTCATTAATATATTCATCTCTTTAAAAGTTGCTTTCTTGGGGCTCAAAAACCAGTACCCCACAATATGACACTTTGACATGTTGGACTAAAGAAACAGCCTCAAGGTCTCTCTTTCACCCCACCCCACCCATCCCAGCATCTCTCAACCTTCTATCTCTCTCAAAACACAGGATGAAGCTCTTCTCTGAAGTTCCCTTATCTGCCTAAAGCCTGGACCCACCAAAGAAGAAAAGTTACCTCTGGTCCCTTCCCTGAGTTTCATTAACTTAACACATATTGAAGGAAGAAAGACATGTCTGTCAGCACACCTGGACAGACTTTTCTCAAAAAACCATTGTCTTCTATTTCAGTCCCATTCAGGATTTCAAAGAGAATCATTTACTAGCCATTGTCTGCTCTGTAGGCCCAATAGGCTTTGTTCAAGGCCATTATATGTTTTCCAGGTTCACTCACTTTCCCTTAAAAATATTTACTATCCCTCAATTTGCTGCATTTCCTCCATCTCCCCTCCCCTTATGAAGAAGAATATATAAACATTTTTACCCCACTGTGTTGTTGGGTCGTTATTCTCCTGTGATTCCCCTGTGCCATGCACATTAAAATAAATTTTGTATGCAGTTTCTCTTATTAATCTGCCTTTTGTCAGTTAATTTTCATCAAACCTTAACAGGTGAAGGGTCAATATTACCCTTGGCCCCTACAGTTTTAACTTATTTTTCAGGAGACACACATTTGTTTCTTTGTGCATGGGTGTGTAGGTTTCTGTGATGATTTTACTAACTAAATGGGACAACTGTATCATTACATGCCATGGTTTCAATCATTCTTTTAAATTTATTTTTACTACTCTAGTTAAATATAAATACCACGCAATTTGTCATTTTAACCATTTTAAATGTATACTTCGGTGGCATTAGGTACATTCACATTGTTGTGCGACAGTTTCACTCATTTTACCAAATCAAATGTTTTGTCTACTGGCCAGGATTTATTGATTGTTGTAATGAAAATCTTTTCACTCAGACTTTAGCAATCCTTTTGTAAATACCCTAAATCTGTATTTATTTTATGATTACATACTTTAGTCAATACTTTTAAACTGAAAATCCTGGTGTACTAAGTTCATTCATGTTTTTCACTCTCCTTTTTTTTTTTTTTTTTTTTTTTTTTTGCATTTCAGTTTGGCAAGTTTTTATTGACTAAGTGTCAATAGACTTTTCTTCGTTGTGTCAAGTCTACTGATGAGGCATTCTTTATCTCTGTTATAATGTATTTGATCTCTAGCATTTCCTTTTGATTCTTTCTTAGAGCCTCTATCTCCTTTTAATTACTCATTTTTTCTTGAATCTTGCCTACTTTTTCCTATAGCCATCAACACATTAATCATACTTATTTTAAATTCTCTAGTAATTCCAACATCGATGTCATACCTGAGTCTGATTCTGATGCTCGCTTTGTCTTTTCAGACTATGTTTTATCTTTCTTTTCGGTGTGCCTTGCACTTTTTGTTGAAAGTCAGACATTTTGACTTGGTTCACAGGAACTGAGGTAAATAGGCCTTTAGTGTTAGAATTTATGTTAATATATGGCTAGGAGTTGGACTGTATTCAATGATTTCTGTATCTGTAGGTGCCCAAGGCTTCTGTTTCCTCTAGTGTGCTTGTTTTTATCTTCCAAGTTTTCTTTTGTCTTCCCTAAGAAATTTTTCTCAGATAGAGTCTCTAACTTTTGGTTCTTTCAGCTGTAATCCACTGTCATTACACTGGAGCCCCGTTGGTTTGGTTGTAGACTGTTGAGGAGAGGAAGCATTCTATCATCATAAATTCAATCACAGTCTTTCAGTGGGCCTGTGTCCCTGGACCGTGAAACACATTCATAAGCCTTTCTTAGCTTTTTGTTTCCCACCTTAGGTGAGACAGGAAAACCAGAGGGAGCTGGAGTTGGGAAAATACTCTTCTTTCAGATGGGATAAGGCTCTGATAAAGCTTTTCCCTCCTGGAAAATAGGACTATATTATGGAGAACACTCACACTCAGGGCATAGTTCACAATATTTTCTCATGCCGTCGCCCTGCCAGAACCACCAGAGGATCAATCTTGGCTCTTCAGTGTGAGAACAGGAGGGGTGGGATTCTTAGAGGTAAAGTTCAGATAACTGTAGAGGCTACCAGGAAATTTCTGACTCTCATACTAATCCACATTCAGTCTCCAGTAATTCATAAAAATTACCATTTAAGGATTCTTACAAGTTCATGGATCCAGTGTCCTTTTTTTTTTTTTTTTTTTTTTTCAGGCAAACTAATCGCTGCTTTGACTCTGGATTTGCCTGTATCTCTGCATTTCAGTGTGGAAGTTTGCTTTGTGACCTCGATTTTCTGACGGATCCAAGAAAAGTCAATGATTTTTAGTTTCTTTGGCTTTTTCTTGTAAGCATAACTTCCTAGCTCTTTACATGTTGGAGCTCTTGGGTGGCCTTTTAAACTACTAACTAGTAGAGTGGAATGCAGTAAAACTAACAAAAATGATCAAACAACAGAGCCTGGACCATTAATCTCGCCATCCAATCGAGAGTAGAAAAGACGATGTCAGTAATGCAAGTGGCCTGTTACTAAAAGCAACTTTATCACCAGCCCCTGTAAACTTTTGGGACAAAAAGATTCAAAATTATAATAAATAATATTCATATATATTTGAGTGAGATCAGTGATCTGGCTTCTTAGCCAGATCTGGCTTCTTAGATTCTTCATAGAATATCAATTTTGACATCTCTTTGGTTCATTTCCACAGTGGCTGAATCTGTTCTCTGTCAGAAAGGAAACTCTTATTTTCTTTTTTCAAACTTTGTAATTTTTAAACTTTCTAATGAAACCTTGTAGGCCTTCATTAGGAAGATTACCTCAGACTAACTTACTGCTAGCCATGTCCTTCAACAGTACACCTAAGAGAATATATTGAAGTATCTTCTCTCAGGCGGCAAATGTTTATTCACTCACTCTCTTAGCATTTTCTGTTCCACAGTAGGATCTATGTAAGTCTCCTAAAGCCCACAGATTTTAGCCCCAAAGAGCATTAATGTTGTCCCTCTAATACACAGTTGATGCATAATGGTGTCAAAAAAAATTGCCTCAAAAAATCAATGATGTGAATCTGCACTTACTATAATACTGTGGTAGTTGGGAGCAGGCCATGTGTATACTCATGTATACAAACACACTACATATTCCTAGTTTAACTATTTGCTAACCCTGTTCATTGATCTTCACAGTATATTTTTTTCTCCTCTCAAACAATAGTTGTTAATGCTTCCTAAAATACAAATTGAAATAACCTTTTGCTGCAGATATTATGGAATCCAGGTGGGCCTGAAAGTCTATGCAGAGTTTATTCTCTGGCAATGAGTCTGAGAATCCCCTTTAATAGACCCTGCCAGACCACTTATTACATTTGAAAAATTCAGAAACAGCTTTTCCCATTAATTCATGCCAGGCCTAAGTATAATCCAAAATAAGTCATGTTATAAGGCATTTGGATTAGAAATAGTCTTTATAACCATATGCCTGCATTTATAAATGTACTTTTAGACAACATAGTACCATTCTAAGTTTTCACCACAGGATCTGTTTGACCTACAGAGATTTTTGTGTATCTCTAACTTAAGTAGAAAGACTGTGAGGCAACCATTTTTAAAATGCTTACAGACAGTAAGTTTGAAGAACTTTGAACTTGTAGCCTTCTGATGCCTCACTGGTACATCTATTTCAAGGCAGACTATTTCCTTCCTTAAGCCCAAACTTAGGAAAAATGAACAGGACAATTTTTCAGGTTTTGTCTAAATTCCTGTTCATGCATAGTGCCATTCTTGCCACACTGTCCTAGCCATTTCTTCTGTGATGTCTCAAATGTGCTTCAAAGTTCAGTGTAGCCCTCATCACACTGAAACCTACCTGTGTGCACATCTTCTCTTTCAGTGCTTTAAATGGTATGAGAACATGTTAAGATTAGCTCTATAATGAGTCATTTCTGCATCTCTCAGATCCCTGGTATTGAGCTTGACACATAATTTGTATTTGGTGTGGTCATTCAGTGAGTAATTGAAAAATTCAATGATCCATATTATGCATGTCACATTTTAGCTTCCCTTAAAGAAAAGCTTTTAGGAAAGGAAAAGAACACTGGGGACGGGGGAAACAAAATTAACTTGGCCATGCTGAGAATTGCAGGAATGTGCACTATACAAACAGGTTAAGTAAGCCCAGTGTCTTCCCTACTTCCATCAGAGACCTTGCTTGGTTAAAAAGCAAGAGTGGAGCCCACTGTCTGTATTCATTTGCCTAATTTGTTCACATTCTGCCTTAGCCACAGAAGTGGAGAGCCTTTCCTTTCCTGGTAGTCTCCAGGACATATCATCTACCTCCCTCATGAGCTGTAACATGGGGGGGACTGGAAGGCACAGCTTAGAGCCCCATTGTGTCCAGTCAGGGGAATATGGGGATAATGTGTCCATTCACTGACACTGGTGATTTTCTCCAATAGGGTTAATGGTCGAAATTTGATTAAAGCAAGTTAGGAAACTCCAGTAAGACTAATTTTCTCTTGAACTCTATATGGTGTCTGTTGGCAAGAAAACAAGAGTTACACACTTAAGTAGGTTAATTGCAACTGAGGAACTCTTAAGAATCATAGTTTAAGATCAGTCCAGGCACAGTGGCTCACGCCTGTAATCCCAATACTTTGAGAGGTCGAGGAGGGTGGATTGCTTGAGGTCAGGAGTTGAGACCAACCTGACCAACATAGTTAAACTCCATCTCTACTAAAAATACAAAAATTAGCTGGGCGTGGTGTCTGGCGCCTGTAATACCAGCTATGTGGGAGGCCGAGGCAGGAAAATCGCTTGAACCCAGGAGGCAGAGGCCACAGTGAGCCGAGATCGTGGCACTGCACTCCAGCCTGGGCAACAAAGCAAGACTCCACCTCAAAAAGAAAAAAATCATAGTTTAAGATCAAAGTTGAATGTATATTGTGATGAGTCTACAGTGTGGGAACAACTTTTTGAAAAGTGTAATAGGTTTGAGAAAAAAATGGCTTAATTTAAAATATATGTGTATTTTCTATCATATATTCATAATTTTTGTGAAGACATATTCTCAGAATTCTTTAAAGTAGTGGTTCTCAATTCAGTGTATGCATCAGAATTGCTTTTGGAGCTTTCAATTAATACATATGGATACCTAGACCTAACCCTTGATTCTAGTTCATTTAGTCTGGAGAAAGCTTGGACATTATTTAGAAACTTTGTCTTTGATTTAGGATTATCACTGCCCCAGGATTATGAAGAAATTCATCATCATCCTAAAAATATTATATTTCAGCCCTTTATTATAGTCATTTTTTCCGTAAGTGTCAAATAATAAGAATCCAAAGAAACGTGTCATGTATGTGTGGGGCCATCTTGATATAGTTGATGACAAATAAGTTGTTGGCTGTCTGGTTTTAAAGATATTTGGAAAGACAATTCCTTTTATAAGAAAACCAAACAAATTCCAACCATTGGATGGCTTTAGGCTGTCAAGAATTTTATTCTGGCTTATTGTCATCCTCAAGATCTCAAGACACAGATTAGACTATGAGAAGGCACAGTAAAATACTCCATCTTTATTCTTTGAGGTTCTTTCCTGAATTCCACTTTTTTCAGTTTTATTGAGATGTATTGAAAAAAATTGTATGTATTTAAAGTGTACAACATGATATAATCAAGCCAATTAACATATTGATCATCTTACATAGTAGCCATATTTTTTGTGTGTGGTAAGAACACTTAAGATCTATTTTCTTAGCAAATTTCAGGTACACGATACAGTATTATTAACTATAATTGCTAGCTGTACATTAAATTGAGATAACTTATTCATACTGCATCACTGAAACTTCGTACACTTTGACCAGCGTCTCCCCATTTTCCCTACTCTCAGCCACTGGTAACTGCCATTCTACTTTGTACTCTTATGAGTTTTAACTTTTAGATTCCAGATATAAGTGAGATCACGCAGTGTTTGTTTTTCTATGTTTGGCTTATTTCACTTAGCATAATGTCTTCCAGGCTAATCTGTGTTGTCACAAATGGCATGATATCATTTTTTAAAAAAAAAAAAAACACTAAATAATATTTTAGTGTGTGTGTGTGCGTGTGTGTGTATACATATCATTTTCTTCACCCATTAATCTGTGAATGACACTTCAGTTGTTTATGTATATTTGCTGTTGTGAATAATATTGTAATGAACATGGGAGTGCTGATCTCTCTCCCAAACATTGACTTCATTTCCTTTGGATATACACCCAGAAGTAAGACGCCGAGTCATATGATAAATCTATTTTTTAATTTTTTGAGGAACCTCCATTATGTTTTTTATAATAGTTGTACAAATTTTCATTCCCACCAGCAGTGCACAGAGGTCTCTATCCTCCACATCCTTGCCAATACTTGTTCTCTTTTCACATTTGATAATAGCCATTCTAACAGTTGTGCAGTGATATCTCATTGTGGTTTTATTTGCATTTCTCTGATGATTAGTGATATTGAGCACCTTTTCATCTACCTGTTGATCACTTGTATGTCTTCTTTTGAGAAACATATATTAAATTCTTTAGCCAATTTTAAGTAGGCTTATTTGTTGTTGTTTCCTATTGAGTTGTTTGAGTTCTGTATATATTTGGATATATTAACCTTTTATCGGATGCATGGTTTGGAAATAAATTTTTCCTGTTTCATAGGTTGTCTCTTCCCTTTGCTAATTGTTTCCTTTGCTGTGCAGAAACATTTTAGTTTCACACAATCCCACCTGTTTATTTTTGCTCATGTTGCCTATATTTTTGGAGTTATATCCAAAAAGTAATTACCCAGACCAATGTCAAAAAGCATTTCCCTTATGTTTTCTTCCTTTTAAAGTTTCAGGTATTAAGTATTTAATCAATTTTGAGTTGATTGTTGTATATGGTGTAAGATAAGGGCCCAATTTTATTCTTTTGGGTGTGGATATACAATTTTCCCAGCATCACTTGTTGAACAGACTGCCCTTTCCCCATTGTTTCTTAGCACCCTTGTTGAAGATCAGTTGACTGTAAATGTGTGGATTTATTGCTGAGATCTTTATTGTGTTTCATTGCTCTAAATGTCTGTTTTTATGTCAGTATCATACTGTTTTGGTTACCATAGCCTTGCAGTATATTTTGAAATCAGGAAATGTGATGCCTCCAAGTTTGTTCTTGCTCAAGGTTATTATGGCCATTCAAAGTCCTTTGTAGTTACATATGAATCTGGGGAAATGCTATTGCAAATTTGATAGGTATTACATTAAATCTGTATGTGGCTTTAGGTAGTATTGACATTTCAACAATATTAATTCTTCCAATTTGTGACCATGGAATATCTTTCCACTTATTTGCATCCCTGGAATAAATCCAACTCAGTCATGTTTTAATTTGTTGATAAATTCATTTTGCTAGTATTTTGTTATGGAATTTTGCATCTATGTTCATTAGGGACTTTGGCCTGCACTTTTCTTTTCTTGTAGTGTATTTCTCCTTCTTTTGTATCACGGTAAGGCTGGCCTTGTGAATGATTTTGTAAGTATTACCTGCTTTTCAAGTTTTTGGAAAAGTTAACATTAACAAAAAAATGGCATTAATTCTTCTTTAAAAGTTTGGTAGAATCCAGCAGTGAAATCATTTGATCCTGGGCTTTTCTTTATTGGAAGGTTTACTTTATTACTGATTCAGTCTCCTTATTTGTTAGTGTTCTGCTCAGATTCTGTATTTCTTAATGATTCAGTCTTGGTAGGCTATATGTTTTTAGGAATTTATTCATTCCTTCTGTTAGATAGTCTGTTTGACAGTGTATTTTCAGGAGTATGCTTTGATTCCTTTCTCTTAGATTTTGTGTATCTAATAATTTTTTTTTCATTGTGGTTACCATGAGGTTTACATAAAACATCTAATAGTTATAACAGTCTACTTTAAGCTGACAACTTAATTTTGACTTTGTACCAAGGCTCTATACTTTTATTTCTACCTTTCACATTTTATGTAATTGATGTGACAATTTATATCTTTTTATATCATATATTCATTAACAAATTATTCAGGCTCTAGTTATTTTTAAAACTTTTCTCTTTTAACTTTTGTATTGGAGTTACAAGTGATTTATGCATCACTATTACAGTATTATTCTGAATTTGGCTATGTACTTACTTTTACCAGTTTTATATTTTTATATGGTTTTCTTTTTTTGTTATTTTTTTAATGAACCACAATCAAGATTTTTTTTATTATACTTTAAGTTCTACGGTACATGTGCACAACATGCAGGTTTGTTACATATGTATACATGTGCCATGTTGGTTAATGTTACTAACAAGTATCCTTTTATTTATATTTGAATAAGTATTTTTCGCATTTCTTGTAAGGCAAGTGTTGTGATGATGAACTCCCTCAGCTTTTGTTTATCTTACAAAGTCTATCTCCTCTTCATTTCTGAAGAATCACTTTGCTGCCATAGTATTCTTGGTTGACATTTTTTTTTCCTCTTGCACTTTGAATGTATAATCCCATTCTCTCATGGCCTGTGAGGTTTCTGCTGAGAAATCTGCCGATAGCCTTATAAAGGATCCCTAGTATGTGATGAGTCATTTTTCCCTTATTGCTTTCAAAATTCTTTGACTTTTGATAATTTGGTTATAATGTCTTGATGTAATCTTTGAGTTTTTGTATTTGTGTGCTTTTGAGCTTCATGAATCTAAATATCTATATCTATCTCAATATTTGGGAAGTTTTCAACAATTATTTCTTTAAATAAACTTTCTGCCCTTTTCTATATCTTTCTGGAACTCCCATAGTAAATATATTGGTTCTCTTCATGGGATGCTCTAAATTCTATAGGCCTTCTGTGCTATTTTTTATTTCTATGTTTGTTTCTCCTCTAACTGTAACTTCAAATAATCTTTCTTTAAGTTCATATATATTTTCTTCTGCTTTATCAATTCTGCTATTTATGCTTTTCATTTTATTCATTATATTCTTCAGCTCCAGAATTTCTATTTGGTTCTTTTTTATGATTTCCATATTCATTGAACTTTTCTTATGAATTGTTTTTCTGATTTTGTTAATTTGTCTATCTGTGTTAGTTTGTACCTCACTGAGCTTTTTGTAAATAGTTACTTCAAATTATTTGTCAGGGGTTCCTAGATCTTTATTTATTCACTGTCAGTTACTCCAAAAATTGTGAGTTGTTCTTGTTGTGTTATGTTTCCTTGATTTTTCACGTTCCTTGGAGTTTTGCATTGCTGCCTTCACATATGAACAAGGAGTCACCTCCTCCTTCAATCCTTACTAACTGTCTTCAGGATACAAAGACTTTTATTAGTCAGCCTGGCATTCTAGGGGTCTCTCAGACCTTTACTATGGATACAACTGCCCCACTCCTCTTGTTTCCTCTCGAAGAAGAAGCTTTATGTTTGAATGTCTTCTCTTGATCCTGCAAAGCCAGGCTAGGTGCTGACAGCCTCTCTTTTGTTTTTCCTAGGGCATTGCCCTGAAGTACTCAACGTTAATTGCCTTCTCCCAATCCCACAGAGTTAAGCCAGATGTCTGTGTGTGCTTGTGCCTGATTTGCAGAGGCTATGGGTAGGGATGGACAGAAGGACATGCAGAGTGCTTGGAGACACATGTGAGATAATTAGATGGGTCCACAAGTGTTGCATCTTTTGATGTTCATGGGCAGAGTTCATGGAGTTCATGATGCAGTGAGTAGAAACAGTGGCCCTTTGTTTATTTCTTTAGTGAAGTTGCTGTGAGCTCCCACTCTTTTTCCCTGTTCTTAGCTTTCCCAAGACTATTCAACTGAGCCAGTTTCCTCTGTGTTATGGGTGAAGTGAGATAAAAGTAGGCCTCTTGGGCAACATTCTGACTAGCTATGCTTTCACTTTCCCCTTTGAGAGAAATCATGGGCCAAGAATGTCTCTCTTGGCATTGAGCTGTGCTGCCTTGGGGAGGGGTGATGCAGGTAAAATGAAACTGTTTTCCTTACCCTCTTCAAAGTGTTTAATCTTGGATCATTTTTTCTCCCATGGAGCATTGGGACCTCTCCACTGGTCTCTGGGCTCTACCTAATATACTTTTGTCTGTGGGTGGTTGTCAAAATTGGTGTTGCTATGGGGATAAGAACTGAAAACTCTTATCCCACTGTCTTTCTAATGTCACTCTTCCCTGAATGGATTACATTAGAAAAGAACAAGGTGTTCACCTTCTTTAATGATGTAGTTTACAAGGAATCTACCTCTGGGAGAGATAGTTACGTTTTCATAAATCCCAAGGCACAACATTAGATGTGAATTCTTTTTCTTTTTTTCTTTTTATATTTTATGCTTCTTTTTCAATTTTATCTATCTATCTATCTATCCATCGATCGATCGATCGATCTATCGATCTATCTATCCATCCATCCATCTATCCATCCAGTAGAGACAGGGTCTTACTGTGTTGCCCAGGCTGGTCTCAAACTCCTGGGCTCTAATGATCCTCCCACCTCGGCCTCACAAAGTGCTAGGATTCCACTTGTGAGCCACCATGCCCAGCCAGATATGAGTTCTTTTTCTAAACGAAGGGTTTATTAAAAAGGAGTCGTAGACCATCACTGGATTCTAGTTTCCTGAGACATAGAGGGTACTCTGGCATTGAAGAGAGGCACTAGAAGGATGGACACTTTGGAATGTTTAACAAGTCTCTCATTTTACAGCATCAGCAGCAGAGAGTGTTAAGCTTGAAAAAATAAGGAAAAAGTATAAAATTATGATCTTCGTGAATTAATGACATATTGCCAACACTTAGACCATCATTTATATATTAACATTAATGCAATGTGAATGTTTATAATAAAAGACAAAAAGATGAGCTTCAAGAAATTAGACCTATTACTCATACATAAATATTTACTTTTACATGTTGTCAGAGAGTATTTGTACCTGTCATATTGCTGTTTTGAAAATTAGAGAGTTAAATTGACTCCTTCTTATAGATATTCTATTTCCGTCCTAAAACTCTTCCGTCACTAAATCTCTCACTAAACCCTGTGGTGTTATATAATCCTCACTTTCTAGTTAGTGGTAATCATAAAAACAGATAAAAAGACTTTCATTATTAGGAGTGGCATGGATGAAGTTGATACTATTGGCAGGATAGAACATGATAAAGAGAGCATGACCATTGTGACTTATGCATTAAGTGAGATGTTTTGGGCTCTTTCTGGCTGTGCACCATATGGTAAGGAAATGATATCTCTCTCAGGATAGACTGGATTGTAATGCAGTAACAAAAGACCCCGCTTTAAAAAAAAGTTATTGTTATTTCAATATTTGCAAAATTTAAGGGTCACGACATCATGATAAACATCTATAGAAATACATAGCTCTCTACCTAAATACACAATAGAGATACAGAGATGAAGTACAACTGATTCAGATAGTTAAATTATTATGCTATTATTTAATGTTCTCATATGTAGTTTTATGTATTCCAGATAATCTTTCTAAATAACTTATGTAGTCATCTGTATTTTGGTCAATCTATTTTTTTTTATTTCCAAGTAATTTAATTTTTGTCCCATTTGAATTTTAAGAATAGAGCTAAATTAAAACTGTTACTCAGAACTTTTTTTTTTTTCAATTTTATGTTAATAAAGGGTTCCTTAGATATTCCTAGTTTTCTGTAAATAGTTTTTATTTTCTTAGTAATCTACAAGTCAGATTTTAGGCAACAGCTGTTGAAAAAAGGTTAAGGCACTCATTTACATGTTTTTCAAATTGTAAAGTTCCAATGCAGGTTACTGCAGTTAGAATATTCATCACACAAACTGTTTCAAATACACCTTAAATTGAGATTGAAGTTTAAATGTTGATTTATGAAAGTTCTTCTTTAATGAAACTTGTTTTTATGAGATCTCTGAATGGCAAGAAGTAGGACTTCAGCTTTGGAACTGAAATAGCTCTTGGCTATTTGTTTTAATCACTTTCCACACAAACCTCACTTCTGAATGGGTCCTCTTATTTAGAGTTATTATCAACTTACTTGCCTTAGTGCTGACATTGTTGATGGATTCCAAAGGAGTGAAATTGGCAATCCTGTATCTAATGCTAGTGTCTTTGGAAGAATAAACGGAGTTTCAAAGGGAGACTGAAGTTGAACACTTAACATTATAAATCATGATATATGTATTTTTTTGTTTTGTCTTGCCTTTTACTTTGGAGAGGGGTTTTCTTACTGCACGGACAATTGTATCCATTAAATATAGAAAGGTCATAGCTTTCCCAAAACTTTGAGCTATTCTTTAAAAATTAATCTTATTCTCATCAGGAGGTTGTCACTTCTAAATTGATCTGAGTTAATTTATTGGAACTGAGAGTAAGAGACATTACATAATTTGGGCACACGGAGAGAATCTGTGTCCTGGAACTTGCTGATGGCACCTTCAAAGGTGACCCAGTTGACCAGAAAGTGTTGATTTCCACTTTGTAATTTTAAAAATATATGACAATCAAAGGGCATTTCAAGACCCAGGAGGGAGTGGAAGTAGCAAATAAGCATGATTATTGCAGAAGCTTACTAGATTGAGTAGAAGGAATATGCACTGCTGTCAAAAAGTTGAAATGTAAAATAGCCAGAACTTTTTCTATGGCTCTGATGATAGCAATCAACAAAATGAGGAAGATGATGTGGCAGGATTCAGAATCTGACTAAGGAGTACTAACAGAGAAAATTATCATGTTCTTGGCTTTAGAGACAAATAAATGGGCCACGTGGGCCCAATCTTTTGTAACTTAAAAAATGGGAAAAGCTACGGGAGAGTTAACGTCACCATTTTATGCCTTAAGTGAGATGTTTTAGGCTCTTTCTGGCTACAAGGAGTGAAACTACAATTGGATTAATGGTAGTTGGCTTTAATGGTCCGTGGGAAACTAAAGGTTACAGGCAATCATTTCACCAGCCTCCTGGCTGGCCTCAATGGAAATAAAATTGTCAGACTGTAACTTTAAGGAGGCTGAGTTAGCAAATGTATTAATTTCCTATTGTTGCTGTAATAAATTATTACAAATTTAGTGGCTTAAAACAACACAAATATATTATGTCACAGTTCTGTAAGTCAGAAGTTCACCATGGGTCTCTTTGAGCTAAATCAAGGTATCAACAGGAGGCTGCAGGAAACATGTTTTTTTGCCTTTTCAAGCTTCTAGAAACTCTCTCCTTGGTTCATGGCCCCTGTTTCCATTTTCCAAGTAGCAGTATAGCACTATCACAACTACTTCACTGACTCTGCTTCTGTGGTCATACTGCCTTCTCTCCCCTGTAACCTCTGACCCTCATGCATCCCTCTTTTCATTTACTGAAAAAGCAATGACTGTGACATTACTAAATAAAGAAACTTTATCATATTTCTTAAAATAATTTATCAAAATAATTGTATTTATCAAAATTACAACAAATTAAAATTTAAAAAGAAAACAGATAACAATATGCAGGATATTAAATTACTCCAGCTGAAATGAATGGACAAGTGATTATAAAATAATTATATTCATGGTTGCTCAAGATATAAAGATACAGCAGTTACTGAAAAAAACAAAAAAAAACAAAAAAAACCCAAACATTTAGAGTCCCTAAAAATCTCAAAAGAACACAACTAGTGAGTGTATAAAAGAAATTCTATTCAATATATGTAAAACAAAAGATCACTATTCAGAATACGCAAATACCTCTTATTTATTAATAATGATCAAATGACCTAATAGAAAAATGGAGAAAATATTTAAGCAGATAATCAAAGCAGCCAATAAGCACATGTAGTTTTTCAGCTTCACTGTTAATCATGAAAATGTCAATTAAATATGTATGTACTCTTTTCTACTCACCAGATTGGGTAAATTCTAAATTATCAGAAAATTGAAAGGTTGATGAAAAATGGCTACAATTTTGCATATTGATTAAATCTAAAAAATAATCACCCAGAAATTAAAAATTTTGTTTTTTACCCTTGAGAAATACTAATACACACATATAAAAAGATATGCACAGAGATATTGTTTATTTTTATGGTTGTTTGTGGTAGCGAAAAATTAACATCAAAACAAACATAAAGGCCATCAAAATCGAGTAAATAAATAAAATGTGGCAAGACATGTAATGAAGAAATACTATTCTGAAATTAAGTGAAATGCACTAAATGTATATGTTTCAACATGTGGGGAAATTTTTTTTTAAAATTAGTGAGTAAGTGATATGAAATATTTATGTAAACTAAAGCACAGCCTTTCCGTAGCCAGCAAGGTGGTTCATGCCTATAATCCCAGTTATCTGGGAGGCCGAGACCAGAACATAACTTAAGCCTAGGAGTTTGAAGCCACCTTAGGCAACATAGTGAAAATCCATCGTATAAAAAAAATTAAAACACAAAATAACACCAGATAATTTGATCGGCTACATATTCATATGTGCACAAGTTTAAAAACTAATCAAGGGATTAAAAAGTGAATTTGTAATAGTGTTTACACCAGTGTAGAGGAGAAGTGGATCATCAAAGGAGGTGAGGATAGAAGAGAACCTGGCTATATGAGTGATGTCTTTAGTTATTTTCTTTCAAAATGTACCTGTATTCGTATTTTCAGTAGTTTGTGAAGTATGCACATGAGGGGAAATGTGTTTAGGGGTAAACTAAATAAATTATAAAAAGTAGTTAGTTCTGGAAGCTGGAAATACAGGTTATTAATATTATTTCTTTTTATGTGCTTTCTAAGTTTATAAATATTTTATCAGGATAATTATACCAAAAAAAGTAGTTTTAAAAAACAGCTCAACAGATTAACTTCAGAAAGTACAGAGCCACTGGGCAAATTCTTGAGCAGAGGAATTTATATCAAAAGCAGGATATGGAAGCCAAGAGATTTTAAAAAGACAATTAAGAGATGAGTATAGCTTTTGAAGCTCTGACATAGCTCTAACTAATTATTCATAAGAAATTAATGAAGAGAATAAAAGAAGGAATATTTGAATCAATAATGTCAAATAATTTTTCAGAACTGAAAAATAGGAGTGGAGTCCACTGTTTAAAAGTATGCATTGAATGCCCAGTATGATACGTAAAAATAAATCCACATGTAGAAATCAAGGTTAATGAGAACATCTTATTAGATACCTGAAAGAAAAGACAGACTACCTACAAAAAAAGACAATTATAATGACACCAAGCTTCTCTTTAGCAAGGATAGATGGCAGAAAACAACTGAGGATAAAATATTTTAACCTTAAATTCTATGCCTACCTAAACAATTGTTAAGAAGACAAAATAAATAAATTTTCTGATACTGACTGACTAAGACAACTTCTGTCCATAAATTTAGTGGAGAGGAAGGTTTTCTAAAGCCGCAACAAAAGTGAAGCCAAAAGACAAAAATAGGATTCACGTAACAATGCGTTTTTTCTTCCTCCTCTCGAAAAGAAGTTAAAACTTCGGTTTTACAGTCAATTGAATTTCCAGTAATTTTCCTTTTGAGAACAAGTAAAGTAATGAAAATCTTTACATTTTGCCTCCTGTTTCTTGATAAAATGTTAGGAAAAGTCAAAATAAATCAAATATTTGATGAAATTGATGCAGTTCATGTCAGTATGCAGTAACTGTAAGCCTTTGAACCTTATGTAGGCTGACATAGAAAGCAATGTAAAAATGGCACGTAAATTTTCTTTCTTCTTTTTAAAAAGAAGAGCTAGATGTTTAGATAGGAATACAAGGGCTTCATTTGTTCATAGGTTATCGAGATTTTCTTTTGAAGTTTTGTTTGGCAGACATCTTCCTTGTGGAGGTTTCAAAGGGACTGAAAAGTTTTGGACACAACCAGCAACTGGCTGGATTAAGAGACATTTTTATTCAAATGCACATTGAAAGAGAATGAAATAACCCTTAGTTCCGACATGATCTGTTTCAAATTGTTAAAGGAAATATATTATATTGCATGGTATATAATGAGCGCTCAACAATTTTATGTTGAACTAACAGCAATTATCTTGTGCTCCTGAGCCACTTATTTTAAAGATCAAGAATAACAGATTATTCATTTGATTATTTATATAATAGAGAATTATTTCAGTTGAATATAAGAATAATGAAATAGATTAAAAGAGAGACATGCATGGATTAATGATATTAAAATGTCACAAACGAAGAATTATACCAATTGTGTACACAGGAGCTTTTTAAGAAAAAAGTAGTGGTTTTTATGTTCTGTTGAAAACTGTAAGGTTCTATATAAATGTAAGATAAATGTTATTTCAACAGCATTGAAATGATGATTTTCTGAGAAAATTTTCTATACTATTTTAAACTAAATTATACATGGAGATCAAATGAATTCTTAAGTGGGCCTAATTATTTTGAATCAGGAATTATATATAATATGGAGGACATTATTAAGAAAAATAGCATTTAAGACTAGGCATAAATAATATTTTCAACAAGGATAATTTCATAGGACTGAAGAGAGAATAGGATTTTTATGACTGAATACAGTATAATGGAGATCAAGAGTTTACTGGTCATTCATTACCAAGAAGACTTTAATTATGTGGAAAAAAAGCAAAAGAACAAGAAAATCAAGAGGATCTGAAGCAGAGTATTTATCCAGTCCAATGCCACTTGATTAAAATAGAGATGTTGTAGTCCTTGAGAATGTCCATACAGATAACTGAAACTGACCTTTGAAAAGTGTTGACTATGGGCTTTGTTGTTACTGAGTTTGATAGCCACTTTAAATCCCTTCTGATGCAATTTATGCCCTCCCTTTTTTATCAAAATGGAAAAAAATTGTTTACTATATAATATGGAAATATGCCTCATTTCTCTACAGTCTAGCACCACTGAACTAGAAAATATAAATGCCTTATATTTTCTAGGATGGTGATTTCGACCATTGAAGCATTCTTCATTCCACGCTTTGGAATGGAACCTTGAAAATGATGTAGGAATATAGTATTAACATTCTGACTAGAGTATGATTGAAAAAAATGTAACTAGAGTGGTTTTCTCTTTTCTGTAGACTGTTCTTTCAATACATCTCTTGATGTGATTATGGCTTCAATGTCAGAGAGCCTGAAAAACTTGCTCAAGGCCACGTGGCTAGAACATTACATGATTCATTCAGGGTATATTAACAATAAGGCTTATTTTCGGATTAAGAATAAGAAAATGCCTTATATTTTTTGAGTGTTCATTTAAAATCCACAATAAAAAAATATTATATGACTTCATCAAGGCCTAACTCTCTTCACTTTATCATACTGCTTCAACAATAGACTGTTAAAGCAGTGGAATAATCATAATCTGGGATGATTAATTTTCTTGTAATCATTGAGGACCATGAATAAAATTGCAAAAAAAAAGTAACAGCTGCCATTTTTTCTGTTTATGTTTTTAATTGGAAAGCAGGCATTTAATGAGAAAATTCACATTTGCCTTGCAACTACTTATGGTTGTGTTAAAATGTCTATCAGTGTAGGATAAATGGAAACGTTATGATTTGATTATTAAGCTTTGCTTAATTAATATATTTCCAAGAAAATATCAGACTACTGGTTTGGGCTACAAATAACACAATCCGGATTTTTGTAGCCAGGTAGTGTTACTTGAGGCTGAAATCAGTAAGTTTCGAATTTAGAACCTGTTAGCCTAATAAATCATCATGTGTTACTATGAATATAGGAAGGCATTTAACTAAAGTCTAAGTATGATCCATCATATGGAAGTATGTGAAGGCATTTCCACTCTTTAGTAAGGACATGGCAATGTCACTATCGTATAGAACAACAGAATGGCTAATATTTGCCTCATCAGACAGATGCATTCTTAATAAAAGATAAATTAGATTGAACTCATAAGCTAATGTCAGGAACTATGAGATTTACATTTTAGAAACATTTCCTGGAGATATCATGGGAAAACTTATCAAATGGATTTTTATCATCAAAAATAGCTGAGAATTGTTTGTACATCTACATATGCTCATGTTCCTTAATCCTAACTTTGCTTCAGAAACAAGTCAGTAATTTAAATGACAAATAAAACATTAGAAAAATATTTTCAGTGCTTATAAGCTAATTTTTGTTTTAATACCAATAGACATTACATGCTTTCTTAGAAAAAGAACTGAATGTGAAAACTAAACAGCTTAATCTCTGCTCTGATATCACACATTTCACTGGTGGGTCTACTATTTTTTTTCTCATACATTACTACTTAAAAGTATGGAGGCTTGATAAATTCGACGAAATACCTTTTATTGTAGCCTTAGGTGGCTTCCTTTGTTTTCTCAGTTAAAAAGAGGACATTAATGAGTATGAAAACATCTAAGATTGTTGCTTTATTTACTAAATGCTGGGCTGATTAAATACTAAGTCTGCCAAAGATCACAGCCTTGTACAAAAGACACAGATGAGTATCACAGAGTACCAGGAGGGGATTCCATTCCTATTCCACTTGAGCCTCCCCTGACAAATGATACTGAGCACTACGTTACATTGATACTTGCCCACAAAAGGTTGTGATAAGAGCATCTAATCTTTATACTTGAATTGCTTTATTGTACTTGTAGAAATGAAAGCAGAAGAAAATATATGAAAAACAGATTGTGTATCTTATTTGTCTTCTGTCCAAAGGATACATTTAAAATAATTTGTTTAAACAGAGTTCTTTCATCTGTGTGCTCTTCACATTTTAATGCTGATTTGAAGCCTCTAACTATTAAAATTAAAATGGAAAGATTATACTTTAAGAGTAGAATCCTCAAATGCATATAGAAGCATAAACCTAATGCCCTTTAACAAAGTCTAGGATGCAGCAAGATCGGATCAGTTCCTAGTAGTTACTCTTTATTAATTAACTCTGTGAAGAAACCTGAGAACATTTGATATTAAAGAAAATATAGTAGTTCATTTCCAGACAGATTTAAGTGTTCCTTGCTCTTCCAATCGATGTCTTCCTAATATAGTTTCCATAATCTCTAAATATCATACCCCGCTTTTATTCTCTTGTATATTTCCCCTCCCATATGTAAAGTATATAATGTACTGAAAAACATAGAAATAATTGCAATATACAGTATTCCTAGTTGCATTTCAGTAATTGTTTTGTGGCATACAGAATTACATATTCTTTCTGGGACAATGTGATGAAGGATATAGATGAAAGATTGGTCATTTCAGTGCCAAATCATCTTAGACTTTATGTCCCTCCTGCCCTACAATGTCACCACCCTCTGTAATGCTTTTCTCAGAATTGAGACTCCCTGGACGTCTTAGAGTTTAATGACGCCCTTTTTGTCCATTAGTTTATTTAACAAATGATTATTGAGCAACTATATGGCAAGTACTGTTCTTGATTGTAAAATCTGGCAAGGACCTTTAAGGTCCTCCCAGGGTCTTTTATAAGTTGTCAAAAAGATTTAGTAGTAATTATTTTATTTGAGTTCACATAAGGATATTACAAGGTTAAAACTTTTATCGTGACAAAAGTTTTTCTGTTTTATTTTTCATGTCTCTAGTTATTTTTGTTTTATTTTTATTCTCAAACCAGTTTTGAATCAAGGGATTTTATTTTTGTCCAGCATTTCACTTTAAGACAGTTAGAGTTTCTTACAACTCCTATGCTCATAAATGAAAATTAAAGTATATAATCATTCAACTAAAATGTGTTGCTTGTCATCTTAAAACCTATTTTAGGATGTAAAGTATTATTTATTGAAATTTTAAGTTAGCAGTGTTTGACATAGTTTGTATTAGATACTCTCCAAAGTCACTTTCTGATTAATGGAAACCATTTAAATATATAAATAACTGATACAGAATGAATAGCACTAGCTATTACAATTTCTTTGTCTATAAATTCACAGAAGGAGAATGGTGTTGCATAAGAATTGTTGGCAATTTTAATCAAAAATTTTTTAATACGTGTACTTAATAAAATTAAAACCCTTTTTCAAAAGCACTTGACATTTAGAGGCATTGTATAAAAATATTTTCCAGCATCTTCTAGATTTTGTACCAAGTGAATGTTCTGTTTAAAAAATGATTCTATGGTCAAACAAGTTTATGGAATGATGCCTGCTTTTTCTCCCTATAGAAATTCATAATGCCCATTTCTGTATCAGAAAAATCTTAGAGAATCTTGCTTATCTTTATGTTTCCCTTTAGAAAATGAAAACGATTTCAAACATTTTATTAGTATGTAGAAAATACTATGACAGCAAAAGTATTTCATCAGTCTTTAATTTTTACCAAATGGCAATACATTCCAATTGCATGCAGATGTAAATACCTTCTCTCAATTGCCCGAAATTAATACATTAAAATAACAGAAAAATAGTGTTTTAGTCTGTTTGGGCTGCTATAACAAAATACTTTAGACTGGCAATTTACAAACAACAGTAATTTATTTCTCACAGTTCTAGATGCTGGGAAGTCCAAGATCAAGGCACCAGCAATTTCAGTGTCTGGTGAGAGCTCTCTGCTTCATAGATGGTGGCTTGTTGCTGCATCCTCACATCATGGAAGGACAAGCAAACTCTCTCAGGCTTCCTTTGTAAGGGCATTAATCCCATTCAGGAGGGTTCCACCCTCATGATATAGTCACTTCACTAAGGCTGCATCTATTAATACATTTGGGATTGCATTTCAACATATAAATCATTGAGGTACACAACATTCAGACCATAACAAGAATAAGCTTGGATTTGGAAAGAATTTGAAAAGGAAAGTAAGAATACAATTGACTTTTCAAAGTTCATAGTTAGTGACAAAGAATGAGCAATAATCAAGATGCCTTTGTTCTTATCTTTCCCCAACTCAAATAAGTTATATATAAAAATTCATTTCTTACTAGGTCCATTATACTTTTCTATCTCTTGAAAACTTGAGTGTCCTAATGGAATGAGACTTCTATTTGATAAGATGAGAGAAAGGTGAGGCAAATATTCTGAGGCACCTTCTAGACTGCAGAGCAACACGCATTGAATTTTTTGAAAAATTTACCTATTTTAAAACATAAATGCTCTCTTGTTCTTCATCATCCTCCCATCACTGGCATTTCTTGGTAAAAGTGAGATGTTATCAGTGAGAGTCCTTTAGGTAGATCCTCATAAAAGTTACCATTTTGAGAATTGTATTTATGATTGTTGGTGTGTTAACAAAATCATGTTGCAAGAGAAATGGCCTTTTGGCTAACTGCCTAGCTCTATTATCCTAGAAACTAGTTAAAATGATATATGTCAACTATTTTATGATAAAAATGTCCACCGTGGATGGATGAGATGTATCTAGGTTGGAAGAACCATCTTGAGGCGAAGTCACAGCTTTGGGCGTTCCTAGGTGCAGGGACTCTTGATATGGGGCATGTCCCTTGAAGGTCTTTGGAAGCTGTATTAGTCCATTCTCACATTTCTATAAAGAACTACCTGAGACTGGGTAATTTATAAAGAAAAGAGATTTAATTGGCTAATGGTTTCATAGTCTGTACAGGAAACATGGCTGGGGAGGCCTCAAGAAACTTATAATCATGGTAGAAGGCGAAGGGAAAGCAAATATGTCCTACATGGCTGGAGCAGGAGGAAGAGAGTAAAGGGCGAGATGCTACACACTTTTAAACAACCAGATCTCCTGAGAACTTACTCACTATCATGAGAACAGCAAGGAGAAAATCTGCCTCCATGATCATGTCTAAATTGCATTTCAGATTGTAATTCCCAAGCCCCTCCTCCAATACTGGGAATTACAGTTTGACATACAATTTAGACAATGACACAAATCCAAACCATAACTTTCTGTCCCTGGCCCCTCCCAAATCTCATGTCCTTCTCCCATGGCAAAATACAATCATCCCTTCTCAACAGTCCCCCAAGTCTTAACTTATTCCAACATTAACTCAAAAGTCCGCAGTCCAAAGTCTTATCTGAGACAAGGCAAGTCCCTTCTACCTATGAGCCTGTAAAATAAAAAACAAGTTAATTACTTCCAAGATAAAATATGTCTTGGCTATGAGCATTTGGCTCCTCTTTACTTAGGCAAATCTCTGCAGCCAGCTTGAGTACTCCCCAGAAAATAGGTTTTTCTTTTCCACCACATGATCAGGCTGCAACTTCTCCAAACTTTTACCCTCTGCTACTCTTTTAAATATACGTTCCAGTTTCAGATCATCCCTTTGCTGACGCATATGCTGTTAGAAGCAGCCAGGCATGTTTTGCTGCTTAGAAATTTCTTCCACCAGATACTCTAAATCATCTCTCTCAAGTTCAAAGTTCAAAGTTCCACAGATCCCTAGAGCAGGGGCACAGTGCCGACAGTCTCTTTGCTGAAGCATAACGAGAGTGACCTTTGCTACAGTTCCCACTAAGTTCCTCATCTTCATCTGAGACCACCTCAGCCTGGTTTCATTGTCCATATCGCTATCAGCATTTTGGTCACAACAATTTAAGTCTCTAGAAAGTTCCAGACTTTCCCTCAGCTTCTTCTCTTCTTCTGAGCCCTCCAACTGTTCCAACCTCTGTCCATTAACCAGTTCCAAAGCTGCTTACACCTTTTCAGGTATCTTTATAGCAATGTCCCATTTCCCAGTACCAATTTTCTGTATTGGTCAGGGTTCTCCAGAGGAACAGAACTAATAGGATATATGTATATATCAGAGGAAGTTTATTAGGGAGAACTGGCTCACATGAACCCAAGGCAAAGTCCCCAAAAGTCTCCAAGGTGGGAAAAAAAGGACATAGTAGTGGCTCAGTCCGAGTCCAAAAACCTCAAAAGCAGGGAAGCCAGCAGTGCAGCCTTCATTCAGTCTGTAGCCTAAGGGCTGAGAGCCCCCAGCAAATCACTGGTGTACGTCCAAGGGCCCAAAGGCCAAAGAACCTGGAGTCTGATGTCCAAGGGCGGAAGACTCAGCAAGCCAGCTTATCCCACCTTCTTATGCCTGCTTTGTTCTAGCTGCACTGGCAGCAAATTGGATGGTGCCCACCCACATTGGGGGTGGATCTTTCTCTCCTACTCCACTGACTAAAATGTCAGTCTCCTCTGGCAGCACCCTCACAGACACACTCAGAAACAATACCAGCTAGCTGGGCATTCTTCAATCCAATCAAGTCGCCACATAATATTAACCGCTACAGAAGCTATATCAGTGGTGTTGTCCTGAATGACATTGTCCTGTACCTGTTAGGGTGATAGCTCTTCTAAATCAGGACAATTTCCCCATCTCAATAATGTGGATCTGTTTCCTTGAACCTAAACTGTGTCTCTTTGGGTATAGTTTCCAGAGGGCTGTATGAGTGGTCATACACATGAAATGCAGAAAGGACTCTTACGGAGAGGACCTCTGTCACCTGGCATATAGTTTCTGAGAAGACTCATGGCAAGAATGCCTATCATAGTTTTGAGTGTCTGAATATTTAATTCAATCTACAGTGACCCCATGGAAGGTGTTTGAATGATATTTCTCTACTCTCCAAATATGCAACTTCGTTCTTACCTTCTGCATCACCATTTGTAAAATAGAAAGACTAGAGCTGGGTTTCTCCAGGTGTGAACCTCTGATCATCCCCAGTAGAATCACTTGGGATACAGATTCTCAGGTCTCAACCAAGAAAAATTAAATCAGGATCTTTGAGGATAGGGCCCTGTAATCTTTTTTAACACCTTCTCCTCCCCATGATACTTGAATACACAGTTGGACCAGTTGCTCATTAGTTTATTTTCTATTTTAGCCCTTGACTTTATAATTTGTATAATTCCATGAATAATTCTAATGATTTATTCCTCCCATTCTACATAATGTCTTAATGCAATTCAAATCTCATTTCTTCAGAATACCATCAAGGAATAAATAACTGGGAGTTTCAGAAATGGCAACAGTTTAGGGAAGATCTTTGTAGTTAAGTCAGGTTTGAGAAACCCCCGAAACAATTTGTTGTAATTGTATGCTTTTTTTTAAGATCCTCTTGGTCCCCTGTAATCCTTATGATTATTAAAATATACAGGTCCTTAGCACCACGTAACAATTCTATTTAAACTGTCAGCTTATCTTTTTTTCAACATGCTATCACCATTGTCACTCTTGCCTTTACTGTAGGGTAGTGACTCTTGCTAGAAGGTCAGAGATTATATTAGGTCTTAACAAACAAGTGAAAATCAATATTTTCACTCTCTTTAGGAGAATGAGTTTCATATATACTTGAGATGAAAGAAAAATTCCCTTTGTTCTGCTGAAGTTGTCAAGCCTTCCATTAGTCTAGGTTAAGTTTCTGAGGTTATGAATTTAATTTTGGTTTCTAATATTGATTTGTATTTCATAAAGACTTTGTTGGTTACAAAAAACATCCTTAGTAAATTTTTCTACTTCAAGGGCACTGCTTTAGTTTAGAAAAAGATGTGTTTCTCAGTGATTTAGTTTCCATTTCCGGACTTACAATAATCAGTGAAACAGGAAATTGCTGTGAATTATGAAAGGTTATTATACAGTAATTCCAGGCCACCCAAAATTATGCATTCATCTTAGGCTCTTAAATTTAACAAAACTGAATGAGATTCAATACTGTTTTCTCTGTTTTATCAAAATGTTATTGAAAGTTGTTTAAGATTTTATACTCCTTGAGGGCACATAACTTTTGACATCTTTGCATTTTCAGTAGTGTTTTTATACTGCAGATAATTTAGGCACATTTTATAAATGAGTGGACAAATAGATGTTATGAAAAAAGTAAAAAAAAGTACTGTTATCAGATTCCAGGATAAAGTAAAAAGCAATATTTAGCAATCCTCCATATACTACAATGCCCTACCCAAGCCTGTTAATTCCACTCCTCGTCCTCATCCTGCCACACACATTTTCAGAAGTCCTCAGACTTCTCTGCTATATTCCCTAACTTGCCCCAAACTCCCGTGATCCAAAAGTAGGCTTCCCTTTCTCTAACAATTAAACTTCCCTTTCGCTCAGTACCCCAATTTGAGCTTGCCATCCTGCAGAGAGTCATCTGGGAAATGAAGAGATGCAGCTGTATGATATATATGAACAAGTTTACCCTCACTGGGGAGATTTGTATTTTAAAAGGTGATGATGGAAAACTACAGTGATGTATACATGCTAACTTTTCCCAGTGTTCAAATTTCCCAGTGTAGGTAGTGGGACATATGGGAAAGGTATTTTTGAATAGGAACCTAAAGACCTATCAGGGAGGTGATCTCCTTTTCTTCCTCCAAGTATTGCTGGTTCTGCTGTAACCTGATTTGATTTTTTATTTATAGAGTGCTTTTTATAAGTTGTCTTCTTCAGGAAAAATAGAAGAGTGGGAGAGGAAATGGATAATCTCTCATGCTTTTGTATCAGTTATTATTAACTTTGGCTGAAGAGTAGAATCACCTGGGGAGCTATAAAAAATCTTTATGTCCAGGCCATCCTCCAAACCAATTAAATCAGAGTCTCCAGGGATGGAGCCCAGGTATCAGTATATATAAAGTTCCCAGGTAGTTAGATTATGAGGCCCACTAATCTAAATGAGGATGAGGAATGCAGATCTCTGATGCTTACAGAAGACAATAGTTATAGTAAAAACATCATGTGAGAAATACTGGAAATGGTTGACCCTTTGGGAACTGGAGAGCAAAGACAATGGCTACTGAGCTCCAACCAAGTGTTGCACCATGGGAGGGAAGGAGCAAGATGATTAAGAGGGTCAGCTCTAGTGGAAGATCCCCTGAGGTTAAAGTTCTTTTCTGCCCTTCACTATGTGAGTTTGAATGAGTGACTTCTTTATACTTGTTTTCTTATTAGCAAAATGAGGATGATGATTATACCTATCTCTTAAGGTTGTTGTGAGGATTAAATGAAATCATAAGCATAAATCACTTAGCATTATGTTGGGCACATAACAAACATATTCTACACATTTGATCTATTTTATTATGGCGATCAACTTTGAAATACTAGAGTTCACTTGTCTTCAGTAGGAAGTTGGCTTCCAATCTAGGGAGAGAAAAAGAAGAGAAGCGAGAGCTAGGGAGATGATAATCAAATGGTTGAGAATGATTTTAGGATTTTTAAATTTTTAGAAAGGTTTTCTATCACCTTGTTCCCACCCTCAGCCCTCAAGAATTTCTTACTATCTGTATTTCCTGCCATTTCGTGTTCTTTTATAATCTTGTGCCTCTAGTTTCATTATACATCAAACAGATGGGAAGTGATACGCTAACATAAATGGGTGAATTCATAGATATATCAGTTTAGATTTTGCTGTAGCAAATTACCCCAGAACAAACAATATTTATTTGGTAGCTTAAAACAACTATTTTGTTTGTGCCTCATTAATGAATGGGCAATTTGGGCTGTGTTCTGCTGGCTGGTTGTTTTTCTGGCCTTGCTCATGTATCACTGTCAGCTGTTGGTCATCAGGGACACTCTTTATTTCAGGATGGACTGGCTGAGGCTGGGATGAAGGGTTGACTGAGCCATGTGTCTCTCATTATCTAACTAGTTAGCCTTGGCTTATTTACATGATGGAAACAGTTTCCAGAAGTGGAAGATTGGAAGCTCTTAAGATCAAGGCTGATAACCAACACTGTATACTTCTCCCAATTTCTTCTGGGCATAAAAAATCATAAGGCTAGCCCATATCCAAGGGAAAAGTAGGATGAGAGTTGCTTCAAAGCGTTATGGCCATTTTTTGGTAATCTTTCACAATAACCTGTTGAAATAAAGCAAATGAGAGGAAATGAGGTCACAGTGAGGCTGATAGCATTGGACATAAAAAAGCCATATTATAGATAGGTTTTGGCAGATGACTGGGTATGTATGGTGAGAGATAGAAAAACAAATTAGTGGAAGTTGCAGCCTTAGTAATTATGAGAATTGAACTGTGATTAACTGAAATAGGAAAGCCAGAAGGTGACAAAGTAGCACGAGGTCTTATCTACATATTCTCTTACAGAAAACTTTCGACTGTGTTCCTTTTCTAAAATTGCTTTTGTTTTAATAACCATTTTTTCCCAAGGGCAAGATGTATTTTAAAATTCATTAGTTAAGGACTCAAATGACCAGTTAGATTTTTCTATTTCTTAGTTGACTCCTTCATGAACTTTTGGAATAATAATAAAATGTATAAATACTGTATGTCCTTTATACTTTAAAAGAATATTCCTCTAATATTAACTCCAAAGCAGGTTATTCAAAGTATCAAAACCAAAATATCTAACTTGTGCTTAGACCAAGATTTGTGTAGCGTCTCTAGAGAATCTGAGAGACATTTATGAGAATAAAAGACAGTGACGCTGAAACATTATATTTACATATATGTTTATTGAATCTATATAGAATTTTTCTATAAAAATTATAGACTTTGTTGTTACAGATTTGCTCTCGTGAATTTAATTTTATATTGTCTTACTCTTATATTGTCACTTTATATAGGCCACTAGACTGTGCAGTAAAATCAGATAAAGGTAGATGTTTTCCACCACCACCGCTTCTCCCCAATCTAGTATTCACAATTATTTTGCTATAGCAAGATGGTCTCTCCTTTTTACTGGTGTTTTCCCCCAGAAAGTCCTTTTTTTTTTCCACTTTGATGTGCATTATGTTAGGTACTTTAAAAATAGCCTATTTTCCTAAATTAAAAGTCTTTAATATTCATTTATAAATACCCAGCACCACTTAACCTAGTGCTTTAAAAATTGATTATTATTTATTATTGCCATTACTTAAAATGTGTTTTTAAATAATTAAATGACTTTTTTATATGCCCCTCTCTCTCCCACTAACTTGAATACATCTTACCAGCCATGATTTATGGAGATGTCTCCACATGAATAGCTAGCTCTACTGGACAGGATAGCTTGTGTTACTGGCTCAGGCATAAAGAATTATTTACTTTTGTTCCCTTATAGTATTTTCCTGATCTATTACTCTGCTACTTCCATATTATTGCTGCATAGTAAACTAAGTACTGGGTGGCTTCCAATAACAATCCCTAATTCTCACTCCGTTATCTGTGGATCTTCTGGGAGTTGGCTATCTGTACTGGGCTTAGCTGAGTTCGACTCTAAGATGTAGGTTGAGTCTAGGTCTATGCCATATAACTCATTCTCCTTAAACCCATCATAGGTTTGAACATGGTATGGTTTAGGAAGATGACTCTGACAGCAGTTTTTCTCTTTGCCAATTTGAATGCAGATGACTAGACATCTCAATATATAAGACGTGAAACAGGAAACAACATGCAAATATACCTTTATTGACTTATAACAGATGACAGCAATTCCACTTTCCTCTACTATTGCATTTTCTACTCTATTTGTGAATGCGAGCTTTCCTCATCAATTTATGGAATCTCTATATGACTCATTCTGTCTTAATCTAAAACTGAAATAACTTTATATTATGGAAATAAAATATCTTACATCTAAATGTAGTCTAAAATTGGTTAAATGAGATGGTTCTTCCTGAGCAAGCACAGCAGGTCTGCAATACATCCTCTTTCTCCACATACATTATGTCAAGTATTCCTTTAGCATTTATATGAGTTGTATATGTCACACAGATATGGATCTATAAATGCAAGCAGAGCACGGATGCTGGCACGATACATACTTAAAATTGTTTTATAGCTTTTGGATTTTACTTGTGCTGACTTAAAAGCAAATTTATAAATATTTTTTATTTAAGTAAAAGATGTGAGCTAGATGTCTAGACTGTTAACACTGAAAGTTATTTTAGAGATCATATATTCTACCTCTCACATTTGTCACATTAGGGAGTACAATTCAGATGTGTCAAGTGGTTTATCAGAGGTTGGACTGTGAGTTAGTAGAAGACCTGGAAATGAAATCCAGCTCTCCTGACTACCCAGTTGGCTTTTTCCATCCTACTGCCATACCTCCTAGGCCTCTGCCAGGACAGAGTGCCACAGAACTGTCAGATGGGAAAATGAGACACAGTTGTTTCCTGGATTCTATTATTGTTGAGATTTTTTAAAATGTGTTTTAATTCCTAACCTAGAGCTTTGCAGGCACATCAAAGCTGAGTGCGTGTCCTTCCGAAATCTTCCCTGGTATCCTGTAATGGACACTGATTTATTTTTTTATCTTTGAATTCTTGTAGCACTCACACATTTTGGTGTGAGGATAGTAAAATCATTAAGAATAGGAAGCATATCTCTTGCTCCTTTTGCACCCTCTCACAGAGATTAGGGTAGTTCTGGCTGTTTAATATTATTGACAACTCCCCAAAAAGATGAACAGAATAACCTGTTGACTGAGCACAGCCAAGTTTACTAGATCAACTACAGTAAGGGAGAGTACCATCTGAATGGAGTCTTGGTAATGTGTCAAAATATGATATTTTAAGAGTTTCAAGCCCAGGCTGTATAATTTTAGGGTTGGTCTTGCAAAATGGGGAGTTAGTTGATGCTTGGGCTGAGTTTATGTCCTAAGAGGTTTGAATGGGTGAGAACAACGGTACAAGAACCCATGATATGATTAGTGATGGGTAAGATATTCCAGTATTTTTAGCACAAGACGAGAAAAGCGTGCATCTTCCCAGAATTGCTTAACGTGGGAAAACATGTTGGTATCAGTTTTTAATATTTGCTTATGGACAGATCATTATTACATAATCCTAAAAATGAAACTGGGTAAACCCCATGTTACATGTAGGAGGTATTTCTAAATAACACTCTGAAATTGGAAACTATGTAATTAATTGATTAATTAGTTTTTGGTATACAAATATAGTTCTATTAAATTAATGATAAAGATAGTATCTTAAAAGGAGATATACTGGGCATCAGATTCAGGAACTAGTGGTAGAAATTTTATGGAAAAGGATTGCAGGCACTCAAAAGTAGTCGTGGCACAACAAAATGATCTCTGTGCCATGTCATTTGTCCTACAGTGCATGCTTTCTAGTTTTCTTTGCCTTGACTTCATAGTAACCTCCTAGATACAGTCTAAGATTGCTCCTCTGGCACTGGTCCCTTGCTTACTTGTAGTGCTTGGCTTGCATGTTGCTGACTTCGTCTCAGACTTTAGCCTACAGCCCTGATCCCTGCCTTCACTCTATATCCTTGGTTGGGTAACTTATTCATGCAGTCTTCCCAGTATGTAACCACTGTCCATACTCTGTCCATATCACCGCTCCAAGGTGGCTTATGCTACTATATTTCCAAAAGCCCGCTAAAGGACATCACTACAGCAATTCTCCTTTTTCTCCCATCATCAATTTTCTCTTCTCTACTGAATATTCCTGAAAGCATACAAACAGTCCATTGTTTTTCCCATTCTAAAAGAAAGATAACCTTCCTCGACTCTAATTTCCATTATAGTTAACTCCTTATTATCTCTTTTCCATAATTGCAATATGCCTAAAATTTCTTCAATTTCTTTAAGTAATTTATTTCCTCCCATTCTTACCTGAATCTACCCCAATCAGGCCTTCAGCTCCACCGCTTTGCTCAACGTGTACTGGTGAAGGTGAGTCTTGATTTCCATGTTGCTAAATTCAGTAGTAGTTCTCAGTCTTCATCTTACTTAAAATTTCCCAGGCTGGAGTGCAGTGGCAAGATCATGGCTTACTGTAGCCTCGACCTCCCAGGCTCAAGTGATTCTCCCACCTCAGCCTCATGAGTAGCTAGGATTACATGTCTGCACCACCATGTTTGGCTGATATTTTTTTATTTTTTGTTAAGATGGGGTCTCACTATGTTGCCCAGGCTGGTCTTGGTTCCTGGACTCAAGCCATCATCCCGCCTTGGCCTCCCAAAGTGTTGGGATTACAGGCATGAGTCATCATGCCAAGCTCATCCTACTTAAAATTTGAAGAACACTTCACACACAGCTGATCAATCTGTTCTCTGTGAAACGTTTTATTTTCTTAGCTTCCAACATAATCACACTTGCCTGTTTTTCCTTCTAGGTTTCTAAATGCTCATTCTCAGATTTGCTTTTCTTACTGGTTTCTCCTAATTTCCTCGTCCTCTTTTTTAAACTGTATTTTATTGTGTTAAGAACACTTAACATGAGATCGGCCATCTTAAAAAGTTTTGAATGTATAATACAGTATTGTTGACTATAGGTACAATGTCATACAACAGATCTTTATATTATTTAACTGAAACTTTATGCATATTGATTAGTAATTCCCATTTATCCCTACCTCTATCCCCTGGAAACCATCATTCCACTCTGATTCTATGAATTTGGCTAGTTTAGATACTTCATGTAAGTGGAATAATTCATTCTTTGTCTTTCTGTGACTGGCTTATTTTAATTAGCATAATGTCCTCAAGTTTCATTCATGTTGTCATATATTACACAATTTCCTTCTTTTTAAAGGGTGTATTCCATTGTATATATGTATCACACCTTCTTTATCCATTCATCTGTTAATGCACATTTAGGGTGTTTCCACATCTTGCTATTGTAAATAATGCTGCAATGAGCTTGGGGTCGTTGACATACTGATTTCCTTTTCTTTGGATGAATACCCAGAGTTGGATTACTGGATCATATGGTAGTTCTATTTTTAGTTTCTTGAGGAACCTTCAAACTGTTTTCCATAGCAGCTGTACCATTGTACATTCCCACGAACAATGTGCCAGGGTCCGAATTTCTCCACAGCCTTGCCAACACTTGTTTTCTTTCTCTATATTAACCATCATGACAGGTATGAGGTGATGTCATATGTCATTTTGATTTGCATTTTCCTGATGATTAGTGACATTGAACATTTTTTTCATATACCTGTTGGACATTTGTATGTCTTCTTTAAAAATCTGTTCAAGTCTTTAGCCCATTTTAAAAATTAGATTACTAGCATATTTTTCTGTTTGTTTGTTTGTTTGTTTGCTCTTGAGTTCTAGGAGTTCCTTATGTATTTTGGAGATTAACTTTTTATCAGATAAATGGCTTGTAAATATTTTATTCCATGCTATAAGTTGCCTCTTCATCCTTTTGATTGTTTTTTGTTGTTGTTGTCATGTAGGAGCTTTTCAATATTAAGTAGTCCCTCTTGTTTATTTTTGGTTTTGTTGCCTATGCTTTTGGTGTCGTATTCATAAAGCAGTTGGTAAGATTAATGCATGAAGTTTTCCCCTATGTGTTTTCCTAGTAGTTTAACAGTTTCAGGTCTTATATTTAAGTGTTTAATTCATTTTGAGTTTATTTTTCTGTATGGTGTAAAAGAAGGATGCTATTTTATTCTTTTGTATGTGGATATCTAGTTTCCCCAACATCATTTGTTAAATAGACTGTCCTTTCTCCATTGTGTATTTTTGGCACTCCTGTCAAAGATCAATTGGTTGTATATACATGGATTTATTTCTGAGCTCTCTATTCTGTTATATTGGCCTATATGGTTGTCTTTATGGCACTACCATATCTTTTGAATACTATAGATTTGTAATATGTTTTAAAATCAGGAAGTGTGAAGCAGCTAACATTTTCTTTCACGATTGAATTCATTATTTATGGTTCCATATGAATTGTAGAATTTTTTTTATCTATTTCTGTAAAAAAAGCCGTGGAGATTTTGATATGAATTGCATTGAATCTATAGATTGCTTTGGGTAGTATGAACATTTTAACAATATTAATTCTTTCAGTCCATGAACACGGATCTCTATTTGTTTGTGCCTTCTTTATTTTTTTTTAATAGATGTTTTGCCCTTTTCAGTGTACAACTCTTTTGCCTCCTTAAGTTTATTCCTAAGTATTTTGTTGTTTTTGGTGCTAATGTTAATGGGATTATTTTATTAATTTCTCCTTCAGATATTTTGTTGTTAGTATATAGAAACACAACTAATTTTATGTATGCTGATTTTGAATCCAACAACTTTACCAAATTCGCTTTGTAGTTGGATTTTGGTGGAATCTTTAAGATTTTCTTTATATAAAATCTTGTCATCTGCTAATAGGAACAATTTTATTTTTTTCTTTCAGATTTAGATGTTTTTTGTTTCTTTTTCTTGCCTAATTACTCTGGCCAGGACTTTAACACCATATAATTTAGTCTGCAGACATGGTTAGCCATGAAATTCACGGGTCTTATGCAAAGCTGGGACTGCTGAAAGTGCCATTTGAACTTTAGGAAACAACAGAAGAGTTTACTCAGTTATTCTTTCATGTGTTATTGCAACTCAGTTTTGAGTGCCATCTCAAAGCTAACAGAATAAAAAGAATGTGGCAAAATTCTGTATGGACTCAATCTCAACTTTCTCTCCTCCTTGAAAGTTAATATTTAGTAAAATGTAGTCCAAAAGAAAGAAGCCACTTGAAGTCATAGAAACAGAGAGTAGAATGGTGGTTACCAGGGGTTGAGGTTGCAGGCGGAGGGGTGGAGGACATTGGAATATGTTGGTCATAGGGCACAAAATTTCAATTAGATGGGAGGAGTAAGTTTAAAAGATATATTGCATAACATGGTGACTATAGTTATTAACAATATTCTTGAAAATTGCTCAGAGTAGATTTTAAGCGTTCTCAATGCAAAAAATAAATTTGTGAGCTAATACATCTGTTAATAACTTGATTAGCCTTTCCACAATATATGCATACTTCGAAACATCATGTTATAACTATAAATATAAACCATTTGTATTTCTCCATTTAAAAAACAATAAATAACTATTTATAGAAAAGGAAACCACTGGGCTCCCCCTTGCACTATTGGTCTTATCTGGGGAAACTGTTAGGAAAGGTGAAATAATATGCCAGATGTTCCAAATGAATACATGATACCAACAGGCTTCTGTTAAAAACTATCTCCTGCCTACAATCCACCAACTGCAATAGTGCATTTGCGTCCTGCATGTGTACTATTGAATGCCAAATTATAGCTCCATTTTCCCTCAGCTTTTCTCTATTCAAACTATTGCAGGAAGTTCACTTGTACATTTTGTTTTGTTTTATCCACCCAGTGCTACTATTTGGCTCCAATTCTACCATAAGCACAGATATATCCCCATGCACTGAAATCTTGTGGCAATGCTCACAGTGGTTAATATTTTTGGATTATCTTCAAAATGAAAGCAGCACAATCTTTTTAAATTGTTCTTGAGAACCCTCAAGCCTTAATTTGAAAGATACTGCCCTAGAGATCTACTAACATAAGCATGATTCTCTTTCTAATAAGCAAACATTCATTCATTCAGTAAATATTTATTCAGCACCTATTCTCTGTCAGGCATTGTACTTTGCACTGGAGATTCAATGGGAAGCAACAATGGATAAGGCTGTTGCCCAAAGAATTTATGGTGTAATGGATGAGGCTTTCCTTGAATAAATCAGAATTACAATGAACCAGGCAGCTAAGGACATGTTCACATTTGTATGTAGTATGAACAGCTGTAGTACCTCAAATTGATAGAAGCTATGAGTTATATGCAACTTAAACTTGAAGTACTTTTACCACTGAAATAGTCTAAAATCTGTTCATGAGAGATTAAGTTGTTTTGCATTATCATTACCTTGTCATCATCAGTGGTATGTGGATGTCACAGTTAAAATAGGAAATATAATTTTGTAGTTTGTGGCTTCTCAGTAGAGAACACATTTAAGGAATGATCTCTAAACTACTATACTACGATGGAAGAGAGGGTTCTAAGAAGTGGAAGAGGATAGCAAGGAGATTATTAGGAGAGCAACAAAGATAGGCTTGGCCTTTGTTGATTTTTTCTAGTGATAAGTGTGGGGGATCATCTAGGTGAAGCTCTAGGCGAATAGTCAGAAGTTGTTGATACCTGGTAAGTTATATTAATGTAAAACCAGGCACCAGCTGATTTAAAACATACATAATTTAATAGAACACTTCTATGTGTTAATCAATAACATCAGGTCAGATTATTTAGGCTACTTGGGTTCTGTGTCATTTGGAGCAAGCCGTGCTCCAGATCCTAAGAGAAAGGTACCCTGAGGATACCTAGCTACTCTTATGGTCCTTGAATCATCCTCATGGACATAATTGGCAGACATGTTAAGAATGCCAAATCTTAGGCCACATTTATACTAAATCGGAATCTATATTATAACAAGATCCCCAGGTATTTGGAAGAACATTAATTAAAGTTTGAGAAGCACAGATCTAGTAAACTGACTCTCTCTTGGATCTACTCATAATGCATTTTCCAAGCCATTGATTCTCATCAATTTTACCTTTCTTTTTAACTCAATTTTAGCATTCTCTGGGTTTGTCATTTTTCCCTCATTCAACGTCGGTTTTTAAGATCATTCATTCATACTTTCATTCATTCAATGTATTCATAGTTATCGAGCATCTTCTGTGTGTCAGTCACTGCTCTAGGTGCTAGGGATAGAGGAGTAATCCAAACAGGCCATATCCCTAACTTTATGAAGATTTTAGATTATCATATTTTCCATGGCAGTCCTATTTTCAGATATTTTTTATGATCTCAGATCATTGGTCTTGATTTTTGGTATAAAATATTATGTAGCATGACAGAATAAAGTTGATTATACTGAGATTGAAGGAACAGAATGCTTTGAGTCATCACAGACTTTTGTTACAGTCCTGGATGTACTATAGCTTACTAGCTATGTTGTCTTGGGAAAGTTACTTAATCTCTTCAACTCAATTTCCTAAACTGTACTATTATATATTAATTAGTAGGATAAAATAAAATAACATATATTAAATGTCTAGTAGGATATGTGGCCTAAGAGACTTTCAATAAATTGGAGGAAGAACAACTCTGGCTGTTCTTGTATCACTATAAAGAAACAGCAGACCAGGTAATTTCTAAAGAAAAGAGGTTTATTTGGCTCACAGTTCTGCAGGCTTTACAGGAAGCACGGTGCTGGCATCTCCTCAGCTTCTGGGGAAGCCTCAGGAAGTTCACAGTCATGGCAGAAGGTGAAGGGGGAGCAGACACATCACATGGCTCATGATTAACATATAGAAGCTTTCTGTTGAATTATGTGTGTTTTAACTCACCTGGTGCCTAGTTTTACATTCATATAACTTACCAGGCATCAACAACTTCTGAGCAAGGAGCAGGAGCAAGAGAGAGAGAGGGAGGTGCACATGCTTTTAAACAGATCTCATGAGAACTAACTCACTATTGCAAGGACAGCACCAAGGGGATGGTGCTAAACCATTCATGATAAATCCACCCCCATGAGCCAGTCACCTCCCACCAGGCCCAATTGCCAATACCGGTGATTATAATTCAACATGAGATTTGGGTGGGGAGAGATATATAAGCTGTATCAGAGCTTATACAAGAAACAGCATGAACTTGCTGGGGCCAGTTTATTAAATCCAATGAAGCTCTATTAGATACAGTAAAATTAGACATTTTAGAAATGTACAAAAGGCCTAAATTTGGGTAGTCTGATGCCTTCCCAAGGGCATGTATGGTATTTTCCCTCTTCCTCCCTGCCTCCCCTGAGTGATTCCTTGCACATGTGGAAGGGAGATCTGGCAGGGTGCTGAACTAGCCTGACACTATGCTGGTCATGGCCTCCATGTATCCTGTGAAACCCACAAGAACAGCTGAGCACAATTCTTAATGGGACGGCGGTGTCTCTTGCTGACCCGCCCATGCCCCTTGACTCTGCAGAGGGCTTGTAACAGGGGGTCATCCAAGGTCAACCTCGAAATTCCACCTCAGACATCAAATGGAGTCTGAAAGAGCCCAGGAAGCCTGGCTCCTTACGGATGTCACAGTGATCATTAGAGTGGATGACTGCATAAACTATAAGGTGACCACCTGATGACACAGAATCACTAACCTGACATCGTTAACTCACCTACCACAGTTTCTCTGGCCTTGAAGGAATTTTTCTGCAGTACTGTCCTGTGAAGTATTCAGGAATTATGTTTTGTGCTGTAACGTGGCATAGCCATAAACCAAAATAAAGTTTTAAAAAATGAGATAGCTACTTAACTAACCTGTTAAGATTTAGGATAATGATTAGTTCTCTGGCATTACACATCCCCGAGGCATGCACTGTAGGGTAAAGGACACCAGACTATGAAATATCAGTGGTCTGGACAAACAGATACTTTTACTTCCAAGCAGTGGGAGGGGAGATGAAAGTGTTAGTACCATCACGTGATCACATAAAGGTGATTCTTCACCTGCACTTGCTAGGGAAAGGCTTGTTTGTTACTCAGATGAACAGGAAATTAAGAGATGAGTTTAGTTAATGCTAGGAATGCTTCACGTCTCTCTATAAGTAAGCACAAACTTGTGGGGTAGGCATTGTGGAAATGAGGTGCCTGTCAATATGAAGTTCAGTGCACATGATGTGGCAAAAAAGACTTCTGGGATTCAGACAAGCACTTCTTCCAAAGAGCTCTAAGCACAACCCTGACGCTATTTCCTTCATTCTCAGGACACTTCTGTGAAGTAGCCAAAGGTCAAACCCAGTCCTTCTGCTCAGACAGAGGTAGAGGGAGAGCAAGTCACCAGTCAAGAGGAGCAGAGGGGACACCATAGTGGGGACTGCCTGGCTCGTCCCTCTGCCCTTGTCTTCTTCTTCTGCCGGGCACTCTTCTGTCTCTCCATAGGGTTCAGCATGATGTGGTTCTCACAGCCAGTGGTCTAGGTGCCCAGCAGTCACCTGAGAACCAGGCCCACCGCACCTTGGGGAAGCCCTCTGCTATTAGGGAAGGAGACAAATGCAGCTGTTTATTAAGGTTGACTCTGTGCATCCACTGTGTGGAGCAGCAGATTACAGGCCCAAGTGGACTCAATCTTTGGGAAAACACAGAGCTAGATGGATTCTCATTACTCCCATTTTACACAGGAAGCAACCTGCTCACAGGGAGTAAATGAAGGTCCAGGATCACATGGCCAGAAAGTGATGAACAGGGATCTCCAACCCAAATCCTCTGACCTGCTATTGAATCTGGCTGGGCGGCCTCTGGCCAGTTGTCTATGAAAGGCTGGCAGGCAGCAGAGTGTGGCCCTAGAGGATCTGATGAACGGGTGAAAACCTAAAATGGGGAAACTCACACAGGATGGGTTCGTTTTCTACAATGCTTCAGGTGACACTGTTTTTCTAAGTTTTAACTTAACACAGAACATGAGAGTGTTAATAAGAATTGTGTGTTCTTGGGTACATCACATGGGACAGAATTTACATAGAATATACATATGTCTTTCAAAACGTATATTCAGCCATTGATAACTCTGCTGTTTTATTAAATATTATGATTCTTAGATTGTGTCATCTGTGAATGAGATTGATAATTGTGTTTACAATAAGATATATTCATAAATTATTCCATTCATTAATGATAACCATTAAGAACTGCTTGAATTTCATGCCTTAGACCATATCGTAGCTTATATGTAATATTATTATTTAATTCACCAGTGTCCACAGGGAGGACAGAGCAATATATGTCACAGGAAGAATCACAACACTATTTAATAATCCCTGTCTTGAGTTCTTTTTTGGAATGAGGTGGGGTATATATAAATAAATAGTAAATGAAGTCAACGTGACCATGCTTTTGCATATTTCTTCATGGTTTACCTCATTTGACCTCTCTTTTCATATGAAAGTTCTTGCTCCATTAAGTTCATATGAACTGCAATGCCACATTCTCTTTCCCATTACCATCACCTTCTGACCTTTAGAAGTTACCTATATGAATAATGCCTTCAGCATTTTTGTCGTGGTTTTCAGCTTCACCCCAACTGCCAACATGATTCTGAGATTTTATTGTGCCAAGAGGACCCCCCAGCCAATGTCCTGGCCTCATAGGCCTTGATTTCCTCAGAGCCAGTGAGGAAGTCTTCTCTCCCCTGCCTCCTCAGCCAGCTTCTTCCACCAGGACCACAGTTTGCACTGTCACCATTAGAAACCGCTGGTCTTCTCTGAATCGCTGATTCAACCATCCCACGCTGACGCCACCTTCTATCCTTCTTTCATGGTCACTGGGCATAGTGTTCCTCCTGCAGAAGGTGATCCACGCTGCTTACAGGGAACTTCACTTCTATTCTTGCAGAGTGGGAAACAAGTCAGCTTTGCATACCTGTTGGAGCTCCAACAGTTCTTTTCCCCAGCCATGGTGTTTGCTAGGTTTTGTTCAGATGGGCCCTGCTTGGTTGTCGTATTACCCTGAGTGTCTAAGGACACCAGTGTTCATTCCTCCCTCCTCCACTTTATCCCATTCTTCAACCCCTTGTTAGTCAGGCTTCATGACTCCTAAATTTTGTGATGTCATTGGTGACACTGGGCTCTGATCGGATCTTGGCATATGGTTCCTACCAGGTTCATGTTGAAAACCTGATTACCCCAATGGCCGAATCCACTTTTAGAAGGAAGCCTTGACTTTCTACATTGTAGAAAAGTAAATTAGGGTTTCAGTGGAAAACTTTGCCTTGTATAGAGTACATCACTCCAGGTTCTCTGACACTAACCTTGCATTTGTCTTTGAGCTCGTTTCTATCATTTTGTAAGTTGTAGTTCACTGACAGACATGCTCAGTATCTTGTACAGTGGAGGTTCAGTTGTATCTCCTTTCATGTTGTAATAAAACCAGTTTTCCCCCATTTACATGTTCACTTCAATATCCTTGATGTTATAGTATGTATTCTTTATATTCTTTTTTGAACCAGTCACAATTTCTACCCATTTACTCATGAGTTAAATAGACTCTTTAAACACATGTTCATTGCATATCTGTATGAGCATCATGATTTTACTCTGTTTAAAAAATACTTTTAAGTGTTTTGGAAGTCCCAGTGAGATGCCCAATATATTCATTTGCCAGATCCAGATTATCTTTAATGACAAGGAATTGAACCTCCTATGTGATTAAAACCCAAATGTTCCTTTTCTTGCCTCTCTTTAGGTGAATCCAAAGCAATGAGAGAATGTTGTTCACTCTCTATTTTTCTAGCTTTAATTTCCCTCTCTACTAATTTTGTGCTTCTCTTTGGTTTTGATTCATTTACAGCCAATAAGTTATTCTCCTTCGTTGGCAGCAATTGTTGTGAACTTGATTTTAGGGTCTGACGATTTGGAGATCCCTCTAAATAGATAAATGGTGTATAGAAATCTAATGACTGTTGAGTGAAAGAGAACAGAGAATCTGGCTTATCTTTCTTTTTTTCTTTTTTTTTTTTTTTTTTTGATCTCAAATCAATGAAGAATTCCATGTCCTCTGACAGGAAAACAGCTCTTCTATCTGGACCGGGGAGTTTTTCTGTTTCTGTGTTGAATTTTGACCTGTGCCTGAACAAGAATCGAGGCCATAAGTTCTATTTCTCTGTGCCTATATGTGTACATGTCTGTAATTTAAAAATACCTTCACCTTTGATTGTGTGAATGTATTGTGTTTCTTACTTCCATATGGTAATAATATATATTATAAAGTCTCTTAAATTAAAGGAGCCCTGTTCTGATTGGTATATCTAAATACTTGCTTATATAAATAAAAATTTCCTAAAATTCTCTGAAGTAAATGAAATTGAACTAATACTTTAAATGTGCTAGACTAAAATATATATATTATTCATGAAACCATTCAGAACCATAATAAAAAATTTAACTACATATAATTTGAATAAATATTTGGCAAAAATGACTTGTTTATTTTAGAATTTATTAAAAACAGCTGTATCTTTTTTGATGTCAGTGTTATTGCAAAAGTGTGTTTTTAATGAGTTGGGGATTTTTAATTTGTATTTATTTATTTACTTTTAATTTATTTTTTATTTCAATAGGTTTTTAAGGAACAAGTGGTATTTGGTTACATGAATAAGTTCTTAGTGGTGATTTCTGATATTTTGGTGCACCCATCACCTGAGCAGTGTACACTGTACCCAATGTGTAGTCTTTTATCCCTCACCACTCCCCACCCATTCCCCCCAATCCCTAAAGTCCAATGTATCATTCTTATGCTTTTGCGCCCCATAGCTTAGCTCCAACTTATGAGTGCAAACATGTGATGTTTGCTTTTTCCATTCCCGGGTTACTCCACTTAGAATAATAGTCTCCAGTTCCACCCAGGTTGCTGCAAATGTCATTATTTCATTCCTGTTGATGGCTGAGCAGTATTCCATCACATGTATATATACCATATTTTTCTTTTCCACTTGTTGAGTGATGGACATTTACATTTGGGCCGATTCCATATTTTTGCAATTGCAAATTGTGCTGCTGTAAACATGGTGTGCAAGAATCTTTTTGGTATAATGACTTCTTTTCTTCTGGGTAGATACCTAGTAGTGAGATTGCTAGATCAAATGTTAGATCTACTTTTAGTTCTTTAAGGAATGTCCACACAGTTTTCCTTAGTGATTGTACTAGTTTATATTCCCATCAACAGTGTTACAGTGTTTCCTTTACAACACATCCATACTAACATCTATTATTTTTTGATATTTTGATTATGGCCATTCTTGCAGGAGTGAGATGTTATCACATTGTGGTTTTGATTTGCATTTCCCTGATAAGTAGTGATGTTGAGCATTTTTCCATATGCTTGCTGGCCATTTATATATCTTCTTTTGAGAGTTGTCTATTTGTGTCCTTAGCCCACTTTTTGATGGGATTGTTTTTTCTTGCTAATTTGTTTGAGTTCTTTGTAGATTGTAGATATTAGTCCTTTGTTCCATGTATAGATTGTGAAGATTTTCTCCCACTCTGTGGATTTTCTGATAATTCTGATTATTATTTCTTTTGCTGTGCAGAAACTTTTTACTTAAATTAAGTCCTGTCTATTTATCTTTGTTTTTGTTGCATTTGCTTTTGGGTTCTTGGTCATGAAGTCTTTGCCTAAGCCAACATCTAGAAGGGTTTTTTCAACATTATATTCTAGAACCTTTGGTTTTAGGTCTTAGATTTAAGTCTTTGATCCATCTTGAGCTGATTTTTGTATAAGCTGAAAGATAAGGATCCAGTTTCATTCTTCTACATGTAGCTTGCCAATTATCCCAGCACCATTTGTTAAATAGGGTGTCCTTTCCCCAGTTTATGTTTTTGTTTGCTTTGTCAAAAATCTAAGTATTTGGGTTTGTTTCTCGGTTCTGTATTCTGTTCCATTGGTCTTTGTGCCTATGTGCCTATTTTTATACCAGCATCATGCTGTTTTGGTGACTATGGCCTTATAGTATAGTTTAAAATCGGGTGTGTGATGCCTCCAGATTTATTCTTTTTGCTTAGTCTTGCTTTGGCTATGCAGGTTCCTTTTTTGGTTCCATAAGAATTTTAGGACTGTTTTTTCTAGTTCTGTGAAGAATGATGTTAGAATTTTGATGGAAATTGCATTGAATTTGTAGTTTGCTTTTGGCAGTATGGTCATTTTCACAATATTGATTCTACTCATCCATGAGCATAGTATGTATTTCTATATGTTTGTATCATTTATTATTTCTTTCAGCAGCATTTTGTATTTTCTTTTTAGAGGTCTTTCATGTCCTTGGGTAGGTATATTCCTAAGTATTTGATTATTTTTTGCAGCTTTTGTGAAAGTGGTTGAGAACTTGATTTGATTCTCGGCTTGGTCACTGTTGGTATATATAGCAGAGCTACTGATTTGTGTGTGTGAATTTGTATCCTGCAACTTTGCTGAATTCATTTACCAGTTCTAGGAGCTTTTTGGATGAGTCTTTAGGATTTTCTAGGTATATGATCATATCAGCAGCGAGCAGTGACAGTTTGACTTCTCTTTCCTGATTGGGATGCCCTTTATTTCTTTCTCTTGTCTGATTGCACTGGCTGGGACTGCTAGTATTATGTTGAATAGAAGTGGTAAGAGTGGGCATCCTTATCGTGTTCCAGTTCTTGTTCAGAATGCTTTCAACTTTTCCCTGCTCAGTACTATGTTGGCTGTAGGTTTGCTATAGATTGCTTTTATTACCTTAAAGTATGTTCTTTCTATGCTGATTGTGCTGAGGGTTTTAATCATAAAGGGATGATGGATTTTGTTAAATGCTTTTTCTGCCTCTATTGAGATGATCATGTGATTTTTGTTTTTAATTCTATTTATGTGTTATATCACATTTATTGATTTGTGGATGTTAAACCATTCCTGCATTCTTGGTATGAAACCCACTTGATCACGGTGGATTATCTTTTTGAAATGCTGTTAGATTTGGTTAGCTACTATTTTGTTGAGGATTTTTTTTTTTTTTTTTTTGAGACTGAGTTTCACTCTCGTTGCCCAGGCTGGAGTACAATGGCGTGATCTTGGTTCACTGTAACCTCCACTGGGATTACAGGCATGTGCCACCACACCCGGCTAATTTTGTACTTTTAGTAGAGACGGGGTTTTTCCATGTTGGTCAGGGTGGTCTCGAACTCCCAAACTCAGGTGATCCACCTGCCTCGGCCTCTCAAAGTGCTAGGATTACAGGTGTGAGCCACCGCACCTGGCCTTGTTGAGGATTTTTGCATCTATGTTTATCATGGATATTGGCTTGTAGTTTTCTTTTTTTGTTATGTCCTTCCCTGGTTTTGGTATTAGAGTGATACTGGCTTCATAGAGTGATTTAGGGAGGATTCCCTCTTTCTCTATCCTGTGGAATAGTGTCAATAGGATTGGTATTCATTCTTCTTTGATGTAATTCAGCTGTGAGTCCATCTAGTCCTGGACTTTCATTGTTTGCAGTTCTTAAGTTTTCATTTCAGTCTCACTGCTTGTTATAGATCTGTTTGGAGTTTCTGTATCTTTCTGGTTTAATCTAGGAGGGTTTCAAAGAATTTATCTATCTTGTCTAGATTTTCTGGTCTATGCACGTAAAGGTGTTCACAGTAGCCTTGAATAATCTTCTGTATTTCTGTGGTATCATTAGTAATACCTCATGTTTTGTTTCTAATTGAGCTTATTTGCATCTTCTTTCTTCTTTTCTTGGTTAATTTTGTTAACAGTCTATCAGCTTTATTTATCTTTTCAAAGAACCAACTTTTTGTTTCATTTATCTTTTGTCATTTTTTGTTTCCATTTCATTTAGTTCTGCTCTGATCTTTATTATTTCTTTTCTTCTGCTGGGTTTGAGTTTGGATTGTTCTTGCTTCTCCAGTTCCGTGAGGTGTGACCTTAGATTGTCTATTTGTGCTCTTGCAAATTTTTTGATGCAGGCATTTAATATTATTTAATATTATGAACTTTCCTGTTAGCACCGCTTTTGCTGTATCCCAGAGGTTTTGATAGGTTGTGTCACTATTATCATTCAGTTCAAATAATGTTTAAATTTTCATCTTGATTTCATTGTTAAACCAATGATCATTCAGAAGTAGCTTATTTAATTTCCATGTATTTGCATGGTTTTGAGGGATCCTTTTGGAGTTGATTTCCAATTTTATTCCACTGTAGTCTGAGAGAGTACTTGATATAATTTTGGTTTTCTTAAATTTACTAAGACTTGTTTTGTGGCCTATTATATGGTCTATCTTACAGAATGTTCTGTGTGCTGATGACTAGAAAGTATATTCTGCAGTTGCTGGGTAGAATGTTCTATAAGTATCTTTTAAGTCCATTTGTTCTAGGGTATAGTTTAAGTCCATTGTTTATTTCTCGACTTTCTATCTTGATGATCTGTCTAGTGCTGTCAGTGGATTATTAAAATCCTCCACTATTATTGTGTTGTCATGTATCTCATTTCTTAGGTCTACTAGTAATTGTTTTATAAACTTGGGAGTTCCAGTCTTAGGTTCATATATATTTAAGATTATGATATTTTCCTGTTATACTAGTACTTTTATCATTATATAATGTCCCTCTTTGTGTTTTATAACTGTTGTTGCTTCAAAGTTTGTTTTGTCTGATATAAGAATAGTTATCCCTCCTCACTTTTGCTGTCCATTTGCATGGAATATCTTTTTCCTCCCCTTTACCTTAAGATTATGTGAGTCCTTATGTGTTAGGTGAGTCTCCTGAAGACAGCAAAAACTTGGTTGGTGAACTCTTTTCCATTAATGTTCTTCCCTATCTTTTAAAGTGAAGTGTTGAGGTCATTTACATTCAAAGTTAGTATTGATGTGTGAAGTACTCTTCTATTCATTGTGCTATTTGTTGCTTGAATAGCTTGTGTTTTCTTTTCATTGTGTTATTGTTATATCGATCATGTGAGATTTATGCTTTAAGGAGATTCTATTTTGGTGTATTTGGAGGATTTGTTTCAAGATTCAGAGCTCCTTTTAGCAGTTCTTGTGGTGCTGGCTTTGTAGTGGCAAATTCCTTCAGCATTTGTTTGTCTAGAAAACACTATCTTTCCTTCATTTATAAAACTTGGTTTCACTGGATACAAAATTCTTGGCTGATAATTGTTTTATTTAAGGAGACTAAAAATAGGACCCCAATACTTCTAGCTTGTAGGGTTTCTGCTAAGAAATCTGCTGTTAATCTAATAGGTTTTCCTTTATAGGTTACATGATGCTTTTGCCTCACAGCTCTTAAGATTCTTTCCTTTGCCTGACTTTAGATAACCTCACAATTGCGTGCCTAGGTGATGATCTTTTGCAATGAATTTCCTGGGTGTTCTTTGAGCTTCTTGTATTTGGATGTCTAAATCTCTAACAAGGCTGGGGAAGTTTTCCTTGATTATTTCCTCAAATATGTTTTCCAGACTTAGATTTCTCTTCTTCTTCAGGAACACCAATTATTCTTATTTTTGGACATTTAACATAGTCCCAAACTTCTTAGAGGCTTTGTTCTCTTTTTTAAATTCTTTTTTCTTTGTCTATGATGGATTGAGTTAATTCAAAAGCCCTGTCTTCAAGCTCTGGAGTTCTTTCTTCTGCTTATTCATTTCTATTGCTGGGACTTTCCAGTACATTTTGCATTTCTCTGTGTGCCCTTGATTTCCAGATGCTGTGATTGTTTTTTATTTATGTTATCTATTTCACTGATGATTTTTTCCTTTTATATCCAGTATCATGTCTTTTATTTCAGTTAGACTTCACCTTTCTCTGGTGCATCCTTTGAAGAAATTAATTCTCCAAATGATGTTAGTGATGTGATGTCTCCTGGAGGCACTTTTCATTCTACTTTCAGGAATGAACTGTATCCTGTCATCTTACTCAGCAAAATTCACAAGAGGGGGAACAAATATCAGCAATCAGCATCATTGACACTGACACTTGATCAGTGTCTGAAGTGAGAACTGCTGGTAGGAAATCCTACTTCTATCTATCAAGAAGGGTTTATTTAAGAAAATAGATGACATACACACTGTAATTATCAATATAGTTTCTTCCATGGGCTACCAAGTCCAAAGTATTATTGCTTTTCCACAATTTATGCTGATAACCTTGGAATCATGGTTTGGATGGTTTAAACCTCTCTCTCCATACCAACTGAATCATTCATCAAATCATATGGAATCTCCCTGTGTGTAATCTCCTGTCAAGTCCTCCATTTTAATTTCCATCAACACTACTCTGCTCTATTTTCCTTTTCACCTCAAATTTGAGGTATTATAAAAATCTTATAATGGACTATCCTGGATTTAAGCTATTTTACACATTAATTACACAGATTCCCCATTGCTTGTATAATACAGGCCAAACATCTTAGCCTGGCATTGAGTGTTCTCCATAAATCATTGCCTTAACTTTGTTTCTAGCTCCATTGTACACAAACTTTCCTATATGGCCAACTGGATGAGTTTCCTGTATTTCATTGGTCAAGCTCTTCTCCACCTGAATTGTTCTTCCCTCATACCAATTTTCCCAAATCCTGCCTTCTTTGTGTGTCTTGGCTCAAGTACCATTGCATATCTTTCTGGACCACCCTAGCCTTCAATGATCCTCTCAGTCATCCATGTTCCTCTTAAAATCAGAGCCAATTGACTTTTAGTGTAAACTAGCTTATTGTTTCTTAAGGTTTCATGAGTCTTAAATCAGGTAACAAAGTCTTCTGGAATGCATCAATGTAATTAGTCAAAAATAAATGTTCAATATATTTGTTACCTTTACTTTTGAGGAAAAAAGAAATTAACAGTCAGTCTCGGATTATGTGTCTCCTTTATACAAAGCTGCTATCTGCCACCAAACTTACTGGAAATGAAATGAACAGCATAAGAACCTGCTTTTAGAACTAGAGACAGGACAGATCTAGGGATCCAGGTGTCAAGAACCTCCCAGTATTCTCGGGTATTGACCATCAGGATGAATTAAATCTTACCTTTTTTTTTTATTTTTCTGATACATTTTGTTCATAAATGTTTCATTTGAAGAGAGAGTGATTGGCAGAGCTTCAGCCACATACACTTTCTACTTGAAGTATGAGGGGGAATGGGTATGACAAAAACTTGAATGATTTCCTATCAAGACTATCTACTGAGAGAGAGGTAATTCTCCAAAACAGACTAGTGAAGCAGTTATCAGAAAAGAAGGAAGCAAATGTTAGGCAAGCATGTAATTCTTTCTTTATATTCAATCATATGACTTACCTGTGTTTTAATATATTCAGAGCCTGACAATGAGAGAGAATAACTTAGAAAGCAAGGCAGATTAGTTCCAGTAGAAAGACTAATATTTATCTGGTTGAGATGGTTGGAAGTGGGAGTAGAGGAACAATTTAAAGGCTGTTCTTGATTCACTTTTAAACTCTTCATGGTGGTCAGAATTGCTTTCAAAAATACTATATTTCCTATAGACAGCATATTAATTTGCATTTCAACCATTTTGATAACTGTTAAATTATTTTTGTCTTGAATACACTATTTTATAGTGTTTTATAATGCTAGGTGAGCTCTCTGGAATTTCCAAGAAAAGTTCTAGAAATTAAATTGCTTGGGTAATGTGTGAATAACAGAAAAGGATCCAATGTATTCTCACCAAAAGATAACTGTCCCTAATGTTAAAAAGCAGGGAAAGATGTCATTATTTTATTGTTAACCTGATTGTGAAACAGGAGAGTTCCCTGAACCCCTTGCAGGTCTTATGACAGGGGTGTGGCTGGTTTGTTCGTTTGAGCAATTGCTGCTGTGCACACCCCTTACAGGACAGGGAGCACACAGATGGGCAGGTGCAGGAGCCGGGGAAAGCACTTTTGGGCTCCTGCCCCACAGTGGCATCTAGGGGTGCGTTACAATTAATGCTCTTTTAGCAGTTGCCATCTGCAGATGGCGACGTGTTGAGGACTAAGCTCTGATTCTTTATCTTGCCCAAAGTCCTACCTAAGGGGCCTACGGAGTCATGCCCTACAAAGCATGACTTCTCATCAGATGGGTTTTATTTGACCCTATATATTGTGACTTACTTTTCTATCTGACTCTGGCATAACATTATAAGACAAGGAAAAATTATTTAACCCCAAAATATATTTCCTTGCCATACCTTGAAATTACCCTGCAAAGTCTCTTGTGGGAAATATCCACATTCTGTAGAGAATCCCTTTCCCCCTTGGTTTTCCTTCCTTTCCTTCCTGATCCAGGAAAGAGTCAGGCACCCTTTTATGTCCAATAAGAAACATTTTACAACCTGCTCTCTCTCTGAAGTCTTCTGTCTGAGAGCTTCCTTTGCACAGTAGAACTTGGTCTCCACAGTCTTTTATCTTAACCTGAACATTCCGTTCCATTAATCCCAGGTCTTAGGTAAACTCAACCAATTGTCATTTAAACATTTAAACCAGAAAATGTTTAAATTTACCTATAGCCTGGAAGCCCCTGCTTTGAGTTGTCCCACCTTTCTGTACCAAACTAATGCATTTCTTAAATATATTTGATTGATGTTGCATGCCTTCCTAAAATATATACAACCAAGCTGTACCCCGACCACCTTGGGCACATGTTCTCAGGACTTCCTGAGGACTATGTCATGTGCCATGGTCACTCTTATTTGGCTCAGAATAAATCTCCAAAAATATTTTAGAGTTTTACTGTTTTCTCAACAGTGTTAAACCAGCTCAGTGGAGAGTCATGGTGACAGCCTTTTGCACCCTGGCCTCTTGGTAGCTGGGTCCTTGTCTGGTGTCCAGGAAGAATCAGGTCACACATGGACTTGAAGGATGTTGAATGCAGGGACTTTACTGAGTGATGGAGGTGGCTCTCAGTGGGATGGATGGGTAGCTGGAATGGGGATGGACTCGGAAGATGATCTTCCCCTGGAGTTCAGCTGTCCTTGCCTGATCTCCTCTTGGACCGTCCCCGGCCTATCTCCTATTGACATTCAGACACTCCTTCTCTTCTCTTCTTCTCTGCTGCTTTCCTGCTCTTCTGCTTATCTGTCTGTGGAGTCTGGGGTTTGGGGTTTATATATGTACAGGATAGGGGGGCATGGTGGGACAAAAGGCAACATTTGGGTGCAGAAACAGGAATGCCTGTTTCCATTTAGGGCTGCAGATTTCCAGGCTTGACCTGAGGCCTTTGCCAAAGAACCACCCTCTTCTACCCAGTATTTCCCTGCCTCCTGTCTACATCAAGTCTATTTAATTTTGTAATAGAACAGTCATTGGGTAATATTTTTTAAGTCAATGTACCCTTTAGAGATACCGATGACAGCCCTAGTATTCTCTCCCCAAAACATACATTTGCAAAACGGCACACAATTTTGCATGCAAGTTCAGAGGATCTACATGTTTCTGAAGCCCATCTATGGATGCCAGATTTAAACTCGTTTTATTAAAAAAAAATACTAGAACTACAATGAAAGGGCACAGGAGAAAGGACAATGGATCTACATGTTTCTGAAGCCCATCTATGGATGCCAGATTTAAACTCGTTTTATTTTTTAAAAAATACTAGACCTACAATGAAAGGGCACAGGAGAAAGGACAACTGTCTTTCATGGGAATGTGCACTTTTCAATTTTGCTGTATTTTCCTAAATTATCTCTCAGCTAATACCTGACTTCATCCTTTGTTGTATGGCAGCAAACCTCACTAAAATGGAACCAGTACAAGGATCCTAGGCTTTATCACTCCTCCTCCCAGCCATCTCTCTTCTGTAGTATGTGTTAAATAAGAAAGTTTTTAGGATGTTTCAGAGACTTGTTCCCGATTTGATTTCGCACTTCAGCAGTAGTGATCCTTAATTATTACTTAGGAATTACTTTACGATTTGGTAATATTTAAGGACCTAAGCTACAGGTTACTTTTCTAATCCTTAGGTGGCATGCTACCTAACACTTTCTCTCTGCTTATTTCATAATTCTAATTTGAGTGACTTGCTCTTAATTGCTCAGTAATTATTTACTGAACCCTTTGTATGTGCCGGAAACTGTACTAGGTACTGAGAATAAACAAATGAATAAAACACATAGGTTTCCTGCCCTCTGGGAATGCACATTCTTAATTTACTAACTGTTAAATTCACCACATAATTTTGTTAATTTGTCTCTTTTAAAACTCTGGCTAACTGGTTTAAAATTTATTGTCCTCATTCTTTCTGAAGCGGATCTCCTACATCAGCACTATCAAATAAAAATATAATGACAGTCCAAATATGTGATTTTAAATATTCTAGTAGTCACATTAAAAATCAAGTACTAAGAAATAGGTGAAATTAGTTTTAATAATATATTTAGTTAACCCGGTATTTACAAAATATTGTTATTTCAACATGTAATCAATGTAAAAATTTATTGATGAGAAATTTTGTCTTTTTTATACTAAGTCTTTAAATTCTGGCCACATTTCAAGTGTTCAACAGCTACATGTAGCTACTGATTAACTATTGGCAAGATCAGGCCAAAATGTTCAACCCTAGCCACATATTCTTCCTCTGAGAGCTTCAGTCTCTCAGCATTTCTTATGCAGAGCTGCTTAGCTCCTTCTCAGATCCTGTCTCTAAAATACAATAACAATTCTATTCCTCCTCAAGCTCCTTCATGTCTTAATTCATAAAAAGACTCTTGCCATGAACTATTTGCCTAGCAGGGCAATCAAAGGTTATAAATTCAACATTGACAACAAAAACAGTTTGCTATAAATTATAGATAAATGGTAGGACTGAAAGGGATAATATGCTTGGGTCAGTGAAACTTGGGTGTGGTAGGACAAATGGGAGAAGCTGGATTTTTTTTTTTCTTTTTTTTGAGATGGAGTCTCACTCTGTTGCCCAGGCTGGAGTGCAGTGGCGAGATCTCAGCTCACTGCAAGCTCTGCCTCCCGGGTTCACCATTCTCCTGCCTCAGCCTCCCAAATAGCTGGGACTATAGGCACCCGCCACCACGCCTGGCTAATTTTTTGTATTTTTAGTAGAGATGGAGTTTCATCGTGTTAGCCAGGATGGTCTTGATCTCTTGACCTCGTGATCCACCCGCCTCGGCCTCCCAAAGTGCTGGATTACAGGTGTGAGCCACTGCGCCTGGCAAGGAAACTGGTTTCTAAAATGCTATCTGCTTATATTACGGAACACTTACTTGTCCTCTGATATACTCAAAATTATGACCAAGGATCTTCTGAGATATTTAACTCATCTGGAGTAATTACGTCAGCTGACAAATGCATATACAGCGCCAATGTCATACTCGCCTTATTTTCTCAACCTTCCAATTCCTAGGCAAATTGTCAGATTCTCAAGGTAATAGCTGTCCCAGATGAGACTCTGGTATGCACAAATCTTTATTGTGACAGTTCCTTTTGGAGCTTCTGTGACCCAGTGAAGTGAAAATAAAGATGAAATACTTCAAGATTTTGAAAAGTAGTTTCTCTTCAAAAGTTGCTCTTCTAAAATGATTTTTGTTTTATAGTATTTAGTGCTTAAAGACTGGAATAAAATGCTGTAAACTAATTCATTTAACATCCTTCTTTGAATTTGAATGAGAAATATGAATTGACTGGATTAAAAGGAAACATTGAGTAGTATTCATTCTTTAGTTAAAAAAGTCCAACACCAACAAGACTTACCTTCTTTTATTTTACACATATAGTTAATATTAGTGTATGGTAAATTTTCTCCACGCATCTAGGAAAGAAACAGGAAAGTGCATTATTTCCTTTGAAAGCTGAAGCTGCCTAAACACAAATCTGTTATTCTTCTGAGAAAGAATGATCCCTGTATAGTAAAAAAGTTATTCTAAGGAAGGAAAAAATGAAGTACAGTATGTCTGTTGTTTAATCAATAGATTTTTTAAGGAAACATTTTCTTAAGAATATTCTTTACAATAATATAATTTTTAAAGTTCTCAGAATTCTAAAATTCTTATTGGATGATACATAGATGTATAGACATGTACCCAAAGATGCTTTACTAAATTAATCACTACCGCCACAACCTAAAGATTATAGTTTATTGTTTAAATGAAGGATGCAAAATAGAGGTGTATATATATAAGCCCCTGTTTTATAGCTCTTCTAAATGTGAGTATCCACACATGGGAAAAATCGAAAAACAAATGTAAATGTAAGTCTAAATCTCCTTACAGAGAAGAAAATATAGTGTGGCCTGGTCTAATATTATGACTTTTCCAAGGAGTTACTATATATGGTTTAACAGAAGATTATTTCCATCAAAAATATCCACGACTTGTGAATCTTAAGAACCAGGAAGTTTTCCAATCCAAATTAAGCTGAAGAAAATCAAAGGAGGTGAGAGGAGGGGACAGGAGAACAAATTTCTCTGCTAGCTTCCTAAGCAGTTCAGCTATGAAGGTATGCTTTGCAGCAGCAACAGCGCACCTGCCCAGACCACTGCAGCAAAGGCTTTCAACAACTCTTGGGAAACTCAGTGAGGGCAAAGATGCGTGGTATTTCTAGGACATCCCCACACTAGGCTTTGTCTCATGGAGGTAACTCAGGGAGGACGAAATGAGCAGTTCACTCTGCATTAACAGTTTACATATGTGAACTACTAAACTTTTTTTAAAAAGTTTTTCAATCCAAATGTAGCTGAAGAAAAACAAACCTAAATAGTATATATTCAAAGTATTATGTGGCATAACATTTTAATCATAAAAATAATATGTATCTATTTTTGTTTCTCCTTTATAGTCAAAGCACTGTTTAGAGAGAGAGGTACAGAAAGGATTGTTCTGAGAGAGGTCTTGAAGTAGAAGTTGGGGGAGGCAGCGTAGGATTCATATCTGTAAAATGTGTGGTTCCAACATCCTATGTCTACACTTGATCTCACTGCTGGATTGTGGGCAACGTGCTTTGAATGGATGGGAATTAAAGGGGCCCTCCAATAAGTGAGGCTTCATGGAGTTTGCAGAGATCATCAAATTCTGGAAATCACACATGCCGTTTTTGTAGGAACAGAGACAGGGTCCCAAAAGTATCACTGGATACTGGAGCAGAACATGAGAAAACTCGTCTTGTGATGCCAAGAGAAGCAAAGTCTTCAAGATTATTTCTGGTTTATTTCTATAGTATAGCTATCAATGTTAGTGGCATCATGTATTATTTCATGTTCATTCTGGATCACTTTAGACTCATCGTAGCACTGATTTGGAGGAAAACAGTATGAATGGGCACAGCTGGATGATCCAGGAGGGATTCTTTAGGGAAGCCAGGCAAGTGGGAGTGGTCATGTAGGGGGAAAGTCCATCCCAGAGTACCTGAGAGGTGTGCACTAAACTTGCCACAGGAGACAGTGCTGACTGGGGAACTCTATTGAGGGTGGCAAAGCCCACAGTTTAGGTGGAAACGCACTTGAAAAGGGAATGGATTCATTGCTTTTGTCACTTTTACCTAGACTGTTAAAAGGGCTTCTTTTTTCATATCTCTATTATCAGTTTTTTCTTTTGGAAGTCTGTCTTTTAAGTTTACTCATTAATTGTATAACCGTTTATTGATCATTTATACATGAGGCACTATGCTGTATTCTCCTAACACAACATTAAGAACAAGTCCCTGTCCTCATGGAGCCTCCAGTCCAAGCAACCCCAATGATGTAAGAGAACGGCCACAGGATATACAGGAGCATGTAGCGCTGACTCCATCTGATTATCACTTTTTTAATGATGCCAAGATTGACTAGTGGCTTCAACTGGTTACAGCCTCATCCCTTAATTGTAAAATTCCCTATTAGCCTAAAGGTGCCCAGGATTTAATTGTTCTGGATAATGATTTCTTAAGAATTCTGAAGGTTTATTCAGAGTTTCCTTTCATTCATTGATAGAGCTAGTATTTATTCAGCTTATTCTAAATGCTAGGCATTATATTGTTGCTAGACATACAAAATTAAGTGAGCCAAGATGGATATAGAGGAAACAGATAAATGAGTAACTTCAGTGCAATATGAGAAATGTGCAGGGCTAGATGCAGAGTCCTCTGGGAACAGAAAGGAGACACCGTCCTTAATGACAGCAATCTCTGGTGAGTCAATGAATCTCTGGCAGTTTATTTAGGTCAGGAGCTATTAATTGTCATGCATTAGTGAGCAGCCAACAGTGGGACTGGGCAGCTTGAGTCCTGTATTTAAAAGCCAGCAACGAAAGAAACTTTACTAGAGGCTTGATGAACCAGTTCTGAAACTAAAGCTCACGTGTCTGCAATGGACAATTCTGCCTCAACCTTGTGAAAAAAAGACCAGGATTCTCTATGGTTATGCCCTAGGGGATTTGTTTCTTTAGCGTTCCTAGAGTTGTTTTCACCAGTTATTTAAGTAAGAATGCCCTAGGTAGTCCACTTCATTCCCTAGATCCCTATTAATATATTTCAGTTGAAAATCTATTGTCCCTTGCCTGTTTTACTGCTTCCAACATTGAGATTTGATGGAAAGAAATCAGCTCTCAAATAAGAATGGTGTCACCTGCTGCTGGTTCAGCTGCACTGCAAACTACAGATTATGCAAATTACATAAAGATGCAATGTTTCTACCCGGTGCCTAGGAAGAGGCCTTCTTTTCCCACTGGGTCTTATATTCCAGAGTCAGCCATTTACTTAATTTCCCAAAGAATACTGCAAGAGAATACTGAAAGCATTATCTAAAATACAATAAAAGAATTCTGTAAATGTTATCTAAAATATAATAATAAGAAAAACCAAAAGAATTCATAACTAGGCTGAAACTATTCTCTTAGGATTTTAATATTAGATACAAAATTGCTGATTAGCCTTTAAGTTTTTTTCCCTCTCCCAAGCACTCAAGAATTGATTTCCCTGCATACTGGGTAAGTGTCCTATGACACATAATACTTTTAAATATTTTACTTTTGTAAGATAATATTTTTCATGTAATCCTAGATGGATTACTTTCCTATGACTGCTTTAAAAAATTGCCACAAACTTAGTGACTTCAAGCCACACACGTTTATTGTTTTTCATGTCTAGAAGTCAGCAGTCCAAAATCACTTTTACTGGTCTAAAATCAGGTGTCAACAGGGCTGTACTCCCTCTGGAGGCTCTAGGGGAAAATCAGTTTCCTTGCCTTTTCCAGCTTCTAGAGGCTGCATTTTTCTTAGCTTCATCTTCCATCTTGCTGCAGTCGTCCCAATGACTTCTGCCTCTGTAGTCAAGTCTCTCTTTGCCTCCGTCTTATGAGATTTGTGATTAAATTTTGCCCACCTATATAATCCAGGATAATCTGCCCATCTCAGAATCCTTAACCTAGTCATATCTAAAAAGTCCCGTTGACCTCATAAGGCGACACAAATTCCAGGGATTAGGATCTGGATATCTTTGGGGACCATGAATCAGCTTATCACACTAGGTAATGAAGTCATTATCTTAATCTGAAGTATCTAGATCCTCATATAATCTAACTCCTTTAGTCTATTTGAGTTGTTTTAATTTTTTCTCAAGTACATTAGCTGCCAAATTTATAAATTATTCCAGATGCAACTGTTGTAGGTCTATAATATACAGCTTGTTGAGCCACAGTAAACAGTATCATTTTTAGCTTTCTATCAATGTTTGACATACAAAATGGTCAACTGCAGAATGTTTCAGTGACTTCTCTAAAACCCTATTGAATATTAAAAATGTCATACATCATGTTGTTGAGTAGTCTTCATGGAAAAAAATCATATTTTAAGAAATCTATTCCCCTTAGATTTAGTGCTTGAGCTTGTATATTCTGATGAACTGATGTGCAACTAGAGCTATATAACTAATCCTGATTTTTAAAAATTCATCTTGGCTTCCAGGAAGTACAGACTAAATTTAGTATATAATTACAGTAACTATTCTTAGGTAGTATTTCTTGTATAATTATATGTTCTTCACCCCAACCCCAATAATCATTTCTCCTACTCCTTACTATGATGCTTTTGATAATTTATCTTCTTTTAAACAAGCTTATTGCATGGGTTTTCTTTATGATAATCTATCTCAAAATCTTTTTTGGAAGCAGAGATGAAATAAAACAAACAAACAAATAAACTTTGAAGATATATAGACCCTATGAATTACAGCCCATCTGCATCTTTTTTGAGTGCCAAAGACATAAATTCAGCTATGAATACATTCTGTTGCTATAAAAGCACTTTAAAATTGTGTTTCTGTGCATTATATAGCTCCTTAGAATAGACAGATATATTTAGAGGGGAAGGATTTGCTAATCCGTGCCACTACAGCCAGTAGTTTTCTTGATTTCATTCAGTACCTTCCAGTTTTAATAATTGGTAATTGATATCAACGGCCATAATACAGTTTTACATTAAAATGTGCGAGCTGTTTTTTTGTTAATACTTCATGCATTAAAGAGACATAAACAAAGTTTTGATATCATAAATACGTTTTCTGAAAGGCTTCCACAGGAAAAAGGCTTCATATTGAAATTATTTTGTACAATTTTTTTTGTACAATTTTCCCTCCTTCACATTCAGTTTATTAGAACTGAACATAGTATCTGACATAAGTGATTCATATATGGGCTAAATAATTCGTGTATATCAGAGGCCAAGCCTATTGGATATGGTGGAAGTTTTGAAATCCTATCTTTGTGGAACAACAAAAAAATTAAATGTAAGGGTCAAAATGTGTGGGCTCCTTTCTCATTTGTTCTGTGAATCCAGTTTCTAGTAGTTACTTATCATATCAAAATTTCTCAGGACATTTTCAGGGCTATACCTCCAATAAACCTAAACGTTGACTAGCTTTAAGACATTAGTCTATACAGTTACATACTGCTTAACCACATGGATATGTTCTGAAGAATGCGTCATTCAGCAATTTCATTCTTGTGTGAACATCCTAGAGTGTACTTACACAAACCTATATGTTTTGGCCTACTGAATACCTAGGCTATATGGGATAGCCTATTGCTTTTAGGCTATAAACCTTCATAGCATGTTACTGTACTGAATACTGTAGGCAGTTGTAATATAATGATATTTGTGTATTTAAACATAGAAAAGGTACAGTCATATTTAATTTTAAATGTATTAAAGTAACCCATCTCCTCTTCCCACTTGACTAGCTATTTCCTTTTTGAGAAGTAGACATTATGTTTAAAAATGTTTGAAAATACTGCAATATTGTTGATATTATTAGTTTACTAAATAAGACAACAAAGACAGAACTCAGATAAATAAAATACAGCAGTTTTAAGGTGACAGGGACTGCTATTATTTGTAGAAGAAACCTTCAGTAAGAGTTGAATTAGTGGCCTAGGAAAGTTGATTTTAAGAAGACAAATAAAAATGTCTGGAGAGAAAAATTATTTTACTCATTCCATATGAGTAGAAAATATCCTTTGAAATTTTATCAGTGACTTACGTCAGTCTTTCTTAACTTGGATTGTCTGTTAAATACTTTCATATGGCTTTTGTCGTAGCTGGGTCATTGCTATAAGTTAACAAAGGGCTGTTTCCTATATTGCCAGAACTCTCCTTGGTTAGAACCTTCTTTAAATAGAAATAATTTTCTTGCAGTATATGGTAATCGCCATAGATTATTGAAATGAAAAAATGGCTATGATTACTCCTAACAACTTGAGATGTTCTGCTTATAGTGGATGTCAAGAACATATCTTAATAATTTACAATTTTTCTTAATAGGCATAAGCAAGTTTTTATTCTTTAAATGTACTTCAAGTGGTTACAACTAATAAAGATTGGTATATAACAACAGAGAAGAGGCTCCAAAGTAAAAATCCACATTAAAATTAAAGTTGGGTTACATTCTACAACTTAAAGTGTAATAAAATAAAATCTAATTGACATGTGCAATGTAAAAATAAAAATAAAAAAATTAAATTTAGGTTACATTATTGCTTAGCAGTTTAAAACAATATGTTCCATATATACATACATGTGTATATATGTATATGCATACAAATACATGCATGAACATGTATAAGTATATGGATGCAGATGAGTATATGTGCACATATATATAGAATAAATACATAAATGTATATGAATATGACTGCATTTGTGTAATTGGATGTATATGAGACATATTTTATATCTGTATGTTATGAGTATTTTTCTTATTTTTTAATCTTTGAGAATAAGTCCAGGTCTATACTATCAATATAATATTGAAAAGTAAATTAATTGCCCAAGTGAACAAAATAAAGTTCTTAGAGTTATGCTGTTCATACTTATGAAAGAAGTGTAGACTTTTTCTGATTTGCTAATTTTTCCTTTATTTAAATATAATGTAATTTTTATTGATATGTAATAGATGTACATTTTTAAGGGTACCCATGATAATTTAATATATTCATATAATTTGTAAAGATCAAATTAGTGTAATTGGAATATCTGTCACCTTAAATATTTATATTTTCTTTATGCTAGAAATACATGAAATATTCTCTTCTAGCAATTTTGAAATATACAATAGATTATTGTAAACTGTAGTCACCCTACTGATCTATCAAATACTAGGTCTTCTTTTTTTCTATCAAACTCTATATTTGGACCCATTAATCAATCTCTCTTTATCTCCTTCTCCTTCCTACTCTTCCTGGGCTATGGTGACAACCAATATGCTATCTTCATGAGATCCACTTTTTTTAGCTCCCACATATGGATGAGAACATTCAATATTTGTCTTTCTCTGCTGGACTATTTCACTTAACGTATTGACCTTCAGTTCCATCCATGTTGCTGTAAAAGATGGATTTCGTTTTTTATGTCTGAATAATATTCCGATGATCTGCCAGAACTGAATTTTAAATGGGGTTTTAGGCCTGGATTGACTTTAGATAAACTTATAATTATAGCTCTCTACTTGTGGTAGTCAGTAGCATAGGCCTAAATGTGTTATTGTATTAAATATTTCTCATTCATTGACATCACAATTGTGGATCAAATCTTTGTAGTTTGGATACTTGACTTCTGACAGTTCACTGTTTTGTCTGACTTTAAGTTGTATTTAAGTGATTATTTTCTTGGTTTGCTCTCATTCCAAATTCCTGGGGAATTTAATTACTTGATGAATGAATCAGACATATATTTAATATACACCTGCTGTGTGCAGTATATTGTGCTGGAGGGATGGGTAGGTATAGACATGTAAGACATAATCTCTTACTTCAACCAGAATATGGTTTCATTGGGTTCCTAGGACCAATATGCATAACTGCAGGGACCTCATGCTACGCTGGAGTTGAATCTGGGACTCCAGTTCCAGTCACATTCCTTCATGGCCATGTCATTTTAGCATATCACTTCCCCTATGGCCTCTTAACAGTTAGATAACCCAAGACCACTACTATTTCTGTAGAGTATTTTTTTTTAATTACAAGCCAAATCAGTATCAAATATTATATTTATAATGGTTCTGTGTAATTTACTAACTCATTTACCATAAAATGACATATATTGTACTATTAGAAGAAAATTGTGGGATTTATTAAAAACATCAGTTTATTGTACCACACACTTGATATGGGCTTATAATTGAACACAAATATATAGAATATGAATATCTTTTTTTAGTCCTATCATTAGCTCTTTGAGTACATAAGCATATTCATAAATGATATTATATCTATGTATATCTATGTTTTAAGAATTCTTGTGGCCAGGTGCAGTGGCTCATGCCTGTAATCCCAGCACTTTGGGAGGCTGAGGTAGGTGGATCACCTGAGGTCAGGAGTTAGAGACCATTCTGGCTAACACGGTGGAAACCCGTCTCTACTAAAAAAAAAAAAAAAATTAGCCGGGCATGGTGGTGGACGCCTTTAGTCCTGGCTACTCGGGAGGATGAGGCAGGAGAATGGTGTGAACCTGGGAGATGGAGCTTGCAGTGAGCCGAGGTGTGCCACTGCACTCCAGCCTGGGCGACAGAGCGAGACTCTGTCTCAAAAAAACAAAAAACAAAAAAAAAAAAAAACAAAATTCTTGCATCTCAGGCATGGCCAAGAGGCATATTGTCCTTCATCCTTTCTCAAATACCATAGAATTGGCTCTGACCTCACCTCAGTTTACTTACTGTTTCTTAAGCTATAAAATGATTTGTAGGATCCCATTCACACCTAGTATCCTATGGTTATAAAGACAGTCTCTTGATAGTTATTTGACATGGTGTACACATGGGATCAGTTTCTTTGGTGAACACAGTCTCGCCATGAAATTGATGTGCCATTTGATGTTCATGGAAATACAATTCCTCTGCTGTTAACAGTAAAGTTTCAAAGAAATAGATTCCCAGATTATTTCAAACTCATTAATATAGGAATGATAATATTTTTAATTCTTCGAGATGATAAGATTTTACACATTTTGATGCCAGTAAATAATTTTGTGATAAAAGCAAACACCTGGTTTGCTAGAAAATATTGGCATTCTGCAAGCATAAATTCATTAGAGAGGAATTCCACATGTGTTGCCTCTGAGCTGCAGCTCCTGTGAACTGAAAAAACAGCTAGTTAATGTCTCAGAAGTTACTAGGAAATGTAAAGTACATGCAATTGTCAATGCTTCAAAAATAGAGATAACATCTTATTTTTTATGTAGCCCTAATAGTTAGCTGGAGCTTGGACATATTAGGAAGTCAGTAAGAATACTGACAAACTGACATGTAAGTCAGATTTGCCTGCATCAGGTTTGAAAATTATTCTATTTTAGAATAATTTTGTTCTCTCGTTTCTCAATGAAATTGATGTGTGGTCCATAGATTTCTTACCTTTACTTTATATTCCTTTAGAGCTGTGATGCAAGCTAAATCATTTTTGGGGAAAATAACTTCTTAACCATTTTTGTTGTTGTTAATGCTTCGGATGTGCAGTTATTGTCTGAACATCATCAAGGCACAAGCAACTGACTGTAGCATCCATATTTTTTGACAGTTTTTATTGCTTATGTATTCCAAGAGCTGCCTACAGGATTTCCTTCCTTATATGAGAAATATTGTAGTGATACTCAATTATGTATAAGAGCAAGATTCCTGACTTGGCTAAATACAACTACTTTAGTATTCACTATTTAAACAACATGGCTTTTTAATAAGTAAATCAACATTAAAAAGTGAATAGGAGATTGTAATTTAGTTTTATTAGAAAAGCTTGACTATTTTTATTATCTGATACTCATGTCACATGTAATCACACATTTGATTTTAAAGTAATTTTTATTGGCTTGGCATGGTGGCTCACGCCTGTAATCCCAGCACTTTCGGAGGCCGAGGTGGGTGGATCACCTGAGCCCAGGAGTTTGAGACCAGCCTGAGCAATGTGGGGGAAACCCTGTTTCTACAAAAAATACCAAAAAAAAATTAGCTGGCCTTGGTGCTACATGCCTGTAGTCCCAGCTTCTAGGGAGGCTGAGGTAGGAGGATTGCTTGAGCCTGAGAGGTCGAGGTTGCAATGAGTCAAGATTGCCCCCACTGCACTCCAGCCTGGGCAACAGAGTGAGACCCTGTCTCAAAAAAAAGTATTATAATTGAGGTACATTCATTGACATTTATATTTATGAAATAACCATGAATAATATAAGATGGCCACTTGAAGGTATGCCCTAAGACAGGGGTCTGCAAACTTTCTCTGAAGGGACCAGATAGTACATATTTTAGGCTTGTGGGATATACAAATTTAGTGCTACTACTATTGTCTGCCTTTGTAGCACAAAAGCAGTGATAGTCAATACTGAATGCAAAAATATGTGCATGGCTTTATTCCAATAAAAGTTTCTTTACAATAAATAAGCAGGGGCCATAGTTTGTTGACCCCTGCCCTAATAAATTCATTGACTTGGTCTAATTTCAAGAATCATATAATTTTAATAAAAGTCTGTTAAGTTTCTTTATATAATAAAAATCAAAATTTTATTTTGTTTATTTGAATGGAAATACTTGATGATATTTTCTTATATTTGATTTAAATATATTGATCTAAACCCACCTGTTCTTACCATAAGCCTAGCTATTATAAAAATTACTTATACAATAACTTAATTTTTAAAAATTATTTTCCCTAGAATGTATTGGACTCTTGAACAAAATACCTCCTTATTATTGAACTTTAGGCTTAGCGACTGCAAAATAAATGTTTGGTCTTGATTTAGCTAAGCCTCTTCAAACTATGCAATTCTATATTTCTGTGAGTGTCGTATCATTTGCTGGTAGGACTGGTGCCCTTGTTTGTCGTGTTCTTTTAAAACTCTCTCATTGAGAATGTCACTTCTCCAAGTGATCATATTCTTTTTGAAAGTCACTTCTAGTTTCTATATAAAAAAATGTCTTCTAAAATCAATACCAGTGAAAGTTAATCAGTGATATAATGATTACAGGGTGCCTTGTTTATCATTGGAAGGCTAAGATGGTTATCTCTGTGATGATCCTTCCATGTTATTTGAAAGGACAGAGGGGCAGCTTTTTCTGGCCATGCCACTTCTAATTTGTAAAATGCCCCCATTATAACTCTTATGTAAGAAGGCAGCCTGCCTTTATTGCCATATCCTAAAGAGATTCGTCAGTATTATGCCCAAGTACTCAGGATTTCACCAGCCCTGCTCCCATCTTAAATTTATTGTAGATTCAACATTGTCATAAAGGGCATAATTAGAAAATCATCTCACGTCTCATCTCATTATGTAATTGGGTATAAGGAAACAATCATTCTAAAATATAAAGAAGAAAGATTTGGGTCATGCAGCTGCTTCCTAAATGTTATATTTTTATTTCCATTGCGTCTGTTTTTCCTCATTGAAATGCAGAGATTACTCATACTGAGATACAACTATTTTTCCGCAACTGAGTCTTCAATGCCTGCTATTTTATTAGCCCAAAATAAGAGATGATTGGAAGTGTATTAATGCAAGTGGCAAGTGAAAATCAGCAGGTTCATTCTTCATACTCACTAATTTAACCTTCTGTAGAGCATGCTCATCTTTCTGGTAACTGGCTTTTCTTTCTGCTCCTCCTTTTGAGTGGTTACGGTGTAAGCAACCACATTTTTCCAAGGTGACCATACCTCTCCCATAGAGAGGAAGACAGAGGTTTCTTCGTTACATAAGCTGAATTAATGTAAGTCCATTCTCAGGATTTTAAAGTTGGAACTAGCAAATATTCACCCACTGAAACTCTGAGCTCTTAAATAAAAATGATGCAAACTCACAAGCTGTTGGCAGAAGCTATTTTCTGATATGTTGTTTTTAAAAATAGAAATATTATTCTAAAAAGAGAGAGAAGAAGAAAGAATGAAATACACGCAGAGAGACAGAGTTTAGATGTGAAAATCAACGTCTTGTTTCTCTACAGTGTTTGGATCAGTGGTTCCAGTTCACCCCATTATTCAGCTGGATCTCTGCCCTTGGGTTGTGTGAGATAGCTGTGTATATGTTTAATAAACTCACTTTTGCTAAACTAGTTCAAATGGATTTCTATAACTTAGAACCGAAAAACTAATTGTAAAGTTTATTTCATAGTCTGTATAGCCTTAAAAATATAGAATGTAAATAGAACGCCTACATAACTGTTCTCTCACAAAGTTTGATGGCAAATTATTAAAAGGAATTAATTACTCATGAGATATTCCCCAGAGAAAAAGACCACAAAAAGTTCATGTGTGTGTATTAAATTACTTATTTTTAATAATTTTTGGGTCACTTCTATGAGCGAGGCAACAGTGGTAAGTAGGCAACAGTGGTAAGTAGGCAACAGTGAATAAATACAGAAGTGAGTGTCTAGTTTATTGGGGGAGGGATGTATTAACCAAATAATTCCCCAAATTAGTAGATGATTTTAAAATGTGACAAATGCTGTGAAGGAGGAGTGAGGGACAGTGAGCCAGGGAGAAGAGGCAATGTATGTGAAGGCCCTGTGGCAAATGCAAACAAAGCATTTCGGCATTGATAATCAGAAGGGTTTTTGGTTTTGGTTTTGTTTTTCCAGAAAGCCATTTATCAATTAGGTAGAAAAGCATTGTTTTTCTTTTCTGATCACCATATTTAACTTTTATGTCAGAAGAGCATTCTTGTTTCTGTTTCAAATGTATGTTTCAAGTCACCTAAAACTCTCTTTTCTTAACATTTTTCAAGAAAGGTATGTAATATACAATGTTATTCACACCATGGATTTGTTTAATGAACTCTCCCTTTGTAGTCAGTGCAAAAGAAAATTTCATCTCACGTATATTCATGGTTTCCTAATGGATTGACCAATAAGTTACTGAAGTCCTACTTAGTGTGATGTGACTGTGATGGTGTTCCATCACATTATTCTAAGCCATTCTCAGCTCCATCTAACCCCGGTGGTATTCAGCAAAGACATACGAGCCCAGAACCATGGGAATGTTCATTTCCATCCAGAATTAATAGGAAAAGACACTTTAGTAAGTGTCTTTAGTAAGATACACTTAGAGGAGCAGCATGAAGTAACTCTCTTGGACTAGCATCCCTCTGTTCTTAAACTGCCACCAGTGCTACTATAACATTTCAGTCATATTCTAATAAATGGTGTCAAGCATAGAAGAGAGAAAAATTCTACTTTTGTGACTTCTGATTTCTGAGTGATGTATGCATGAACTATTTACCTGCATACACAAAGAGCTGTACATTTAGTTGCCATGGCAATGCTTATCTGTTACCTTTACAGGGAACAAAATGGTACTTTAACCACAGTTAACTCATCCCCTGAGGTAAAATTGATAAAGCTCCCTTTCTTAACTTTCAGCCAGAATGCTTCAGTTGGCAAAAGTTGGTTTTTCTTTTGTTCTTCTTAAAGAGTGGACAAAGCCAGGTTTCACCCCCATTCTCAATAATTTATATAGCCTTGAGCAAAGATCAAAGTTTCCTGGATATCGTTGTTATAATTTACACTTAGTAAGTGGACAGGAAATATTAATAGGATGGCCATCAGAGAAATTGTGTTTTCCTGACATATGTCCTCTTGGATTACATGTAAGTGTTAGTGAATGCATGACACTGATAACTGCTGGCGTTATTGATGAGGGACTATCAATGATCTGATGCATAGGGTGCCCTTGATAAGAAATCTTTATTGTTCATCAGCATGTTAATGAAAAGAGTCTAGCCAACGTTAGGTATGTGAGGCTAATAATTCCCCAGTCAGTATGCGACTTGGAAATAGAAAGGACAAGTGATTCTAGGACAAATGTGAGAATCCATGTGTGTATTTACAGGCATGATACCCAGGCAGAATTATTAATAACCTCCCTTAGGCTCCCATAGCACTGTGTCCATACTTCCATCATGACACTTACTTCAAATTAATTTTCTTTCTATCCCATTGGGTTACTTGCTTTTTGAAGTAGATGATGCTATTATTTTTATTGATTATCAAGTCTGAAGAAGGAAGAGCTCAATATATGCTTGTTGAATAAAGTCTACCTTGAGAAAGTTACGCTCATTATGCTTTAATATTCTGCGAGAGATACAAAGAAAAGAAGAAAGGAAATCTGAGAGCCATCAGGTAACCGGATGCTCAAATTGGATTACTTCTCGGGCAATGCTCTTGGTTGTGCTTAGACTACTTGTAATAATAACTCTGATTTTACCTTATCTAGAAAAGCTTAAAAGAAAATAGTCCAGGACTGAGAAAGCTATTTTTCATTTTCTTAAATAATTGGCACCTTTGAAAGGCTCCAGAAACTACACTTTTGGAAGTCCCTAGGAATAAAGATTTCTTATTTCCTGGACCTGGCATACGATTTTAGTAAAAGAAATGAATTATTCTATATCCTAACCAACTGTCTTCAATCAAATAACTCCCTGACAGAAATGAGGCAAAATTTTAATCACTAATTTAACCTTTGCAATAAAATTCCTGAGAAAGGATTTTGTCCAAGGCAGAGAAAAAAATCTACAGTACCAACACTGAATATACAAAGTGTACTAAATGTTTTTAAATCAGGAAGTATGCATCTTTTTATCTTCAGTAGTATTTTTTTTTAAATTAACAAAACTTCACCATCAAGACTCCACTCAAATTATGTAGGTTACCCTAGAAGTTTGAGAAATACAAATGTGATAATACAGAAAAGATTATAAAGTTTGTATTCCATGAGATTTTGCAATTTACTCTTCATTGACGTAGAAACAAGTATTGAAATCTCTAAGCTATTCAAGATAGCAATATATAGTGTATTTGGGAAAGTGAAATTACAGCACACAAGCATTATCTCAGTTTGAAAAGTAGGTGTAGGTGGTATGTTGCATAGTTTAGTGTTTGTCTTCTAAAGAAATGCATTAAGTTCCCATTCTTTCTTGATAACCTCTATGTTATCATATCTAATTCTTTGTGATAAAATGCTCTCTGTTTTAGTTTCATGAATCACAGTCAATTTTGTTTTCCTTTGCAAACAAAGAATGAAAAGATCAAATCTCTCTCTCTGCTAGACTGTGGATCTCTTCCTAGCATGGGTGGCCATCCCAAAGTTCTTTTGGCATCTTCCTCTCCCAATGGCCTGAAAGAGTCAACTGGAACCCATTCAATGCTGTTTGTATTCATTAACACTCAATGTATCAAGACAATTTTCCACCTTCTTTCTTTTAAAATATTTTAATATACCTAAATGAGTATCGTAGTCTGTTCAGGCTGCTATAACAAAACACCACAAAGTGGGGAACCTGTAAACAACAGAAACTTCTTTCTCACTGCTCTGGAAGCTGGAACGTCCCAGATCAGTGTGACAGCAGTTTCAATGTCTAGTGAGGACATGCTTCCTCATGGACTGCCATCTTCTTGCTCTAATCTCACATGGTGAAGGGACAAGGGATCTCTCTCAAGACTCTTTTATAAGGGTACTAACCGCATTTATGAGGACTTCATCCCTATGACCTAATCACCTCCCAAAGACTCCATTTCCTAAAACCAGCAACTTTGGAGTGAGGATTTCCACATATGAATTTTGGGGGGGCATAAACATTTAGATCATAGCAATGACTATATAGTAAAATTCTATGAATTCAGGTTTATTGGGAGAAAGGTGGTTTGAATTTAGTGGGAAGGAATTTGTTGGTGTAGATATCTAAATTTAAATCACCTTATTAAGAATTGTCAATACAACTATTTAACTACTAGTCTCTTATTAGAAATGAAACATTCAATACTCCAAAGAAAATAGTTTCTCCGGCCTTTTTTTTTTTTTTTTTTTTTGAGACAGTGTCTCGCTCTGTCACCCAGGCTGGAGTGCAGTGGTGCAGTCTCGACTCACTGCAAGCTCTGCCTCCCGGGTTCATGCCATTCTTCTGCCTCAGCCTCCCGAGTAGCTGGGACTACAGGCGCCCGCCACCATGCCCAGCTAATTTTTTGTATTTTTAGTAGAGATGGGGTTTCACTGCGTTAGCCAGGATGGTCTTGATCTCCTGACCTCGTGATCCACCCACCTCGGCCTCCCAAAGTGCTGGGATTACAGACGTGAGTCACCGTGCCTGGCCCTCTCCAGACATTATACCACGTTTAAATATTTAACTGTTCTATTTTTTTGACATGTTAAATTTGCATTTTGACTTCTAAAAATGTAAAATGTGCATCAAAATTATACATTTTTGGTTTAAATAGTTGAATCATAGATGGCCAATATTGAAAATATATGTTTTTTCAGTATATTGAAAATTTATTCAATATATTAAATATATTCCCATTGTAAGAATCTGTATAGTGATGGGTTAATACAAGTAAATGGAAGCATTAGATTGTGATCTTTAAACAAGCTCTTTTTGTCATTGTAATTGCCTTGGGACTAATGTATGTGACTATTACATTTGTTTCCAACATGATTTTATTTATTTATTATTTGTATTTTTTTTCCAACTCTTGGTTGTGCTTAGACTTGTAATAATAACTCTGATTTCACCTTATCTAGAAAAGTTTCACCTTATCTATGTAGTTTCACTCGGTCACCCAGACTGGAGTGCAGTGGCACATTTAGGATTCACTGCAGCCTCAACCTCCCTGGGCTCAGGTGATCCTCCCATCTCAGCCTCCTTGGTAGCTGGGACTACATACATGTGCCACCATGCCTGGCTATTTTTTTCTATTTTGTAATTTTTTGTAGAAACAGGGTTTTGCCATATTGCCTAGGCTGTGCTCGAATTCCTGGGTTCAGGCATTCTACCTGCTTTGGCCCCCACAAAGTTCTGGGATTACAGGCATGAGCCATCATACTTGGCCTCAATATGATTTTATACCTATTTGAAAAGACATGCTACATGTCATAGATACTCAGTTAAAATAAATTAGCCAGGCATGGTGGCACGTGCCTGTAGTCCCAGCTACTTCGGAGGCTGAGGCAGGAGAATCACCTGAACCCGGGAGGTGGAGGTTGCAGTAAGCCAAGATTGCACCAATGCACGCCAGCCTGGGTGACAGAGCGAGACTCCGTCTCAAATAATAATAATAATAATAATAATAATAATAAATAGTTCAGTTGATTACAGCTAATGAAATCACACACACAACCGCAAACTTCTATTCAAGTAATATTCAGTACAAAACTAATGGATACAGAAAGGAGAAGACTTAGTATTAAGGGTCAGATAGCACTGCCTTGATCTTTCCAAGAAATTCTAATTATTGTCAACTGAACTTCTAGGTGTTAATTAGTGTGACAGAAAAATCAAGCCCTTTTTCACCTTACTGTGACTAATTATATAGTTATATGAGTTTTAATCTCTTCCCATTCAATCTCAAAATGGTGCCTCAAACATGTATTTCCTCAGAAGCTTAAGGATAAGGCAAAAATAGTTTTGGTTGTAACTTCTTTTTTTTTTTTTTTTTGAGACAGAGTCTTGCTCTATCGCCCAGGCTGGAGTTCAGTGGCGCGATCTCCACTCACTGCAAGCTCCGCCTCCTGGGCTCACGCCATTTTCCTGCCTCAGCCTCCCGAGTAGCTGGGACTACAGGCTCCCGCCACCAGGCCCGGCCAATTTTTTGTATCTTTTAGTAGAGACGGGGTTTGACCATGTTAGCCAGGATGGTCTCAATCTCCTGACCTCGTGATCTGCCCACCTCGGCCTCCCAAAGTGCTGGGATTACAGGCGTGAGCCACCACACCTGGCCTGTAACTTTCAATAAACGATTTATTTCACTGAATTCTAGGCTCCTGAAGGTGTATACTGATATGTGGGCAGTGGAAAAATACATATAAAAATTAAAATTTTTTATGTTCATAAGATCATAAGAATGCTATTACTCTGGTGATACTCAAGTCCAATGAATCTGAAATATCATTCTTAATCTTATGCTGATTGTGTCTTGTTAACTTTGTCATCTGTGTAGGCAAGGAGGAACCTCACGGTCAGTCACTTCAGCAAATCTGAGCTTTACGTGGGTGATAGTTTCAGGAGTAGAAAGGAATCATGTCATTTTTTCACTCTTCTCCAAACCTTTGTGGTGATGTAATATTGAACGAATTTACAGACACTAATGATTTTATGTCTGTCAATCCTATCTCACAAATATTTGTCTGCTACATGATACCCACTCTTAATGATAACACCAACAAGTTACCTAAACCTTCATAAATACTCTCAAGCATTGCTACTGGGATTGTATATTAGTAATATCATTTTTAAAAACTGTCGGTATCTAATAAGGTTGAACATATACAATTCATCCTTTTCTTTCCTAGGTATATTTCCAACAGAAACATATACAATGTGCACAACTATGTTCATAGTAGCACTATGGGTAAGAGGCCACAATTTAAAACTACCTAAAGGTCCATCAGCAGTAGAATAAATTGTGATACGTTCACCTATTGGAATCACTTACAGCAATAAAAATAATTGAGTTCTGATTTCACACAATAATATGAATGACTCTCACAAACATAATATTATGTGAAAGAAACCAGAAGAGTATATCATATATGCTTTCATTTACCTAAATTTCCAAAACAATAAAACTAATCAATATTATTAGAAACAGAATAGTAGTTACCTTTGCTGAGAAGAGGTAGAATGGAAAGAGAAGAGAAGAGCTTCTGGCATGTTGATCTAATGTTCTATTCCTTAATCTGATTGGTCGTTACGTGTGTATGTTCAGTTTGTGACAATTTATCAAGACATATATACATATACATATATACACATGTATATCTTGATATATATGTGTGTGTATATATATGTATATATGTATATGTATATATATCTTGATAAATTGAACTCAAATATTTAATTTGTGCTTCTATTAGTTTCCTAGGGCTGCTGTAACAAATTACCACAAGCTGGGTGGTTTGAAACAACAGAAATTTATTGCTTCACAGTGCTGATAGCCAGAAGTCTGAAATAAAAGTTTTACCAGGGTTGTTTAATTCTGGAGGCTTTTAGAGAGAATCTGTTCTATGCCTGTGTTCCTAGCGTCTGGTGTCTGTCAGCAATCTTTGTTATTCATTGGCTTCTAGATGTATCACTCCAACTTTGCCACCTTTTCCACATTATCTTCCTTCCTGTGTTCTCTTCTCTTCTGTCTCTGATAAGGCCACTGGCCACTGGTTTTACTCAGCGCCCATCTGGGTAATTGAGATTTTTAACTTAATTATATCCACAAGGACATTTTTTCCAAATAAGGTCACATTCACAGGTTCCTGGGTGACGTGCCATTTTGGGGGCCACTAATTAATCCACCACAGTGTTCCTTCCCCAAACCCCGCAGAAATATAAAAATATTGTACAGACAAGAAGATTTAAGAAGAGTTAAACACAGATGAGATAGGTTCAAGATTTTGAAAGATCATGAGTCAATATTACTTGATTCAGCAGAATGCAGGAATTAAAGTTAGTTGTCAATGAGCAGCAACTCCAGGCAGTCCCAGGATTTGGAGATACCAGGTACTTCTGGATTCAGGGGTAAAGGCTGGGGCTTAAAATAGTAAATTTGGTTAACAATGTGTGTAAAAAAGTTAAAGCCTTAGATCAGTATCCCCACACTGGGCATCAAGTGAATAACCATCCCATATTGAGGCAGAAAGAAAAGATAATTACAGCTTTATAAAAAAAAAAAAATAAGACAGAGAGGAATCAAAGTGGCTCTGGACTAGTGGACATGAAGAATTGCTGAGGGAGGGTGAGACACTACTGGAACAAGGAAATAAAGCAGCAGCCTATAATTGTAATGGTGCAGACTCCCTCCTATCACCCCGCTATGCTTATCTACCAGGACCCTGGCAGTTGGGCTCATACCCTAGTCAGGAGATTGACGAATTCTTCTCAGCAGAAAATGCTCATTGGACCTGCCTTTGGTGTGGGTGTGGTGATGGTAGTGGTGGCAGGGAGTGTCTCCAAATGAAAATATCAAAACTTCCCTGATCACATACCCAGTTGTTCAATTAGCAATCATCATCCTTCTGCATACAAAGAGCTTTTCATTACCTCACTTATAAATAACAGTGGTTAGCCAAGAGTTACAAGATATTTGAGGAAAGCTTGCATTGTAAAAGAGATTTTTTAAAAATGAGTGTACAGATAAAATGAACTATTAGGAAATAAAGACTATTCAGGGAGATGAAAACTTCACGAAATTACAATGAATATTCTCAAATACATTAAAGAAGCATTTTATAACATCCAGGATGCTATAAAAATGAACATTGAAGAAACTAATAAGAACTCTTGAGAGAGTAAAATATTATAGCGTGAATCCCCCAGAAGGTAGAATAAATTATCAAAGAGATGACAAGATTTTTTTCAAAGGAGGATTGATACAGGAGGTCTGGTTAATAGGAATTTTGAATACCTGAAAAAAATGAGAAAAATAGAGAATGGGAAATTATCGAATAAGTGATGCAAGAAAAATTTCCTTAATTAATAAGCCTGGTTTTCCATGTTTAAAGGGTTCAACAGGTGACCAGCAAAAGGAAACTAAGGTGACTGACATCAAGGCATAGCAGCCAGAAATGTTAGGACACCAAGGGTAAAGATTCTAAAAACTTTGCCAAAAGTGTTAGAGGAAGGTTATATACAATACGACACAAATCAGAGTACCATTGACTTCTCAGGACCAACACTTGAAGCAAAAATCAATAAATTAATGTCTTCAAAGTTTTGAGAGAAAATTACTAATTGCTTTTCACTTATAATTCTATATCTGAAAGATCAGATAGATAGAAAATTTCAGGACAACAAGTTCTCAAAAAACATAACTACAATGTGTCCTTTCACAAGAAAGTTCTGGAGGTTATATGTTATCAAAGTGACTGAATAAGCTGGCAAAGAAGAGTTGAGAACCAGACAGCAGAGAACACACTGATTACAAAAAAAAATTAAGGAGAAAACCGCTTGAGAGAAATGTATGGAATATAAGCAACAGAGAAAACAGAAACTGAAATATATAGAAGAAAATTATTTTCAGTGAAATAAATCATTAGTAAATTTAGATGTTAAATATGTAAATGGATGCTTCCAGGAGAAAAAAAAACACTAAAACTAAATATCTCTAAACAACTTGCTATATGTTTCTGGCTTTTCTGTTTCTTTGATTGATATGCCCTTTCTCCATCCTCATTGTTGGTACGCTAGTCATTCAAAGATTAATCTTAAAATGTAATTCCTTCAAAAATATAGAAGATATCCATGTGTCCTCAGTTAAGGAGAGCTTTCTTAGCATAGACCCAAAATACAGCAATAAAAACAGAAATTAAAATCTGACCACATTATAATGTTAAAGTCTTATAACAAAGTCTAAAGCAAAAAAAAGAAAAAAAACATAAACATGTTTAAGAGGTAAATGACAGAGTGAAAAAGTAAATTTCCAATGGATAATATGACAAAAAATGGTGTGTAAAATCTGTAAAGTTTTCTGAGTCAACAGGAAAGATATAAAGCACAATAAAATAAACTCATGCAAAAAATGGTCAAAGTTATAGTATTATAATTCACAGAAGATAAAATCCAATTATGAGAGGATGGTCAACTTCCACTTTTATCAGTAAACAACAACTTAAAACAATAGTGAGTTCCTATTTTTCACCCATCAGATTGATTTTTAAAATCTGTTTATCACGTGTTAGGGAACACATAAGGAACGTTTTAATCTCAGATATTGCTAGTAAGAGTATACATTTGCACAACCATTTTTGGAACTATTTAGAAACAGCTCATAAAATTGAAAATCTGGATGCCTCATTACAACATTAACCATCTAATTTATTATTCATTCTGGGACACCTTTGAACATGAAAGAGAGCACTATTAAAATGTATGTCAGAACAAGGCATAAACTGGAGTTATCCCAGGCTAATCTATACTGTCGCCCTCTCTATGATCCACTTTGTGTATAGAACCTGGTTAGCTTCTTGTCCATGTGTACTATGTGTGTGTGAAACTACTCTTTGTCACATAGTGTATAACAGCAAAAAAATTAGGAACAGGCCAGGCGCTGTGGCTCATGCCTGTACTCCCAGCACTTTGGGAGGCCAAGGTGGGTGGATCACCTGAGGTCAGGAGTTTGAGACCAGCCTGGCCAACATGGAGAAACCCCGTCTCTACTAAAAATACAAAATTAGCCGAGTGTGGTGGTGCGTGCCTGTAATCCAGCTGCTCGGGAGGCTGAGGCAGGAGAATCGTTTGAACCCAGGAGGCAGAGGTTGCAAAGAGCAGAGATCGAGCCATTGCACTTCAGCCTGGGCAACAAGAGAGAAACTCCATCTCAAAAAAAAAAAAAAAAAAAAAAAAAAATTGGGGAGCATCTGTCAAAAGGAAGCTCAATAGATAAAATAGATAACACAGAATAGTAAATAACAAGGAAGACAGATGAACCAGATTTCTCTCTGTATCAGTACCAATAGACATGCAGTACACACACTTAGGTATAAATAGAAAATTCAAAATTCCAGAATATTATTCAGTAACATATATAACATTATATATCTCTTATGTTGTATATATAACATATATATATACATCAAACATTACATATGATGTTAATTGATATAAGTGCAAGTATAAAAATGGAATGGAAGAATATACCTCAAAATTATAACAGTGGTTGTCTCTGGCAATTTAGAAAATATCTGGATGTGGTTTAAGGAGAATTAAGCTATATTAATAACATTTAATTTCTTTAAAAATCTGAAGCAAATATGACAGATTTTAAAGTTGATATATATGAGTTGGAGAAGGTGTATATGTATGTTTTTAATTTCTTGTATATTTAGTGATTTTTTTTCTCAAAGTAAAAACAAAATAAATCCTCTTTCACTAAGCTTTCATTGATCTCTTTAAGCAAAACATTATCTCTGTGTGTCCTCTGTATGCCTCTAACACTATAGCTCTCATAAGAGTTATGCTTTCTGCCTATGGAGTTTATCTCTCCCATTACACTGGAAAAGCTTAATTGAAAAAGCAGTATCTCATCCCCTTTTGTATCTCTGCACAACACCTGACCAAATATCTGTTGCACAGTAAATACCCAATAAGATTTTATTAAACACAATACCAAAGGAATAGAATGGTGTACATAGAAAAACTTGCTCTTTTTAGGCAACTCTAGAAAAATGTTAAATTTTTCCTTTTGTCATGCTTTTCTTCACACAGTGGACCTATGTTTCACACCTATGTTATGTTTCTATTGACATACTTTTAGAATGAATACTTGGAAAATATAGTGCTTTATAATATACATGTTCCTAGCATATTGGAGATACACCAGACTCTAATTGTCAAACCAAATGTAGGCTAGCTTGGTAATCAAAGGGAATTGTTTTGATTTCTCCTGTCTCATATATATCTATTATTTGTCCTAATGCTGAGTTCTAGACTGCTGAATGAACTGTGACATTTTTCTTGCTTACTCCATTGTGCCACCTTACCTCCATTTGTCACTCTAGTAATGTTAACATCTGCTGTCAACACCAATTAACTTTTTATTTTTATTTTTATTTTCTTTTTTGAGATGGAGTTTCACTCCGTCGCATGGGCTGGAGTGCAGTGGCACAATTTCGGCTCACTGCAACCTCCGCCTCCCGGGTTCAGGCGATTCTCCTGCCTCAGCAATTAACATTTTGTAAACATCTACTGGGTCCATAGTAGAATGTCAGTTACTTGTTGCTCATTTAGAGACTAGTTGTTAAGCAAAACTTGACTACAATATGGCATTTGCTTTGAGTTTATTTTTTTTAATTTCAAGTTTCATGGCTTTTGTTTTTCCATTCTCATAAACAAAACATATGCTTTTATTCCCTGACAGTTATCAGAGTTTGTTCAGTTGAACAATGCCCAACTTGCAAATGAATACTTTAGCAAATACATATGGTGGATATACAAATACATATGTGAATTCATTTGGCTCTAACATGAACTTATTGAATGCGCTATGTTGAATTATCTTTTATCAAAAGAACTGTTAGTAACTGAGAACATCAAAAAATTATGCTTGCTCATACATACATAAATGCTATACTTAGGTTTTAATGCTAGCTTTTAAAATGTCTTCTTTCCCCACTACTTACACTAAAAGGATTTCCTTATTCTTGAAAGTGAAATATATTTTTAAGGACAGGTTTTAAAAAAATTTTTAGATTTTTTTGTTTGTTTCCAGTTTTCTCTGCTTTTTCAGACTTACGACTAGACATGCCTGGCTCTAATTGGCCTCTCAGATTGTTATCCAGCTTTCCTTTGAGACAATATTTTGTACAAAGTGTGTTCTCTTAGCTGGTTGATTCCAGAGATGGCTGGAATCCATGCACAGTGTAGTGTTTCACAGTTAGACCTGACTAGTTATCCTGGCACTTTGAAACAGTTGGTTTCAGGTACCCTTCCACACATACATACAAAAGATGTGCTGATGATAGCACTTACTTTTCAGAGAGGTCTTTTCATCATAATTAGAAGGTTTTTGTTTGTTTGTTGTTGTTTTTAAAAAAGCCTGAATAGAAATATACAATCTGTGCATGGCTTTGATGATTCTTTAGTTAAGAAGGGCAGGAACAGCCTTGGGGAACACTTACTGACTTGGCATCATGAAGAAACTCACAAGCACCTCCAGATGAGCGGAAAAGCAAGATTATTTCATTCATTTTACATCCACAATACCACATCGAGTGGCTGGTCAGTTACTTGCTCATGTTGTCAAAGCTGACCCTTAAAGAGTTCATCTGGCTAAAAATCAAATACCGTATACCCAGAGTATTAGATATGCATCAGCGGGTGGCCAGGGTTTTAAGGCAGGAAGTATATTATAGGTGCCTGGTATTTACCAGGCTCTCTGGAGCCAGAAGCATTTTTTATCAGAAAGGTTTTGGAAATCGTGCTCAGCCCCTGGCATCTTTTTGGTCCTCTCTTGATCTCTAGTCCAGCTGTTGAATGAAAAGAAATGAAGCTGAAGAGGCATCAGTGTGGCTACAGCTGGTGTTACGGAGGTTGGTGTCATGCTACGAGATAACACACACATTATTTTTACTCATGTGGAAGGCTGCCTTGCTGCGCATTTCCACGGCTGTCAGAAAGATTGATTCCTGAAATATTTTGAAAAAATGCTAAGTACTTAGCTACTTTGGGTATTTACCCAGGGGCACCACAGCTGCCTGGCATTGTAGTATGGCAGCTGAACAGTAATCACTGCTATTTCTCTGATTTGTTTGTCTCTTTGTCAGCATCTGAGAGGAGGGAGGTTCAATCCCAGAGCGGAGCCCTCACTCCCCAGTGATCTCATTCAGCCCATGGCTTTAAATACTCTCTGCAATGCTAATGACTCCCAAATTTATATCTTTGGCCCTGATGTCATCCCTGCATCCCAGACTCATATATCTGGCTGCCTATTAAATAACACTGCTTTGATGTCTACGAAGTATCTGAAATTTAACATAAGCAAAACCAAATTTCTGATCTGTCCTCCCATATGTGCCCCAAGTTATTATCCCACCATCTTCCCACAGGAGGAAATGGCAACTCCTTTCTTGTGGTTGCTCCAGCCAAAGCCTTGTGATCATCCTTGACTGCTCCCTTACTTTGTATCCCACATCCCAAAGTATCCATCTTGAAAGTGGATTCAGTACATGAACGCCTCTCTACCGCTGCTGCCGTAATCCAAACCAACGACAAATCTCATCTGGATGATTATAATTGCCTCCTAACATGTCACCCTGCTTCCTCTTCCCAATAGTGTACTTTCCCATGGCAGTAAAAGGGAATCCTTAAACGCAAATTACATTACATTATCTTCTGCTTAGGAATCACCAGTGGCCAGATACAGTGGCTTACATCTGTAATTCCAGCACTTTGGGAGGCCAAAGCAGGAGGATTGCTTGAGCACAGGATTTTGAGACGAGCCTGGGTCACAAAGTGAGAACCCCATCTCTTAAAAAAAAATAAAAATTAACTAGGCATGGTGGTACGCATCTGTAGTCCCAGCTAATTTGGGGGCTGAGGTGGAAGGATCAGCTGAACCCAGGAGATCAAGGCTGCAGTGAGTCACGATCGCGCCACTGCACTCCATCCAGCCTGGGCAACAGAGTGAGACCCTGTCTCAAAATAAACAAACAAACAAACAAAGGAAATCACCAGTGAATTTCAATCCCAAGGTCCAAACCAAACCTGCAAAACCATAAGTGATCTGACTCTCTCATATTTGTTTGCTTATCCTTCTGTTATTTCCTTAGCCGATTTCCTTAACTCATTCACCTGCATATTCAATGGCCTTTTCATTTCTCTTCGAATATACCAGGCATGTTTCCACCTAAGTGCCTTTGAACTTGGTCATCTCTTTTACTGGAATGCTCTTCTCCCAGGTGTTTACATGGCCTGGTTCCTCTTTTCACTCAAAGCCCATGCCCACTCAAAGGCTGTATCTCCTTGTCAGTAAGATCTTTCCTCACCAGCCTTTATAAAATATAGCACTGCTCCCAATGGTCTATTATCCCGCTATATTTTCATAATGGCCTTTATAATCCTGATGTCTTTTCCCACTGAATGAAGGCTTTGTTTTGTTCACTGCCAGTTCTCCAGCACCAAGAACAGTGCCTAGTGCACAGAGGGCTTTCATAAGCATCTGTGGAAAGTGCAAACATTCACCTGATTCTTCTTTCTATCTCTATCTCCACCAGCTATAAAACTGTGCTTAGAATACCTGAACATTTTATTTTAATGAAATTACCTCTGCAATATCTTTAGCTCTTCAGTGGAAAAATCTTTCAAACTCCAGGGTCTCATGGAGCTCATGTCTCCATCTCTGACTTAAAAAATAGTCCATGAAACACATTATTCTGGAAACTGAGGTTGTGAAAAGCAGATCTTGCTGTACCCTCCAGTCTTTGTGTGGTCTCTAACACGTGGTGCCATAGTGACAGTGTCTGGGTAGAACAGATGTTTTTAGTGATCTGAAAATCCCTATAAAGAAAAGGCATTTCCTACATCTTGGAGAGAAACTTGAAAGTTCACAAACATGTTAAGTCTAACAATTTCTTAAACTTGCCATTTGCTTTTATCCACTTCCAGGATAACCATAATGTTTGCAACTCATCTTCTGTATCTCCCCCAAATAATTCATGTTTCCTTTTCCTCCTTGTCTTACATTTCAATGAGTGAGAAGTGAGGCATCTTACTCTTATTTCGTATTAAAGCCCTGTGCTAATATTTCTAAAATTCTCTTTTATGATTTAGTTAGATTTCAGAAGTGAAAGGCATAGTTTTGTTCTGTTTTCCATGAGTTTGCTAGTTCTTTGAGGAAGAGGGACCACAGAATTCAGTATTAGTGTTTGTCGTAACACTCAGCAAAAGCCTTACCTGTGGTATACACTCAATAATATTTGTTCATTTGGGTTTTAACTTTCTTCAAATCTCCTCAGTGTTATAATTACCTGTCCTTTTCATTAGAAATCCAAACCTGATTAGCAATTGTTTTTCAAGAGAATAAGCCACTCGTCTTCTCTGATAGTATTGGATTGGACATCAATAAGGCATAGCTTCCCAACGGATGTGCAGTGGCACATGATTGTACTCCAGATGGATTTCAAATGTGCTCAGACAATGATTCCCGTAAGCTCCCAGGGGCAGCTGGAGGCTCTAGACCAATCATTTCTAACCACAAGGTTGTGTATTCCAGGGTACTCTACAAAAATTATAATTTCCATTATGTGCTATGGCCTGAGAAATGTTGAGAGTTTCTCTAGTCCAGTACTGCCTAACTAAACTATCTGTGCAGTCATGGAAATGTTCTGGATCTGCCTTCCAATAAGGTAACCACAGTGCAGCTGGAATTTAAACTCTAAACTATATAAACCATTAGGAACCAAAGATGAAAAATAAGCACAATTCAGCAATTTATCAGATTCAACAAGTATTAATTTGAGGCGTTAACAACCCACAGTGGTACCAGCAGGCAGAAATTAAATTAATACATCACTAACTTGAGAATAAAGGCATCAAAGGAAACCTCATCTTTTAATGTGGCTAACATTGTTGGATATTAGCTGGCTGATGCTAGCTATGTATGCTTTTTCTCTTGTCTTTTTGTTTGATGATGTGGCAAATGACAGTGCTGTTGCCTGAAGATGGCTTCAAAGTCACACCTGCATGCCTTACTGTATTGGGTTTAGGTGAATTCTGGTGTCTGTGTTGTTCTTCTAATGGGGCCTGGAGCAATCTAATCATTTGCATTTGGGTCCTATAGACTGTATGGTGTTTATCACCCACTCTCCATCTTAGATGATCTGCCAATCATTGATGAGGTGAAAGCTGTGTTTGGCAATGCTTTCATGCTCGGTTAATCACTGTGGAATTAGCTATTGCTTGTAGCACTGTTTAATCCAAGCAAGAGTATTCTGGAGTCTGTACATCTGTAAGTCAAAATTTACAACCTAATGTCAATTTACGATGAGGAAAAGCAAGTTAGATAACATATTGCATATTCATAAATTACTCCTAAGAGATAATTAGTACCTGGCCTCCACCTCATGATTCCTCTGTTTGTTAGTTCTTACAATGCAATGGTTGTGGAGATGCCTATTTGATCATATTTCTCAAGGAGACTCTGATCCAGTCTGTTCTACTGCCACATTAACCTCTGCCCTCAAAATACAGCAAGTCAACCTCTGTTTCTTTATTCATGCTGCTCCCTCTTTCTGGAATGGCCCATCCCACCTTTCTTCTCAGGTACATTTTAGCCTTACTTATGGAGGCACTGAAATCTTTAATATTAGTATTAATGTACACTAGCATGTATGGAACACATTTTTTGTGTGTGTCAGGCATAACAGCCACCTTAACTAGGTATTTCACTTAAACATCACAACAGGACTTCAAGGTATATTTTTTCAAGAGATATATATTTTATACCTATCTCATAAATGAGGAATCTGAGCTTCGAATATGTGAAGCAATTTTCATAAAATAATTTTGTAATGAAGTAGAGTAAGGGTTTAAGCTAGGACTTACTGATTCTAAAGTCTTTGTTCTTTCCATTGCAAATAAAGGAGACAAAGAAGTCTGTTAAAGGTATCTAATGAAGGAATCTGTTAGCCATTAACCTTGTACTCACTTGAGACACAGTTGAAACATAGTAAAACAGCTTTGTAGATTTCGTGCTTGGCTTATTGATTTCCAAATCCTATTTTCTTTTTGCTACCATCTTACTTCCTGCATCATAATGGAAACCAACAAAAGAATTATTTGTCAAGCATCTGAGGAACAGCATGGTGGACCAAACGTCTTGGTCCTTCCTGGGCAAACAGATGCATTGTCTTCTGCACCTATACATGTCCCTCATTCATGAATTTCGCCCTCTGATTTATATCCTATCTCTTCTATCTTTTAACTAAGAACTGTGAAATCACCCATATGCAGGACTACATGGTCTATCTTTTTATTAAACATTGTCTATCATGTGTTTTTGTTTTTTGTTTTGTTTTTGTTTTTGAGACACATGCTCACTCTGTCGACCAGGCTGGAGTGCCGTGGCGTGATCTCGGTTCACTGCAACCTCTGCCTCCCATGTTCAAGTGATTCTCCTGCCTCAGCCTCCTGAGCAGCTGGGACTACAGGCATGAGCCACCATCCTGGCTAATTTTTGTATTATTATTAGAGACGGGATTTCCCCATGTCGGCCAACCTGGTCTCAAACTCCTGGCCTCAAGCGATCCTTCTGCCTTGGCCTCCAAAAGTGCGGTGATTACAGGCAAGAGCCACCACACCCAGCCTCTATCATATGTTGTTGAATTCTTGGTCATACCTATTCAATCAGAGTGTAAATTACTTGTGCGTAGTATCTTGTTTTGTATTTGTATTTATTTGGTCTTGCCCTATGGCACCAGCCAAAATGCAAGGATAATCACTGGCAGTTTTTACATATTGTTGATTATGTGAATGATTATCTTCACATTATAACTAAACACAGCAAGAAAAAAAAAGGAAATAAAACATAAGGGAGTTTCAGTACACTTAGCAGCACATTTCTCAGCAGAAACCTTACAGGCCAGACGACAGTGGGATGATATTTTCTTTTTTTTTTTCTTTTATTATGCTTTAAGTTCTAGGGTACATGTACATAATGTGCAGGTTTGTTACATATGTATACTTGTGCCATGTTGCTGTGCTGCACCCATCAACTCGTCAGCACCCATCACCTCGTCATTTACATCATGTATAACTCCCAATGCCATCCCTCCCCGCTCCCTGCTCCCCATAATCGGCCCCGGTGTGTGATGTTCCCCTTCCAGAGTCCAAGTGATCTCATTGTTCAGTTCCCACCTATGAGTGAGAACATGCGGTGTTTGGTTTTCTGTTCTTGCGATAGTTTGCTGAGAATTATGGTTTCCAGCTGCATCCATCTCCCTACAAAGGACACAATCTCATCTTTTTTATGGCTGCATAGTATTCCATGGTGTATATGTGCCACATTTACTTAATCCAGTCTGTCACTGATGGACATTTGGGTTGATTCCAAGTCTTTGCTATTGTGAATAGTGCCGCAATAAACATACGTGTGCATGTGTCTTTATAGCAGCATGATTTATAATCCTTTGGGTATATACCCAGTAATGGGATGGCTGGGTCATATGGTACATCTAGTTCTAGATCCTTGAGGAATCGCCATACTGTTTTCCATAATGGTTGCACTAGTTTACAATCCCACCAGCAGTGTAAAAGTGTTCCTATTTCTCCACATCCTCTCCAGCACCTGTTGTTTCCTGACTTTTTAATGATCGCCATTCTAACTGGTGTGAGATGGTATCTCATTGTGGTTTTGATTTGCATTTCTCTGATGGCCAGTGATGATGAGCATTTTTTCATGTGTCTGTTGGCTGTATGAATGTCTTCTTTTGAGAAATGTCTGTTCATATCCTTTGCCCACTTTTTGATGGGATTGTTTTTTTCTCGTAAATTTGTTTGAGTTATTTGTAGGTTCTGGATATTAGCCCTTTGTCAGATGAGTAGATTGCAAAAATTTTCTCCCATTCTGTAGGTTGCCTGTTCACTCTGATGGTAGTTTCTTTTGCGTGCAGAAGCTCTTTAGTTTAATTAGATCCCATTTGTCAATTTTGGCTTTTGCTGCCGTTGCTTTTGGTGTTTTAGACATGAAGTCCTTGCCCATGCCTATGTCCTGAATGGTATTACCTAGGTTTTCTTCTAGGGTTTTTACGGTATTAGGTCTAACATTTAAGTCTCTAATCCATCTTGAATTAATTTTCGTGTAAGGAGTAAGGAAAGGATCCAGTTTCAGCTTTCTACTTATGGCTAGCCAATTTTCCCAGCACCATTTATTAAATAGGGAATCCTTTCCCCATTTCTTGTTTTTGTCAGGTTTGTCAAAGATCAGATGGCTGCAGATATGTGGTATTATTTCTGAGGACTCTGTTCTGTTCCATTGGTCTATATCTCTGTTTTGGTACCAGTACCATGCTGTTTTGGTTACTGTAGCCTTGTAGTACAGTTTGAAGTCAGGTAGCGTGATGCCTCCAGCTTTGTTCTTTTGACTTAGCATTGTCTTGGCAATGTGGGGTCTTTTTTGGTTCCATATGAACTTTAAAGCAGTTTTTTCCAATTCTGTGAAGAAAGTCATTGGTAGCTTAATGGGGATGGCATTGAATCTATAAATAACCTTGGGCAGTATGGCCATTTTCACGATATTGATTCTTCCTATCCATGAGCATGGAATGTTCTTCCATTTGTTTGTGTCCTCTTTTATTTCAATGAGTAGTGGTTTGTAGTTCTCCTTGAAGAGGTCCTTTACATCCCTTGTAAGTTGGGTTCCTAGGTATTTGATTCTCTTTGAAGCAATTGTGACTGGAAGTTCATTCATGATTTGGCTCTCTGTTTGTCTGTTACTGGTGTATAAGAATGCTTGTGATTTTTGCATATTAATTTTGTATCCTGAGACTTTGCTGAAGTTTTTTATCAGCTTAAGGAGATTTTGGGCTGAGACAGTGGGGTTTTCTAGATATACAATCATGTCATCTGCAAAGAGGGACAATTTGACTTCTTCTTTTCCTGACTGAATACCCTTGATTTCTTTCTCTTGCCTGATTGCCCTAGCCAGAACTTCCTTCGCTATGTTGAATAGGAGTGGTGACAGAGGGCATCCCTGCTTGTGCCAATTTTCAAAGGGAATGTCACCAGTTTTTGCCCATTCAGTATGATATTGGCTGTGGGTTTCTCATAAATAGCTCTCATTATTTTGAGATACGTTCCATCAATACCGAATTTATTGAGCGTTTTTAGCACGAAGTGCTGTTAAATTTTGTCAAAGGCGTTTTCTGCATCTATTGAGATAATCATGTGGTTTTTGTCTTTGGTTCTGTGTAAATGCTGGATTACGTCTATTGATTTGCATATGTTGAACCAGCCTTGCATCCCAGGGATGGAGCCCACTTGATCATGGTGGATAAGCTTTTTTATGTGCTGCTGGATTCAGTTTGCCAGTATTTTATTGAGGATTTTTGCATTGATGTTCATGAGGGGTATTGGTCTAAAATTCTCTTTTTTGTGTGTTGGGTCTCTGCCAGGCTTTGATATCAGGATGATGTTGGCCTCATAAAATGAGTTAGGGAGGATTCCCTCTTTTTCTATTGATTGGAATAGTTTCAGAAGGAATGGTACCAGCTCCTCCTTGTACCTCTGGTAGAATTCAGCTGTGAATCCGTCTGGTCCCGGACTTTTTTCCGTTGGTAGGCTATTAATTATTGCCTCAATTTCAGAGCCTGCTATTGGTCTATTCAGGGATTCAACTTCTTCCTGGTTTAGACTTGGGAGAGTGTATGTGTCCAGGAAATTATCCATTTCTTCTAGGTTTTCTAGTTTATTTCCGTAGAGGTGTTTATAGTATTCTCTGATGGTAGTTTGTATTTCTGTGGGGTCGGTGGTGATATCCCCTTTATCATTTTTTATTGCATCTATTTGATTCTTCTCTCTTTTCTTCTTTATTAGTCTTGCTAGCGGTCTGTCAATTTTGTTGATCTTTTCAAAAAACCAACTCCTGGATTCATTGATATTTTGGAGGGTTTTCTGTGTCTCTTTCTCCTTCAGTTCTGCTCTGATCTTAGTTATTTCTTGCCTTCTGCTACCTTTTGAATGTGTTTGCTCTTGCTTCTCTAGTTCTTTTAATTATGATTTAGGGTGTCAATTTTAGATCTTTCCTGCTTTCTCTTGTGGGCATTTAGTGCTATAAATTTCCCTCTACACACTGCTTTAAATGTGTCCCAGAGATTCTGGTATGTTGTATGTTTGTTGTCATTGGTTTCAAAGAATATCTTTATTTCTGCCTTCATTTTGTTACGTACCCAGTTGTCATTCAGGAGCAGGTTGTTCAGTTTCCATGTAGTTGAGCGGTTTTGATTGAGTTTCTTAGTCCTGAGTCCTAGTTTGATTGCACTGTGGTCTGAGAGACAGTTTATTATAATTTCTGTTCTTTTACATTTGCTGAGGCGTGCTTCACTTCCGACTATGTGGTCAATTTTGGAATAAGTGCGATGTGGTGCTGAGAAGAATGTATATTCTGTTGATTTGGGGTGGAGAGTTCTGTAGATGTCTATTAGGTCCGCTTGGTGCAGAGATGAGTTCAATTCCTGGATATCCTTGTTAACTTTCTGTCTCGTTGATCTGTCTAATGTTGACAGTGGAGTGTTGAAGTCTCTCATTATTATTGTATGGGAGTCTAAGTCTCTTTGTAAGTCTCTAAGGACTTGCTTTATGAATCTGGGTGCTCCTGTATTGGGTGCATATATATTTAGGATAATTAGTTCTTCCTGATGAATTGATCCCTTTACCATTATGTAATGGCCTTCTTTGTCTCTTTTGATCTTTGATGGTTTAAAGTCTGTTTTATCAGAGACTAGTATTGCAACCCCTGCTTTTTTTTGTTCTCCATTTGCTTGGTAGATCTTCCTCCATCCCTTTATTTTGAGTCTGTGTGTATCTCTGCATGCGAGATGGGTCTCCTGAATACGGCAAACTGATGGGTCTTGACTCTTTATCCAATTTGCCAGTCTGTGTCTTTTAATTGGACCATTTAGTCCATTTATATTTAAGGTTAATATTGTTATGTGTGAACTTGATCCTGTCATTGTGATATTAGCTGGTTATTTTGCTCGTTAGTTGATGCAGTTTCTTCCTAGCATCAATGGTCTTTACATTTTGGCATGTTTTTGCAATGTCTGGTACCGGTTGTTCCTTTCCATGTTTAGTGCGTCCTTCAGGGTCTCTTGTAAGGCAGGCCTGGTGGTGACAAAATCTCTAAGCATTTGCTTGTCTGTAAAGGATTTTATTTCTCCTTCCCTGAGGAAACTTAGTTTGGCTGGATATGAAATTCTGGGTTGAAAATTGTTTTTTTTAAGAATGTTGAATATTGGCCCCCACTCTCTTCTAGCTTGTAGAGTTTCTGCCAAGAGATCTGCTGTTAGTCTGATGGGTTTCCCTTTGTGGGTAACCTGACCTTTCTCTCTGGCTGCCCTTAACATTTTTTCCTTCATTTCAACTTTGGCAAATCTGACAGTTGTGTGTCTTGGAGTTGCTGTTCTCGAGGAGTATCTTTGTGGCGTTCTTTATATTTGCTGAATTTGAATGTTGGCCTGCCTTACTAGGTTGTGGAAGTTCTCCGGGATGATATCCTGAAGAGTGTTTTCCAACTTGGTTCTATTTTCCCCCTCACTTTCAGGCACACCAATCAGACGCAGATTTGGTCTTTTTGCATAATCCCATATTTCTTGGAGGCTTTGTTCATTTCTTTTTCCTTTTTTTTCCTCTAGACTTCTCTTCTCGCTTCATTTCATTCATTTGATCTTCAATCATTGATAGTCTTTCTTCCAGTTGATCAAGTCGGTTACTGAACCTTGTGCATTTGTCATGTATTTCTCATGTCATGGTTTTAATCTCTGTCAATTCGTTTATGGCCTTCTCTGCATTGATTATTCTAGTTATCCATTCTTCCATTCTTTTTTCAAGATTTTTAGTTTCTTTGCGCTGGATACATAGTTCCTCCTTTAGCTCTGAGAAGTTTGATCGACTGAAGCCTTCTTCTCTCAACTCATCAAAGTCATTCTCCGTCCAACTTTGATCCATTGCTGATGATGAGCTGCGTTCCTTTGGAGGGGGAGATGCGCTCTGATTTTTTGAATTTTTTGAATTTCCAGCTTTTCTGCCCCACTTTTCCCCCATCTTTGTGATTTTATCTGCCGTTGGTCTTTGATTCTGATGGGGTTTTGGTGTTTTCCTTCTAACAGTCAGGACCCTCAGCTGTAGGTCTGTTGAAGATTGCTTGAAGTCCACTCCAGACCCTGTTTGCCTGGGTATCAGCAGCGGAGGCTGTAGAAGATAGAATATTGCTGTACAGCGAGTGCTGCTGTCTGATTCTTGCTCTGGAAGCTTCGTCTCAGGGGTGTACCCCACCATGTGAGGTGTGGGGTGTCAGTCTGCACCTAGTGGGGGATGTCCCCCAGTTAGGCTACTCAGCAGTCAGGGACCCACTTGATCAGGCAGACTGTCCGTTCTCAGATCTCAACCTCCTTGCTGGGAGATCCACTGCTCTCTTCAAAGCTGTCAGACAGGGTCATTAACATCTGCAGAGGTTTCTGCTGTTTTTTTTGTGTGTGTGTGTGTGTTTTGTTTTTTTCTGTTTTTTGTTTTTTGTTTTTTTTGTTTTTTTGCTATGCCCTGTCCTCAGAGGTGGAGTCTACAGAGACAGGCAGGCCTCCTTGAGCTGAGGTGGGCTCCACCCAGTTCGAGCTTCCTGGAGGCTTTGTTTACCTACTTAAGTCTCAGCAATGGCAGGCGCCCCTCCCCCAGCCTCGCTGCTGCCTTGCAGTTAGATCTCAGACTGCTGTGCTAGCAATGAGGGAGGCTCCGTGGGCATGGGACCCTCCCAGTCAGGTGTGGGATATAATCTCCTGGTGTGCCGTTTGCTAAGACCCTTGGTAAAGTGCAGTATTAGAGTGAGAGTTACCCAATTTTCCAGGTGTTGTGTGTCTCAGTTTCTAAAGGGATTCCCTTCCCCCTTGAGCTTCCCAGGTGAGGCGATGCCTCGCCCTGCTTCAGCTCTGGCTGGTCAGGCTGCACCAGCTGACCAACACTGATTGTCTGGCACTCCCCAGGGAGATGAACCCAGTACCTCAGTTGAAAATGCAGAAATCACTCATCTTCTGTGTCGCTCGTGCTGGGAGCTGGAGGCTGGAGCTGTTCCTATTCGGCCATCTTGCTCGCACCCCTTGGGATGATATTTTCAAAGTGATTAAGGAAAAACATGCCAAACAAAAATACCATGCCAAGAAAAGCTGTCCTTCAGAAATGAAGGGGAGATAAAGACTTCCCAGACAAACAAAAGTCAAGGGAATTCCTCACCACCAGACATGTCTTACAAGAAATGCTAAAGGAACTTCTTCAAGCTGAAAGAAAAGAATGCTTGTGAGTAACACAAAAGCATTTGAAAGTATAAAACTCACTGGTAAAAGTAAGTACAAAGTCAAATTAAGAATACTTTAGGCCAAGTGTGGTGGCTCACACCTATAATCCCACAACTTTGCGAGGTCAATGTGGGTGGATCACCTGAGGTCAGGAGTTCAAGACCAGCCTGGCCAACATGGCAAAACCCCGTCTCTACTAAAAATACAAAAAGTAGCTGGGTGTGGTGGCACACGACTGTAATCCCAGCTACTCAGGAGGCTGAGGCAGGAGAATTGCTTGAACCTGGGAGGCAGAGGTTGCAGTGAGCGAGATCGCGCCACTGCACTCCAGCCTGGCAACACAGCGAGACTCTGCCTCAAAAATAAAAAAAAAAAAAGAATATTGTAATACGGTAATGGTGGTGTGTAAATTCCTTATATCTTTAGTAAGAAGGTTAAAAGATAAAACTATTAAAAATAATAACTACACTAAGTTATTATGGTACCTGTAATATAAAAAGATTTAAATTATGACATCAAAAATTCAAAATATGAATATGTGTGGAGTTTAAGTGAACAATTTTTTTGTGTGTGGTCAGAGTTAAATTGTTATCAATTTAAAATAACTTATAAGATGTTTTTGTAAGCCTCATGGTAACCACAAAGCAAAAAACTTATAATAGATACACTAACTGTACAAAGCAAGGAATCAAACCACAGTACTAGAGCAAATCACTTAACCACAAAGGTAGACAGTAAAAGAGAAAGAAATTTTAAAGGCGTTTACAAAACAACTCAAAAACAGTGACTATAATGGCAGTAGTAAGTCCTTACCTATCAATAAGTAATATGAATTAAATTGATTAAATTATCCAGTCAAAACATATAGAGTGGCTGAATGGATTAAAAAACAAGACTCTTCTATATGGTACCTATAAAAAATTCACTTTACTGGTAAGGACACACAGAGACTGAAAGTGAAAGTATGAGAAATATATTGTATGTAAATAGAAATAAAAAACAATAGGAGTAGCTATACTTAAATCAGGTAAAATAGACTTTAAGTCAAAAGCTATGAAAAGAGACAAAGTCATTATATAGTGATAAAGGGGCCAATTCAGCAAGAGGATGTAGCGATTATAGACATATATGTACATCACATTGGAGCACCTAAATATACAAAGGAAATAGTAATAGGTCTGAAAGAGAGAAAGACTGCAATACAGTAACAGTAGGGACATTTAACAACCCACTTTCAGCAATGGAAAGATTTTTCAGACAAAAGAAACATTGGATTGAAACTGTAGTCTAGACCAAGTGGACCTAACAGACATATACAGAACATTCCATCCAACAGATGCAGAATACAGATCCTTCTCAACTGCCCTTGGAGCATGATTCAGGATAGATTACATGTGAGACCACGAAACAGGTATTATCAAACTTTAGAAGACTGAAGTAATATCAAGTATCTTTTCAGACCATGATGGTACAAAACTAGGAATAAATAAAAGGATGAACTTTGGAAAATTCACAAATGCATGAAAATTAAACAGCATGGCCCTGAATATGCAATTGATCAATAAAGAAGTTAAAAGGAAAATTTAAATTTTTTAAAACAAATAAAAATGGAAATACAACATACCAAAAAACTATGAAATATAGCAAAAGGAGTTCTAAGAGGAAAGTTTATAACAATAAATGCCTATATCAAAAAAGAGAAAAATCTCAAATTGCCTAAGGTTGCACTGCAAGGAACTAGAAAAACAAGTAGAAACTCAACCCAAAAGTAGTAGAATGAAGGGAATAATAAAGATCAGAGCAGAAAAGGGTAAAATGGAGATTAGAAAAACAATACGAGAGATGAATGAAGCAAAGATTTTTTGAAGACAAAATCAACAAACCTTTAGACTAAGAAGAGAGAATATTCAAATAAATAAAATCCGAGATGAAGAGAATATTCAAATAAAATCAGAGATGAAGAAAGACATTATATCTTAGACTGAAGAAATGCAAAGGATCATAAGAGAGTATTATGAATAATTATATGCCTACAAATTAGATAATCTAGAAGAAATGAATACATTCCTGGACAAATACAACCTACCAACATTGAATTATGAAGAAATAGAAAACCTGAACAGACCAATAACAAGAAAATTGAATCAGTAATAGAAAATCTCCCATCAAACAAAAGCCCAGGCTTTACTGCTGAATTCTACCAAATGTTTAAGGAAGTAATACCAATTCTTCTCAAGCTATTCCAAAAAATTGAAGAGGAGAGAATACCTCCTAAATCATTCTGTGAGGCCAGCATTACACTGATACCAAAAACAGATAAGGGCACAACAACAACAGAAAACTACAGGCCAATTTCCTTCATGATTACACATGCAAAAATTCTCAACAAAATATAAGAAAACCAAATTCAACAACACATAAAAATATTATTTACATGATCAATTGGGATTCATCCCATGGATACAAGGATAGTTCGCATACACAAATCAATAAACATGATACATCACATTAACAGAAGGAAGGATAAAAACCACATAATCATTTCAATAGTTGCAGATAAAGCATTTAATAAAATTCAATATCCTTTCAAGATAAAAACTCTCAACAATTTAGGTATAGAAATTAAGTATAGAAACAATGCACCTCATGACCATGAAGACCATATCTGACAAACCTACAGCTAACATCATGCTGAATGGGGAAAAATTATAAGCTTTTCCTCAAAGATCTGGTACCAGATATGGATTTTCACTTTCACTACTTCTATTCAACAAAGTACTAGAAATCCTAGCCAAAGCACTTATGCAAGGGAAAGAAATAAAGGGTATCCAAATGGAAAAGGAAGATACTAAACTTTTCATGCTTGGAGAGACATGATCTTATATATATATAGAAAACCCTGAAGATTCCACCAAAAAACTTTAGAACTAATAAACAAGTTCAGTAAAGTGGCAGGACATAAAAGCAGCATACAATAATTAGTAGCATTTATATACACTAACAGCAAACTATCTGAAAAAGAAATATTATTTTAAAATCTTTATTTCTAGTAGCTACAAAAATGTAAAATACGTATGAATACATTTAACCGAGAAGGAAAACCATCTCTACACTGAAAACTGTAGCCTTTTTACATTTTACAAAATCTTGATGAAATAAACTGAAGAAGACACAGATAAATGAAAAATTTTTGTATTCACAAACTAGAAGAATAAATGCTGTTACAATGTCCGTACTACTCAAAGTGATCTACAGAGTCAATGCAGTCTCTATCAAAATACCAATGACAGTTTCCACAGAAATAGAAAAAAGAATCTAAAAGGTTTTATAAACTGCAAAAGACACAAAATAGCCAATGCAATCTTCAGCTAAAAGAACAAAGCTGGAGGCATCACACTACCTGACTTCAAAATGTACTATGATGCAATAGTAACCAAAATAGCATGATACTGGCATGAAAACAGAGACCAATGAAGCAGAATGAAGAGCCCAGAAATAAATCTACACATTTACAGCTAACTCATTTTTTTTTCCAAAAACTGCCAAGAATACACAATGGGGAAAACAGTCTTTTCAATAAATGGTTTTGGGAAAACTGGATAGCCACATGCAGAAAAATGAAATTAGACTATTGTATCTCACTCTATACAAAAATCAATTCAAATTGGATTAAAAACAAAGGTAAGACCCACAAGTGTAAAGCTATTAGAAGGGAACATAGGGGGAAAAACTCCATGACATTGTTTTCGGCAATGATTTTTTGGATGTGACTTCAAAAACAGAGGCAACAAGAGCAAAAAAAAAAGGACAAATGGGATTTTATCAAGCTAAGAAGCTTCTGCACAGCAAAAGGAAAAATCAATAGAATAAAAGAAACCTATAGAATGAAAGAAAATATTTGCAAACTATACATCTGATAAGGGATTAATATACAAAATATATAAGGAATTCAAACAATTCAATAGAAAAAAGCCAAATAACCCAATTTAAAATGGGCAATAGACCTGTATAGACGTTTCTCAAAAGAAGACATACAAATAGCCAACAGGTACATCAAAAAATGTTCAACATCACTAATCATCAGGGAAGCAAATCACAACCACAGTGAGCTATCACCTCACTCCTATTAGAATGGCTATTGTCAAAAAACAAAACAAAACAAAAAGATAAGTTTGGGCTAGATTGTGGAAAAAAGGAAACCCTTGTGCACTATTGGTGAGAATGTGAATTAGTGCAGCCATTATGGAGACAGTATGGAGGTTCTTAAACAAATTAAAAATAGAGCTGTAACATGATCAGTAATTCCACTCCTGGGTATATATAAACGAAATGAGTATGTCAGAGACATATGTACTTCTATGTGTATTGCAGCATTATTCACCATAACCAAGGTGTGGAATCAACCTAAGCATCCATCAGTGGATAAATGGATAAATAAAATGTATATAGATACACAATGGAATACTATTTAGCCATAAAAATAAGAAATCTTGTCATTTGCAACAACATAGATGAATCCGGAAGGCATAAGGTTAAGTGAAAGATCCCAGGCACAATATGACAAATACTACATGATCACACTCATGTATGGAATCTTAAAAAACTCATCTCAAAAAAGTAGAATGTTGAGTGATGGATACCAGAGGCTGGGGTGGTTGGGATGGGAATGTTGGGGAAATGTTAATCAAAGGATATCTAATTATAGTTAGATAGAAGGAATAATTTCAAGTGATCTATTGTGCAGCATGATGACTGTCATTGATGACAGTATATTGTATTCTTGACAAATGCAGAGACTGGATGTTAGGTGCTTTCACCACAAAAATGACAACTACATGAGGTAATGCACTTGTTGATTAGTTAGATTTAACCATTCCACAATGCATATATACTTCAGAATGTCATGTTGTACATGATAGATACATACAATGTTATCTGTTCATTTAATTTTAAAAAGAATGAGAAAAGATACTTTTCAAAGAGTATTAATAGTCATTTTTCTGATTTCCTGTAGTGTATTTTCAAGATGAATAAGTTTTCTAAAGTAACAGAAGCATATCTCATTAGCTATCAAAAATTATTTTTAATGGCAGTTTTTAATGTAGATCTTCAGGAAAAAGCACACAATTACTGCCTTTTAAAATAGAATGCATGAAATACAATTAAATCTTTCCATGACTAGTCCTCTCAAAAAAATTTTTTGGAATATCTTCTGTTTTACGTTACAAAAAACACTAAAATCCAGGGAAATAAAAGTTTAAAAATTTATTCTTAGTGAGTTTACAATGTCAATAGAAAGTTAAATGTGTAGAAGGAAAAGTTACAATCTGGCCTCTTAAAGGCTAGACAGAGGTAAACAGATTGTGTTTAAGAGTCCCACAATTAGTCAGTAAAGTTTAGCCTAAAAGTTGACATCTGTGATAGTTATCGAAAGATGGGTTAGGATTTAAGAAGGAGGGATACAGCATTCTGGAAGAAAAGGAGGGGCATTCCAAATGATTCCAAGAAAGTGGTAAATTGGGGAAATGGTAAAATGTTCAGTGTGCTTGGTCAGTAGCAGGTTGAGAATAGTTCCAGACTTTACAGGAGCATAAAAAATTTCACTTTGGATCACATTGCTTTCTTGCTTACAAACCGTTGTTTTGCCATCAGTTACAGAGTAAAAGTCTTAGCTTGTTAAAATGTAAAAAATGTGAGCAAGCCCAGCCAAAATGAGCAAACCCACATGCTTGACCTGCAGTTAACCACAGATGCATGAGGGAGTAAAACAAAGAACATTCATGTCTGGCCCAGATCAGTTATCTTGGAGAACCATGACCAATAATAAATGACCATTATTTTAAGCTACTAAGATTGGGGATATTTTATAACTCAGTAGTATTTCACTGATGAGTTGTATTAGTGCTTTTCTATTCTTCTGTCCTAAAGTAAAAATGTCTTTACTACTTATCACTTTCAGAGAAATGTGAAGATGTAATAGAAACAAATTTTGCTAGGCAGATAGAACTACGGTATTGCTTTGAGCTGGCATAGATGCAATTCCATGTAATTCCATTTCTTGTTATAAACTTGGCTCTAAATGTACAATGTATGCTTCAATATATGGACACATGTAGATGTAGAAACTGTGTATATGTATGCACTATTTATACCACGCAAAATTTTACCAAAGTCTTCATATCCATAGCAGTTATATTTTTTAAAATAACTCTTTTTAGTATAGACAATTTTAGCTATAAATATTCACAAACAGAGAGAGAATAACATAATGAAACCCTGTGTACTTATCACCAAACTTTAGTAATTTCTAACATTTTGCATGTGTTGTTGTTTGTAACAGTCTTTTGTTTTGTTTTATTTTTGTTTTTGTTTTCCTTTCTTTTGACAACATGAGTGGTGTTCAATGCTACTAAGAACAAATTTGCAGATTTTTCCTGCAATGCTTGAAATGATTAACTTCCATTTGTTGCCAAGTAACTGATAGCAAAAGTAATATAAGAATATTCACAGCATAATTAGATTTGAATAGCAAGTATTATTTAAAGGGTGCCTGATATTATTGCTCATAGGCGTGCTTTTCTTTCTTGTACTTCTTATTTTTGGTAATAATCATGTTTTTAATGACTTGTGATAGACTTGTTTTATGAAACAATAGAAAACCACCATAGGACCTCTTTAGTAAGCTTTTAGAGTGTTGAAACTACTTGAAATCTTATTTGGTGGGAGATTATTATTTGCTAAATAATTGTTTGCATAAACTGACTCTTCCAACAGTGTTAGTTAAATGAATCATAACAATTAGTATAAACAGAGAAAAGTGATGATGATCTATGCAAGTAACTTACAGGTGTTCTATTTGTTGAACAAAAGAATGAATGGAAAATTAGGGCTCTTATTATTATTATCATTTTTGCTATATCCAGGATAGAATAAATAAAATGTTTGTTTTCAGTCTGCCTTCACATATACTTCTTGGTAAGAAAGGAAGGATGAAAGGAAATGGTGGATTGAGGGAGGGTGAGAGGAAGGAAGGAAAAAAGAAAGGAAGTGAGAGAGGCTAATTATCTGGAGGTTTTTTTAAAAAAGCAGTAATGCCACCAAATTAAAGTAGCTTTTCAATTTAATGCACAATATTTATATTACTATTACATTGGCATTTCAGGGCTCCAAGTGTAAACAGGTTATCTTAGATGCACAGAATATCAAAAGAACCTGTGCTATCATCTCCTGATGCAGCCTAATCATTGACAGAGGTCAAGAAAGTTAAAGCAAGTACTGAAGTTGAATATATTAATATACAAAAATATAGTATTTGTATTAGTTTGTTCTCATGCTGCTAATAAAGACACACCCAAGACTGAGTAATTTATAAAGAAAAAGAGGTTTGGCCGGGCGCGGTGGCTCAAGCCTGTAATCCCAGCACTTTGGGAGGCCGAGACGGGCGGATCACGAGGTCAGGAGATCGAGACCATCCTGGCTAACACGGTGAAACCCCGTCTCTACTAAAAAATACAAAAAACTAGCCGGGCGAGGCGGCGGGCGCCTGTAGTCCCAGCTACTCGGGAGGCTGAGGCAGGAGAATGGCGTGAACCCGGGAGGCGGAGCTTGCAGTGAGCTGAGATCCGGCCACTGCACTCCAGCCTGGGCGACAGAGCGAGACTCCGTCTCAAAAAAAAAAAAAAAGAAAAGAAAAAGAGGTTTAATGGACTCACAGTTCTACATGACTGAGGAGGCCTCACAATCATGGCAGAAGGCAAAGGAGAAGCAAAGTAACATCTTACATGGCAGCGGGCAAGAAAGCTTGTGTAGGGGAACTCCCATTTATAAAACCATGAGATGTCATGAGACTTATTCACTATCACAGGAATAGCATGGGAAAGACCCGCCCCCATGATTCAGTTGCCTCCCACTGGGTCCCTCCTCCCACGACATGTGGGAATTATGGGAGCTACAATTCAACTTGAGATTTGGTGAGGGACACAGCCAAACCGTATCAGTATCATTGCCCCTAATGTATATTGCCTTCAGACCACCAATGAAGTTTAATTCATCTTGAGAAATGCATTGTAGTAGTAGTAAAATTATTTGGTTAACTTTATGTTCCTATATTTTATGCAAATATGAAGTTATTTTTATAAGATTTGGGCTGTTTTAAAATGTCATTCTAAAGAACATCTCTAAGATTTTATGTAATTACTACAAAAATTAAAAATTGTTTTATATTTATAAACCTTGAATTTCAATGTAGGCCATGCTTATTAAAATTCAGTATCTTTTTGGTTACAGCATTAAAGAGGCTTCTAGAATGCTTACCTTTTTTCAGTCCACTATCATAATGAGAGCCTCACTTTGATCCCTCACTCCCCTCCCATCCTTCCCCCAACTCCCCAGAGTCCATTATATCATTCTTATGTGTTTGTGTCCTCATATCTTAGCTCCCACTTATAAGTGAGAACATACAATGTTTGGTTTTCTATTACTGAGTTACTTCACTTAGAATAATGGTCTTCAGCTCCATCCAGGGTGCTGTGAATGCCATTATTTCATTCCTTTTTATGGCTGAGTAGGTATTTCATTATATATATATTTATCCACCATATTTTCTTTATCCACTCATTGGTTGATAGATGTGTAGGCTGGTTCCATATTTTTGCAGTTGTGAATTGTGTCATAAGCTAAATGTTTTGAAATACATTGGAATTATTTCTGAAGTTCAGGAATGGCTTTGCTTTTCTACATTAAGTGGTTTATTGAATATTTTTAGAGAAGAACCTCTTGATTTTCAGTTGTTTGGGTGGAGAGAAGAGATTGTGGTGGTAGTCATTCTTCATATGGGGATTTGGAAGACGAAAGAGTAGGTTACTCATTCTTTATACGAATTTTCATCAGTCCTTCTCATTTTGGCCTTGCATCTTTCCCCTGTACCCTATCATACCTGATATTTCTGGTTCCTAAGCCTGTACAAGGTTCTAAACCCTTCATGGCTTCCTTCATGGCTGTGGTCCACTCTACGACAGCCCAGGCTGCAGCTTCCACCACTATGTTTCAACAGCTCCGTGTTAACAATAGCTTTATGTCTACCAGAAAATTGAACTTTCCTGACCATTTCTGGTTTGAAATAGAGGTAATAAAACCACTTTTAGTATGTGGCTAGCATACCGCAGAATTTTTCAACCTCGGAATTATTGAGCAGTATTGACATCTAGGGCCAGATAATTCTTGCGTACATCTTTCCTGTGCATTGTAAGATCTCTAGCAGCGTCCATGGTCAAGTAACACCCCCTACCAATTGTGACAATCTCAGTTGAGAACCACTGTCATAAAACCATGCCAATGAGTAATCATGCAGGACTGTGTATCAAGAACAGAATACCAAGAAATGTAAATATCTTCTTCAGAAGCACAAGTATATATAAACCAACTCAGTATAATCTGGAAGGTCATTAAATTACATTATACTATACTTAGAAATATAATGTCTTTTTGTGGTATCTTGAGATAAGCAGAGAATTTACAATGTTCTGACTTTCACAGTAACATTGTACGTTTTTTGTATTCCAAAATTTTATTTTGATAAGCATTTCTAAATAACTTGGGAGTTATCCTTTTTCATTTCTGAAGGCCTTTTATCTGCTAATAGAAAGAAGAAAAAAGATATGCTATGATCATTTTGCATACTTCCTCATTGCTAGAGATGCTTTCCCTCACAGGATACATAATTTCTTGGAATAGACTATTGTTCCTAGAAGATAATTAGTGACTGTTATTATTATTATTTTTTGCCTGTCAATAGAAGTGAAAACAGTAGTTGGCATGCTCACCTACTTGATTATAGCTTTTACATCAATCAGCATCCTTTTCCTATGCTTCATCATCATTTCTCTCGATAATTATATATTGTTTCATTTTTCTCACCATTTTTTCTTTAGCGTTGACTACACACAAATTTATTTAAAATGGCTGAAATTAGTCATGCAATCAGTTGGAATTCATCCTCACAACATTTATGCAAAATCTACTGCAGCAATTGTTTTAAACGTGAAATTTTAAAACACTGAACCACCTTTATTTATTCTATATCTAGTGATACTCTCTTTTGTTTACCCTCCATGTTTTTCTCCACTCATTTGGTCAGAATCAGGGTTTACTGAGTGATTAAATGTGTTCTGGGATCTGTCGTGAGTCTTGGTGCATTAAACAGGGCTGGAGACAATGAAAGCTGTGGCATAAAGGACAAATGTAGAAGGTGAAAAATGAATAGAGGCCCTGAACCTTAACATTATCTCCATGTTGACCACAGTTTCCTTTGGTATTCTTGAGTAATTCCGTTATGAAAATAATGAATAGAGTATTTTCATTGTTTCTTTTACCTTGGAGGTTTATCAAGATACTGGATAGCAACTAAATGTAAATTCCGTAACTCATATGTTAGGACAGTACTTCATAATAAATATTTTTTAAAGAGAGCAAACTAAATTAATCGTGATTATATCCAATTTGCCAATTAGATATGTTCCACATATCAGTGAACTAAGGAAGTACTGGAGAATTGTTCTTAGGAACTTTGATAAGCAGGACCCTGTTTGTATTAGTCAAAAAATAAATTTGGGTGTATACTTTTTATTGATGTGTCATAATTGTATACATTTTGGGGTGTATGTGATATTTTCATGAATGTAGACAATGTGTAATGATCAAATCAGGGTAATGGGGATAGCCATCATCTCAAATATTTACCAATTCTTTATGTTGGTGGGAACATTACAATTCTTCTCTTCTGGCTATTATGATATATGCAATAAAATATTCCTAATTATAATTTTCCTGCTGTACAATAGAGTACTAGAATTTATTCCTTCTAACTATATTTTTGTACATGTTAATCAACTTCTCTTCATCACCCCCTCCCCAGCCTCTCATAACAGTCATTCTATTCTCTACCTTCATAAGATTCACTTGTTTTGCTCTCACATATGAGTGAGAAAATATGATATTTTTCTTTCTGTGCCTGGCTTATTTTACTTAATATAATGACTTTCCATCTATCTTGCTGCAAATGGCAGAATTTCATATTATTTTATTGCTGAATAATATTCCGTTGTGTACATATGCCACATTTTCTTTTTAGTATGTTGAGGAAACTCTGTAGAGTTTTCCACAATGGCTGTACTACTTTACATTTCCACCAACAGTGTACAGGCATTCACTTTTCTCTGCAGCCTCTCCAACATTTGTTATTGTTTTGTCTTTTTGATAATAAATAGCATTTCTAGCTGGGCTGAAATTTCTCTTCATGGTTTTTGTTTTTGTTTTTGTTTTGAGACAGAGTTTTGCTGTTGTTGCCCAGGCTAGAGTGCAATGGCACGATCTCAGCTCACTGCAACCCCCACCTTGCGGGTTCAAGCGATTCTCCTGCCTCAGCCTCCCATGTAGCTGGTATTACAGCTCCTTATGGTTTTAATTTGCATTTCTCAGATGATTAGTTGATGTTGAACATTTTTTTTTCATATATCTGTTAGCCATTTGCATGTTTTCTTTTAAGAAATATCTATTTGGCTCCTTTGCTGATTTTCTTATGGGATAATTTGATTTTTGGGGGAAGATTTTTGCTATTGAGTTGTTTGAGCTCTTTATATATTCTACTTACTAATCCCTTGTGTATTAGTTCATTCTTGCATTCATATAAGGAACTACCTGAGACTGGGTAATTTATGAAGAAAAGAGTTTTAATTGACTCAGTTCTGCAGGCTGTACAGGAAGCATGACTGGGGAGGCCACAGGAAATTTACAATAAGGCAGAAGGTGAAGAAGAAGCAGGCACATCTTCATATGGCAGAGCAGGAGAGAGAGAGCGAAGGGGGAACTGCTACATACTTTTAATCAACCAGATCTCCTGAGAACTCACTCACTATCATGAGAACAGCAAGTGAGAAGTCCGCCACCATGATCCAGTCACCTCCCACGAGGCCCCTCCTCCAACATTGAGGATTACAATTCGACATGAGATTTGGGTGGGGACGAAGAGCCAACCATATCACTTGTCGGATGGATCATTTGAGATAATTTCTTCCATTTTGTAGGTTGTCTCTTCACTTTGTTAACTGTTTCCTTCACTGTGCAAAAGCTTTGTAGCCTAATGTAATCTCAATTGTCTGTTTTTGCTTTGGTTGCCTGTGCTTTTGAGGTCTTAACCAAAAAATCTTCGCCCAGACCAGTCTCCCCTAGCATTTCCCCAATGTTTTTGTCTAGCAGTTTTATAGTTTCAAATCTTATATTTAAGTCTTTAATCTATTTTGAGTTTATTTTTGTATATGGTAAAAGATGGGTATCTATTTTTCTGAATATGAATATCCAGTTTTCCCACATCATTTATTAAAGAGACTATCTTTTCCCCAACGTATGTTCCTGGTGCCTTTGTCAAAAAATGAGTTGACTGTAAGTGCATGGGTTTGTTTCTGGGCTCTCTATTCTGTTCCATTGGTGTATGCGTTTGTTTTTGTGCCAGTACCATTCTGTATTGGTTACTATTGCTTTGTAGTACAATTTGAACTCAAGTAGCGTGATGCCTCCAACTTTGTTCTTTTTGATTAGTATTGCTTTGGCTCCTTGGGCTCTATTTTGTTCCATATGAATTTTAGGATTGCTTTTTTCTACTTCTGTGAAAAATGACATTAGTACTTTGATAGGATTGCAATGAATCTGTCAATTGCTTTGGGCAGTATGGTCATTTTAATGATATTAATTCTTCCAGTCTATAATATGAGTGTGGGATGTCTTTTCATTGTTTGCATCCTCTTCAACTTTCTTCATCAGTGTTTTATAGTTTTCCTTGTAGAGATCTTTCATCTCCTTGGTTAAACTTATTCATAGGTATTCTATTTTTTTGTGCTATTGTAAAGGGGATTTCGTTCTGAGCTAATTATTTGTGTATAGAAATGCTACTAATTTTTGTATGTTGATTATTATCCTGCAACTTCACTGAATTCATTTATCAAATCTAAGAGATTTTTGGTGGAGTTTTTAGATTTTTCTAAGTATAAGATCATGTCATCAGCAAGTAAGGATAATTTGACTTCTTTTCAATTTGAATGCCATTTATTTCTTTCTATTGGCTAATTGTTCTTGCAAAGACTTCCAGTACTATGGTGAATACAAGTGGTAAAAGTGGACATCTTTGTCTTGTTCCAGACCTGAGTGGAAAGGCTTTCGACGTTTCCCTATTCAATAAGTGAAGGATAGTAGAAATTAGCCAGAGTATATCTCACAATAAATGACTATGACATTAGCCTAAAATATGAAACTTTCCAAGACCACTTCCCTTTGGGGAATTACAAGGAGATGAGTCATCAGTCAATGCTTTACGTTTTAGAAATATAAATCAACACTGAATAGTAAAATTAGTCCGTATGGATAAAAAGAGGTGACTAAACTGATTTATAAAAACTTGTCTCTGGATAATTAATCCCCCATAATCCTGCTTCTCTTACGTTGTCTCCACCTATGGTTAAATGCTACCACCATTCATATATCTGCTCAAGCTTATAACTAGAGATCATCCCCCTTAACTCATGGACATTCATTTACTATTCACATCTAGTCAATCAGTAAATTGTGTTAGTTCTACCTACCAAATAGATACTGAAGGGAAAAGAATTCTACCACTTCCACCACCAACACTGTGTCATCACCTTTCATTGGACTGCCCCAACATCTTCCTCCCTGCCTTCCTGCCTCCATTCTGCCTCTGCCTCCACACCACTTCATTCTCCCAGACTTGAACACCAAAATGCCAGTGATACCTCTGGTACAAATGCTACTTGGGGCTCTCTTATTTTTAAAACTCTCCAAAGCATTCCTAGTGTGCTTAGAATAAAACCCAAGTCCTTTCCACGTTCTATAAGGCCTTTCCTGCATCGACCAGTGGCTATCTTTGAATTCATTATCACTCTTTTTTTACATCATTATAGATACAATGACATTCTTTGCCCTCTCTTAAGCATGCCAAGTATACTCCATCTCAGCACCTTTGAACTTGCTCTTCTCTCTGCCTGGCATAAACATCCTCCAGGTATTGATATGACTCACTTCTTCCCTTCTCACAGATGGGTTTCAAATGATCCTCAGAGCAAGCTTTCCTGACAGTTTTCTCTAAAGTAGCACTTACGTTAGTCTCTATAGCTGCTTTAATGTTCATAGTACTTGTAATCACCTGACCTTATATTATGTGTCTATCCATTTATATGATTTTTTTGTTTCTCCTTCTCTGGAATGCAGGCTTTATGAAAGGATAAATTTTGTCTGTCTTGTTCACTGTTATAGCCCCTAGTGCGTGGTAGAGAGGAAATACTTTATAAAATATTTTTGAATGAATAAATGCATATTTTTATAGTTTAACTACAAACCACACGTATCAAATTAAATGAACAAAATACTAAGTATCAAAGCTAGCCAAATGAATTCCTTGGCTTTCCTAAATACATGTATTTTGATAGATATATTATGAGTTACTTCCTTGGAAGTATTTGTTCTGTCTCCTTGGCATGACTCTTAAGTCAAAGTTACCTTGTATATGTTGTTAGTTTAGTCATCAACTGATCTCCCCACACCTTTCTGTTCAGTTGCTTAGTCACTCCTCACTCTTTGAGGCTTCTGAATCTCCATGACTTTGTGGTTAGTCACCATAATTATTTGCAACAGAAAGGAGAAATGTTGCCAACCCCAAAGCATTAGAGATAAGTGAAAACTAGAGCACCCCTTTCACCCCAAGTGGATTCACCTAGTAAATGTTGATGTTTTCTTCTATCCATTTCCTTCTTCAGCAAGGACCATGAGATTGTGTTTACATTCTACAGCTCTTACAAGATGTATGCTCCAATATTAGAAACTAATGTTAAAGCATTCCAGGCCAAAGAAAGCAAAACTGAAATTCCACTCTTGAGTCATTCAGAGGTTGAAGCATTATGGGTGATCCAAGTTCCCCTGACTATCTGTGAACACAGGCAGTTGTTTGTCAGTTCTTTTAAGTTTAAAAAAAAAAATGCACAAACAGCCTATTGTAAAATGGAGTGAGTCAGTGCAATTGCACAAAGCATGTTTTGTTGTCAGCTGTATAAATCTGTGAATATTTTTTGTGACCAGTTTTAGTTGGTGGATTTAAATGAGGTCACCAAAAAGTTATCTCTGAGTATAGCACTCACCACAGTGCATCATAAATATGCTCTCATCTGTGAACATCCTTATGAATGACTCTATGTCTTACTCATTCTTTTATCTCTAATTTAGTACTGACTATTTTAGGTCCTTCATAAGTGCTTTTGAAATTGGAATATGGATGTATTTATAATTATCTAGATTATAAGCTCCTTCAGGACTAAATGCTATGTTTTGTTTACATTTGTTTCCCTTATAATCCTTGTACATTTTCTTGCATATTTAAAAGTCTTTAAAATATTTTTGTTGAATAGATTTGTTGAGTATAGATCAATCCCCCTGCTATGGAAAGTAATGTGGAAAGTGTTAATGATTCTTAAATCAGGGGTCTAAACCCTTTTTGATCCTTTGGTTGGACGTCCAGTTCATTATTTCACAAATAGTAATATTTTTCTTGTCAGGCTATATAGGCTGCTAAATGCTATTGTCCCAAACTTTGATGGATATAATTTGAACAGATTTATTTTCCATCTACTATATGCAAGAACTTAATCTGTTTTCCTATTAAATTCTCATGACAATTCACGCAAGAAGACTATTTATGTCACATTCTCCATATAAAAAGACTGAGACTAAGAGATGTTAAATAATTTATCCAACTTGCCAAACAAATAAGGTAGAATCAGGAACTGTTAGACCGGTTTCCTTGAACACTAACTGTGTGAAATCTTTCCTACTCTACCACAATGCTTCTAAGAAACCAAGTGAAGGGAACTAGTTAAAATACATTATGAAAATTACATATGATTTTGAAAGAAACATTTTATGGTACGATAAGTACAGATATCCAAAATGCATCGAGTATTCTCAGTAGTATTTGAGGGATTAGTATGTGAAGGATTAAAATTAAATTTTAAAGAGGTGATTGTTCAACAGAGAAAGGTGCATGTATCATAGACACCTCACATTTCTCTCCACGTTAAGATCTTTAGAAAGACTCAAGAATCTTGGCCTCTTTACCCTGGTGTTGTCATTTTTGTTTTAGGAAGATAGTGTTTTACTTTTTACCGTTCCATAGCTCAAGTGTAAAAGGGATGGGGAAAAGAGGGAGACGCTATATACCTTTATGAATACTCAGGGAAACTTAATATAGATAGGGAATCAATCCTGTACACATCTTCATGTATACTGACTTCTAGATGTTTCTCTAACTGGTAGCTAGTAAGAAAAATTAGTGTCCTTAAACTTTTCCTTCTACTATACAGAACAGTTTTGTCAACAGAGACATTAATAACTCTGTAAGAGAGGCCTGCTATTATTGTAAATGACTCTAAAGCTTTACCGTTGTTAATAGGATGTTCTGAAGGATAAAATGAGGTCTTGAAAATACTTTTGATGGTGAATCCAAAGCTATGTTTAATGCAAAATTAGTGAGAGAAAAATCTCTACTATAATTGCTGTGGGTTTTTGTAGACAAAATATGATTAGGATTTAAAATTACCTTGTGCTTCATATCATTACTGTTACACTTTGTTTAGTTTTCAAAGTGATTTCCATTTGTGAGTGAGTGTCCATATGTGTGTATAGGTGTTTTCAAGGAAGAGAGAAATGCCTCCGTAACACAAGTTGTTTTCTTAACTATAAAAAGCCAGTTGGCTTAGTCATGGTCTAATGCTAAGAACATTTCTTTTTAAATTGTAATTTGTTTGAATTTCCTTCTAGTTTCACCTTTGCCAATGCAGAAAATAAAGAGAGTTTTTGTGGTTGTGCGTATGTTCATCTTAACTGGTCACTACCATAGCCGCATTTGCTTTCCAGTTCTGTCTTCTGTCAATTCAATCCAACTAATATTTATGAAATACCATAATGTTCCAGAAACATTCAAATAATGGAAAATTGAGCTCATGTTCTTCCTTTGTGACAGCAAAATTGGTCACCCTCAAGTGACTGTAGACCTGAACTACATCTTAGCTTTAGCAATCACCTCCTTTTCACAGTCATTTTGACAATGTGTCAGATCAGTGGCTCAGCTGTTGTGGTCTCTGGAAGTTTCCCTTCACTTCTATCAAAGACAGGAAAATCACATGAGAAATGTATCCAACTGATACCCGTCATAATACCAAAACATGACACTTATAGATGATGACAGATTGCACTGCAAGAGCTCTGTGCTCTAGGTTATGATTATATAGTTGCATGTTTCCACTCTTCTAACAGATTGCACACACCTTGAGGGGAGACTGCACAGACCCATGCAATATTTGCTTGACAGAATTTTCCAAGGAGCACATAACAAAGAATGGGGAGGAAAAGATCTAGGAAGGATTCTAGCTTGAATTTGCTCTGTTATCTTTGGCGAGCCTTTTGATCTTTTTGTACCTCAGATCTTTGATCTCTAAAATAAGAGAGTTGAATCAGTCCAGTTTTTTTAAAACGTTAATATTTTTTATTAAAATAAAATTTATTTTTAAATTTTTATTAATATTTTTTAACTACAAAGCACTGTAAGGTATAAGGGCAGAAACTAAAGATATTACAGACCCTCTGTCATAATATCTGGCACATTATTATGTTTAATATATATCAATTGAATTGAATTGGATTTGTTTGGTCAATATCTTGGGTGAAATACTGATGTATAAAGTAAAATAAAAGCAGAGCTACTTTTGTCAAAGAGAAGTGGGTGGCACAACAAGGCAGGGAACCGAGCCCAGTGGGCACCCCCAAACTCCACCTACTCAGAGGGACATGGTGAAAATCATACCGTGTTAGAGAACACAGTTTCCAAATCAAAGAACTTAATAAGCATATAATTCTTCCTGGCTTCAGCGTTCTATAATTCCATGACTGAGCTTTAAAGAATTCCTTTACTAACATCTAGTTTGCCACATGAAAGTAATATGAAAGATGTTAAGGATGTGGTAACATTATGCCATCAAGTGGGTGGTGGGTTATGATGGAGAACCACAAAACCATTTTGTATTTATGAACAAATGTACTGCATACAGTTTTATTATCTTTCTCTAGAGATCTTTATTTTTTGCCTAACTGCAAACTAATGTGGTGTGCATTTGAACAGGGAACAGTTCTCTCAGCTGCTTTCTGTAAAAAACTGTCAAGTTGTCTACTTGTAACTACATAATTACAAGATTATTTAAACTGACATAATTTACTGAATACAACACTTATTTAGATACCATATTTGCTTTTGAAATTCACTGAAACCATTAGATAACCAGAGTCTAAGAAATGTAGATTTCCAATCTATTAATGGCAAACTATTTTGCCAATATTTAGTGAATAAGCTGATTATTTAGGCAGTAGAAAAATAAAATCCATTAAGATCACTTTAGGCAGGAAATAAGAGTATTAAAGATTAATCAGAGTGATGTCATATCTTTGAGAAGAATTTCAAAGCGATTGATCTCATCCTATTACCCAAACTTTCCTTTGCCCTTTATTTCTATCCTCTTGTTAAATAGTAATAAAGATGAATGGATAATTATTCCGTTAGCTATGAACAAAAGCTATCAATCATATATGAGGTTGTTCTTCCAAACTAAAACTCAAAACTCATTCCTTTTATTCTCTGACTTGGGGTACGTCATTTCTTTGTACTTAATGTGTTTTCCTTTAAAGAGAAGAGGAGGCAAGCTGCTAAAGCTTGAATTCTTGAACCCTCTGGTGATAAGTATATGTGGTCAACTCCACAGTTCTGCCTAGATTAGCCTTCCAGTTATCAACCAAGCTGGCATGTCCACTTGGCAAAGAAGAAAGAAAACCCTCAAAGCAAAAACATTTAGTTTAGCAATCATTAATTGATAATTTATATATTTGATACAGAGTAGAAATTTCAGGGACAGGTTTCAAGGGACCTAGGCAATTCTATTAGAGAGGGCAGGGCAGAGTGAGGAGGCTAAATGAAGGAGAACTGACTAAAATCCAGATATAGTCTAGTTTGGCTAGGAATGAAGTATGCAGTGGAAAACCTATCTTCAAGATTTCTAATGACAAACTCTTAGATTTATGGGCTGATAATTGAAATTGACGAGAGCACAGAGCAGAAATGTGTAGAAGCTTAAAATCGAAGAGAGTATATCATGCAAATTAGCAAAAAACACTATAAAATGTAATGGATAATAGTAAGAAAGAGTTTAGACTAAATGGAAAACATCATTTAAAATATTCCTTTGGTGTGGGTGTGCATGCTTGTACTTGTGCTAATTTAATGCCACATCTACCTCACTTAGATTATGTATGTAGGAAATACTTAATGTAATAACTAAGTGGCAGGTTTTGAAATGATGTGATCTAGGATATGGAAACTAGGAATGGAATTAAGAATAATGAGACAACTTTATGCCAAAAAAATCATTGTAACACATGCCACATATATCATGTGTGCTTTAATTAACACAGAAAAAAATATAGGACATCCCATTAAAAGTAAAACAAAGAACAAATTGAAAATGCTTTCTGAAACACAGTTATATGTTCATAGGGACTGACCAATCCTGATGGTCTAATTCATTAGTGTCGTGTGACTGTCAATCTGGAAGTGTTTTATTTTACTCATGTACAATCTAATAGCTTTTCAGCTTGCCTGAAGGTGTTATCTGCAGTATGTTCATCGTTACTTGGTGGAGTGCTTTAATACTACTTTGAAAATGAAACATATTTGGGAAAATAGACTGTATTCTATCTTTTAGTTTTATGCAGCGTAACCATAAGTCTCTGTATTATTATTGTTGTTTTTCAGCCCCTCTGACTGATAAGCCACCCAAGCTTTTGTATCCTATGGAAAGTAAACTGACAATTCAGGAGACCCAGCTGGGTGAGTAATTCCTTAATTCTAGTTAATATACTGTTCTCATTACATTGTGACAGTTAATAAGCCTAGATTGTAACCCAATGTAATACTCGCAGCTAAATCCATTTGTATTCATAGGGAATAGAGTTAGAAAATGCTAGCATACCTAGCCATTTCATTCCTTGTGGTGCGTGCCTTAGGACCCAGTTGGACATATGGATGTAAAACCTCACATGCTATTTAGATGGTTATTGGAAAATGAAATAGACTGATGATTTTAGTGATGGTATGGCAGTGCTATCTTATAAGGTTTGAATTGGTTTTCAAACAGGCACTATGGAACAATTTGATTTATAATATATATTAATAGGTTAAGATGCAATTTCTGAAATTTAGGGGAAAAGATTCAATTTATTAAAATAAATGTCACCATTATGGTTAAAAAACATTTTAAGTGTAATCAAATATAATATAAATTTTGCTAGTTATATTTTGGATAATATATTAATATGACCAAGTGACTTTTGGTTAAGGGACTAGCAGATTTGGGACATAAGGCTATAGATAAAATATGTTTTGAAAAAATATACAATTATATACAAATCAGAATTCTGACTTATCTTAGAGGTTCATCTAGAAATTTTGAGTTTGATTTAGCTATGTTCAGTTATACCAAATTATGAAAAATTTCTCTCTTAATTATAAATATATACATAGCAATTCTGTTATATTCTCTTAGGTCTTATTTTATTCGAAATGTAGTATGCATGCATATACCATAAACTTTGGCAGAAAAGATTTGTTTGTAATGGTGCAGTATAAAAGGTTATCAAAAATATAAATTTAAATGAATATCCATGTTTGTTAAGGAATTTCTTCTTATATTAATCATACGAGAGTGAAAATGCATTTACTGTATATAACGAAAAAGAATCAGTATACCATCCCTTAAGTTATTAATGTTACTCTTATTCCTGGAGTGAGAATTTGCATCAAAATTATAAATTCATTTTCCAAATGAAGATTACAGATGTGATAATCTTTACTAATGACATACCCAAAGTTATAGTACACAAAGATATGATGATGGTTTTAGCACCTATAAAATTATTGTGGTCAATGGCTTTCTAGCACTTGAGATGCTAATATTTGCTAACTTTAAAGCATGAACATACAGGATTTATGCAAGTCAGGGTGTTAATATCTTTCTTTGATTCAAGCCTTTTGAATTAATGTCATATATATGCAAGTAGTATTATAATTGCTGTTATTTTGAGATGGAAGATTATAAATAGCATTAAAACAGTGCCACATATGAAGCAAATAGATGTACTCAAATTTTATCATGCACTTTATGCATGCCATGGCATCCTTAATTACATTAGAATTTATTGCTATATTTTGAATGCATTTTTATATATACTCATAAGTAGCCATGCTCATACTGATCTTTCAATAATTCATAGGAAGATGTATTTCTAAGGAGTTACATAAAACTATAAACATTTTGGGCCAAGAATGAAGGGTTTTATGGTACCAGTTACTATTATGAACACATTAAAAATAAAATTAATTGTATGCCTTTGCTTGACGATATAATTAAAAGAATTTTATGGTTGATTGTTGCCCATAGGGTTTCTTTTTATTGTCCTTGAATTTGTAGTAAGTTAGATTGTTCTCTACCTCTTACCACAGTGTTTAACAAAATAAAATAATTGCTAAAGCTATATTTAAAACTTTACCTTCTCTTGAACAAAGTCAGTAAGACTAACCACAGCAAATTAAAAATATGGAAATTTCTTATGCAAATTGGAAGTGACTATACATTCATTTGAAGAAATATGGGCATGTCTGTTACTAAAATGCTTCAAAAAATTCTCTTAAATTCTTTATTGTCACTCAGAAAGATGCGTGAGGTCCCTTTAACCACTGACTAAACTAGTGGATTCTTTTAAGCAACTTATTTTGTTGTTTTATGATTTTGGTTCATAGTGTACAGGTAAATCATTTTCTAGTTAGAGAAATTCAACCTTAATCCTTGGATTTGTGAGCAACAGTTGATTTGAAGTAACTACCTTAATAGTGTTGTTGCTACTTTGCTAGCATTGCTAGTAGGTGAATCAAAAAGGGTAAGTGAAAATAGGAAAGAATATTAAAGACAAAAAAGACTTGAGATGAGGTGCCTAAAATATACATTTTTTCCAAAACATGTATTTTGACTTTTCATTTTCTTAAGGATTTAATTTTTGCCCTTTCCACATTTGACAAAACTACCTATTCAGCAGGTTCAAAATATGGTAGAAATCCTAAGAAAGAGGGACTGAGTGAAGAGTCATGGGTTGGAGTGAAGAGGGTGGCCTGCACCCATGATGGGGAACTTATAACTTACTCTCTTATGAGAAGATGAAAACCTTCAACAGAATTGTACTGTCAAAGTATTCAGAGGTTTGCCTCCACTTGTTCCCAAATTGAGAGTTGACCTCAGAGGATAACCAAACTCTTGTAAGAGTTACATTATAAGAAAAATCATCAGGAATTACACAAAGCTGAGCTTGTACATGTCTGGTGACCTAACTTGAGCATCCTAGTTAAGTTACACACATATCCAATCAACCCTAGTAACTGTGTGTCCATAGATTCTCTAGTTTGCTCACAAATATATGTAATTCATTAATAATGAACTTAGATATAATCATGAAGTGCATGGATTTGCTCTTCATCTTCAAATTCATTTTCTCTGCCATTTGCTAGCCATGCCTACATTTCCCATTTTCTATATCCCTTGTGTCCTGTTCTTCTAATTCTTTCATCTTTTTAAACTGGAAAGGATTTGATAGTGGTCATTTAAATTCTTTTATTGTAGAAAGAAAGCACTAGAAGATTTTTTAGGAAAAAATCATATAATGGAAACTAAATTCACATAAAATATGTAAATTGTCGAGTTTGAATTTCAGTCAATATGTGGTCACAACCTGGCATTTCCATTTTAAGTGGCACCTGAATGTTATTTCTAAATGTCAAAAAAAGAACATTGTCCATTTTACATAACTTTCAGGCATCAGCAAATATATGAGTAGCACTTTTTTTGGGCAAAAGGCCCAGAAATTTCACTGTACTGTTGTGAAAGTCAATCTGGGAGGTGAGCCTGAGTATTTTTTCAGACTACTATAGTCAAGAGAATCAAAAGACAGACACAATTGTCTTGCTAAACCTGAGCCCTGAGAATGTCATTCAGAGATGTGGCCTGCCTGTTATGGCCAGGAGCCCACTTTCAGAACCTTCCAGAACAGATAGCATATTCCATCGCTACCAAACTTTCAAAGAGTAGAAATCCACCCTACCCTTGACCTAATGATACAGATTATATTTTACAACTCAGAATTCACTGAAAATTATCATTAATTGCTTATCTAGATATGGGTATCACTTTATTTAAATGTCAGTGTTGGCTTTAAAATAATTATAAAGATTAATGGTAAAAATTTTGGGGAAATAGAGAAAAGAATCTATTTCTTACACTCAATATTATAAACACATTCTGCTCCTATTAAATATTCTCGCAAAATATCCTTTTAATGGCCGATGTGAATGTCATATAATTTCATATACATTGCTGGAAATTTGAATTCTTCATATTTTTGTTATTATAAATAATGTGATGGTCTTTACCTATACATTTTTCCCCTGACTTTATAATTATCTCAACAGAACACATTTCTAAAAGTAAAAATACTGGTAGAAATAATTTTGTTAAAGGTTCTTAGTACATATTTTCAGAATTCTTACTAGAGAAGTTGTATAAACTCTCACCAGAAGTATGTAATAAATAGAAATACCACTTAATCTTTAACAAAATTAATAAAAGGATATATCTTTATAACATAAAACTCTTAAAGATCTCTTTTCTTTGATATTAAAATCACTTCTCTCTCCTCTCTTTTACCTCTTTTTCTCTCTTCACTCATTAAGTACAAGTGGCAGCTCTTTGAGTTTATCCATATTTGAAAGATCTAGCCCATTTAGGTAAATGCCTACCCTTGAGAAAACATACAGACCTAACTGAATGTCTCTAATCTCTATCCATTTTCTTCTCTTGCTCATCCTAATGCTCAACAAGAACCTTCCTCCAGATTCTATGTTTCTTAATACAGTACCCGGTAATTTTGTGATGTACTCTGGGCACATGGAATGTCAATAAACACTAATTGACAATAAGTTGTTCACAACACAAAGGACACACATCTCTAAATTTTCTGCAAGAGAATATAATGTGTAGACTTCACCGTGTAAGCTGCCCAACCGTACTCTTATTTTTCTTTACTAATTTATTCTCGTTGTTAAGCTTTTTAAAAAGCAAGCATTTTTTGTATCTGAGTGGGTAACAAGGATTCACCAGATTCTAACATCTGGAGGAAAATGGTTGAGGACATAAAGAAACTTCAAATTTTTAAACATAGACCTTAGTAAAAGGATACACATTTTATCCAATATATGCAATTTTATCCAGTTTAACTATAGGCTAATTAAAATAAAATGTCAAACTAGAAATTAATTAGCACTCCTTGGCTTGTTCCACCATACTGTAGTTGCAGAATTTTAGATTTGGAATAGACCAAAGGAAAATGTCTATACATTTTATTATAGATCATAATTGACCACACCTTTTCTGAATGGTTACTACTCTGTATTAGTAAACTTGGGAAATCTTTTTGTTTCCTCTCTAGGGTGAGAAAATACTTAATATAAATACTCTAGAAACAACATTATTTAGGTGTTGAATTTGATACCCAATTCTGAAAGTGTCAGGTAATACTGTTGATTCGAAAAATTATTGTTTTGCTGAGTTGTACAAGTGATGTAAATATGACAGTTCCCAGAGATAGGAAAGTTGGTATCGGCCAGATTTTCTCATCTACATTTATGCTACTGGTTGTCATAAGCAAATGTAAGGCCATTGATTTGATTTTACTGGATCATAGAGCATATACAAGAATATTTTCACCAACAAACACAAATTAGAAAACCCTTTCTACTAGGAGAAAAACAATAATAGCCCAAGTCCAAGCTTTTTATGGAAAATGTGGTTCTTTTTGCCCACTTAAGAATAAAGACATACCAATCAGCATATTTCTAGTGTCTGAAATAAACCTGTTAGACATAAATTAAAGCTTTTGGACAAATAGACATAATAATTAAACCATGGAAAGATAAATACAGATTGGTATTATAATTATTTAAACTATGGCATTCAATTCTACTGAATCCAAATTTATCATCCCAAGGTACATGAAAGTGGTAACTCTTTTCAGCTCTCGTAGTCTATCTTACTTTTGAAACCAAAAAGTACCCTAAAAATTGTGACTGACCTAAAAAGGAATATTTGCCATACCAGTATTTAAGTTATTATCATATATCATTAAACAGGTGATAAATCAATAAATGGAAACTATTATTCGTATGTTCAGGTCATTGTATGACCTAACTTACATGATTATCTCAGATTCTCAAATTCAGTCACTTTTTGGTGACAGAGAGGAGAAATGGGTTTGGAAGAAAATACAACTTTGCATGTTTGCTTTAAAACCTGCTATCTAAGTAGAAGTTGAAATTGCTTTTTATGTTTTAAGTGGTCAGGGCCAGTCACGGTCACTCACGCCTGGTATCCCAGCACTTTGGGAGGCTGAGGCAGGCCAATCCCTTGAGCTCAGGAGTTTGAGATCAGCCTGGTCAATATAGTGAGACCTCATATCTACAAATATACAAAAATTAGCTTGGTGTGTTGGCATGCACCTGTAGTCCCAGCTACTTGGGAGACTGAGGTGGGAGGATCACTTGAGCTGGGGTGATTGAAGCTGCAGTGAGCCATGATTGTGCCACTGCGCTCCAGCCTCCGTGACAGAGCGAGACTTTGTCTCCAAAAATAAAAAAAAAAAAGTTTTAAGTAGTCAAGCCCTAGTTCTAGGACAGGTTTGCAATCCCATAAAAAAGATGGACGTGAAGGTAAGAACAGCTCCTGTGGGCCAATGATATCCAAAAGTTTGGAAGTCAGTTAAAGCACTTTTTTAAAAAAAACTTTTATTTTAGGTTCAGGGGCACATTTGTAGGTTTGTTATATAAGTAAACTTGTGTCACAGGAGTTTGTTGTATAGATTATTTTGTGTCTCAGGTACTAAGCCTAGTACCCAATAGTTATTTTTTCTTCTCCTCTGTCTCCTACCTTCCACCCTCAGGTAGGCCCCAGTGTCGGTTGTTCCCTCTCTTTGTGTCCATGTGTTCTCATGATTTAGTTCCCACTTATAAGTGAGAACATGCAGTATTTGGTTTTCTGTTCGTGCATTAGTTTGCTAAGGATAATGGACTCTAGCCCCATCCATGTCCCTGCAAAGGACATGATCTCATTCTTTTTTTATGCCTGCATAGTAGTCTGTGGTGTATATGTACCACTTTTTAAAAAATCTAATCTGCTATTGATGGACATTTAGACTGATTCTGTGTCTTTGCTCTTGTGAATAGTGCTGCAATGAACATACGCATTCATGTGCCTTTATGATAGAAGGATTTATATTCCTTTGGGTATATATCCAGTAATGGGATTGCTGGGTCAAATGTTAGGTCTGTTTTTAGCTCTTTGTAAACAGAAAACCTGCAGAATGGGAGAAAGAATTTGCAAACTGTATATCTGACAAAGGTCTCATATCCAGCATCTATAAGGAATTTAAGCAAATTTACATCGAAGTACTTGTTTAAAGGCTTTAAAAACTGGGACAGAGACAGTGTGAGTTTTCTTGTTCACTTACTTTTCAAAAAGTCCAGAAGGGAAAGAAGAACAAAGAAAAGGCCTACGAAAGAGTGCTGTCACAGAGCAATGCAGAGAGTCCATTTAAGCTTCCAGCTCCCGGTCTAGTCCCCATGCTGGACACTGACACATATTATGCATATTACTCTTTTGCTACAGCACTAAGACTACTGTTTTATTTGTTATCAGTCAGTTAAGAAGTTATATAGGTATAAATCTTCCCTATTCTAAATGAAGAACTTTAGGAGGTGGAGGGGGTCTGGAAGTTATCAGGTCAAACCTTTTTCTTTCTTTTTTTGAGACAGAGTCTTGCTCGGTCGCCCAGGCTGGAATGCAATGGCACCATCCTGGCTCACTGCAGCCTCCGCCTCCTGGGTTCAAGCGATTATCCTGCCTCAGCCTCCCGAGTAGCTGGGATTGCAGGCATCCACCACCACGCCCAGCTAATTTTTGTATTTATAGTAGAGATGGGGTTTCACCATGTTGGCCAGGCTGGTCTTGAACTCCTGATCTCATGATCTGCCTGCCTTGGCCTCCCAAAGTCCTGGGATTACAGGCATGAGCCACCGCACCTGGCTAAACCTTTTTCATTTATTGATGAGAAAATGGAGACCCAAAATGGCTACATGTTTTTTACATAAAACATTTACAAAAGCTTGTTATTGCCATTATCATCATCCTCGTGATCATCATATTATCATTATTAATGTTTTTGTTGTTATAATTAAGAGTCAGTGTACAGTAGTGGCTCCAAGTTGAAGTCTCACACAGAGCTATGTGACAATTTAGTGCCACCACTTACTTCTGGTGTGACCTTGAACAACCAGCTTTCAGTTTCCTAATCAATAAAAATGGTACCAAGATAGTACTACCTCTCTGGAGGTAATGCGAGTATTTGATCAGATAATGCATGTAAAAGTTAATACATTACATGGCATATATTAAGTAGTCAATACATGTTTGCTGTTAGTATTTGAGACATTTGAATGCTATAAAAGAGTACTGTATATAGAAGATTCCTGAAATGCATTTTGAATGTCAATGCTTTGTTTGATCATGCTTATATTCTTACTACAGTATCATACTATGGCAGCAGATACAGGCTTCATTACAGGATAAATAAGATTTTAGAAAATTTATTTCCATCTCCCCTTTAAGGATGCAATATGCATACTAAATTTTTGTAATTCAATGAAACTTTTTAATTATAGAAATTACTGATTTTAGATTACTTAATTCATCAAGTCTAGCCAAATGCATATAGTAAGTACATAGTTATAACAGAAGAAATTTATTTATATTCTTATTTAAAGAAAATGATAATTTGAAGGACACTATGCCACATGAATTTATAAATGACCATCAAGGCAAAAATAAGAGTAAAAAAATTTGTCTTTTATAAACAGAGGAAATTCAGGTATAATATTTTTTAAAACAAGAGATCTGGAAAATAATTTTACACTATTATGCCTCTCAAGTTCTTCATGAAGGTTTTGATGATAGTCATATCATTTTATACCAAAAAAAAATGCTGCTTTTCCCCTGACAAACACTTTTATCACAAAGCTTTCTAAGTCATTCTTAATGATTGAACTTTACTAGCATAGAAAAATACAGTGAGTATCCTATGTTAACAAGAACTACTCCTGAATTTGCAAAGTAAGTGCCAATTTATCAGAAATAAACCGATCAAAGAACATTATGTTGTAGAATATTGAAAGAGGTTTCAGAATAAGAATATGCACTACATGACTGATGTCCATTAAAATAGAAACTATAAAAAGACCCACATCATTTGAAGTTTGAATATAAAGAGATATGTTCATCCATAAATTTCCTCTCGAATTTTGGCTAAATAACTAAGGATTTCTAAATTATATGCACTCTTCATGAAAAATAACCGGTGCTTGAATAAGATTATAAAGATAGGTTACCAGTATTTTATGCTTTCATGTTAAAACTCTACTAAAAAATACAAAAAACTAGCCGGGCGAGATGGCGGGCGCCTGTAGTCCCAGTTACTTGGGAGGCTGAGGCAGGAGAATGGCGTAAACCCGGGAGGCGGAGCTTGCAGTGAGCTGAGATCCGGCCACTGCACTCCAGCCCGGGCGACAGAGCGAGACTCCGTCTCCAAAAAAAAAAAAAAAAAAAAAAAAAACAAACACTTAGCATTCCTGTCAAACCTTACTTTACCAACTTAGTATGTTCCCACAGATTCGTGGGTAAATTGAATCATCATAATTTCAGAGAAGTGTTCCCTTCATTTCTGATTGATTTTCAATTAGCAGTGGCTTAACATGTCAGGTTTAAGAGGCTCTGTCCCCCCTTCTCTTTTAAGCAGCTAATGATCAATGAAAGATTTATATGCACAAAGAAAATACGCTATTTAAAGTAACTCTGTGTGAATAATTTAAATAAGAACCCTTTTGTAATTGAATGATCACCTCCGTAACTTTTCGCTGTGGTAATGCAGATTTTTACATTTTCGTAAGATGAGATTCATCGATATGAAACTGCAAGTGGCACCTCTAACCAACCCAGAAAAAGGATCATCCACCCATTACCATGTGTGACTTTCCCTTGTTTATTAATGGAAACAAATGTCCCCATTGTGACTTCCTGCCTTCTCTGAGGAAATATTACATTTTACTCACCAGCTTCAGAATCAACACTATTTGGTTTTAATCTAATTCTTTGAAAATATATTTTGTAAGGTAGAATACTTAAGTAACAAGAATATCTCATGTCCAATTATGACAAAATAGTTTATTTTCATAAGGGATATACTTTGAGTGCCATCCTACTACCTTATCTGCCTTGGTTTTGTTGAAATATACCCTAACAGGATAACTGCCCATGGTGTCACTTGTTTTTCTATAACTGTGATGAGAGTTCTTATTTCCAAGTTTAAAAAGAACATCTTGTATTTTGATTCTTCTAAAATTTGTATGACTTTCATTATATCATTCTGGCAATCACTTCTTTTATCTTAATGTATTCATATATGTTTAATAATTTTTTCTTTTAAATATAAAAGTATATACAATGCCACTTGATTTGCAGCTTTATGAATGAAGCTATTACCAAAATGTACTTAAACATGTGCTCCAAAACATGCCAGATATTTACATGAGTCCAATACATAGGGTGTCCATAAGGCTTTAAAACCTAAGACCCATAGCAAAACTTCATGAAGAGGCTTCCTTCCAATTCACCACACATAAGTTCAATACTCCTTTTGTTTGTTTGTTTGTTTGTGTGAGATGGAGTCTCGCTGTGTCGCCCAGGCTGGAGTGCAGTGGAGCGATCTCTGCTCACTGCAAGCTCTGCCTCCCGGGTTCATGCCATTCTCCCATCTCAGCCTCCCGAGTTGCTGGAACTACACGCGCCTGCCACCACGCCTGGCTAATTTTTTTTGTATTTTTAGTAGAGACGGGGTTTCCCCGTGTTAGCCAGGATGGTCTCGATCTTCTGACCTCGTGATCCGCCAGCCTCTGCTTCCCAAAGTCCTGGGATTACAGGCGTGAGCCACCGTGCCCAGCCAACACTACTTTTTTAGAAATGCCAAGGATCTTTATTTAATTTTGTAATGAAAATGTACAAAATTTCATTATAACATATACTAATTGAATTATGAAAGGAAAACAATCTTGATAAAAAAAAATTTGTTTTCCAAAATTCATCTGTTTTAAAATAAGTCTTGGCTTCATGGTCTTATGAGAAGATACCTCCCACTGGTCTACAACAAGCATGACAGAAAGCCAGGAAGTTGCTTAAGAGTCCAAAAGAGTGAATAATTTCCTCTCCCTTCCACTTCTCTCCAGTGAAGCTACAGACTTTCTCACTGTCTGAGTTTTTGTTTCTAGTTTAGTAAAAGCAGAGTACCCACTTTGGACTTGCCTGTTGAGAACATTTATAGAATGGCGGCTCTTTGAGTAGGAAAAAGCAAAGCAAAATGCATTGCTTTTCTGGAAAAATAAAATTGAGTGCATCCTGTCACATCAAGCCATCACTAGAAATAGGATACTTACAATACGGCAGGTCCTAGGAAAATTTGAGATTATTACCACAAATATTCAGTAAGAAGCCATTACCATTATGTGAAATAGCTTAGGGAAAGTTCAGAAAACAAAGTATTTTTATTTTCTCTTCTTAAAAGAAAGAAATTTAATGTTTCTGATGAACATGTATTTCTGATGATGATCATGTCAATTATCTTGGCAACTTTAAGACGTTTTAATTAAATGATTAAAAGTTGTTACTACTTTCTGTAAATGTACCTATTTTTGACTGAAATATTTGGGGTGCAATTAGACTAGTTTTATGCACTCTGCTTATTGTATTTATACCTATTTATAAGTAGTTTTTAATGCCTATTTATAAGTAGTATGAATATTTCTTTCAGAATTACATATCATGTACAATGTTGATTAAAAGACTTAAACAAGATATTGTTCTTTGGCATAAATATAATTTGTTTTTTAAATCAGGTTCACCATATTCAACATGAATGTAATTTGTAATGATTTTTTTTTTAATAACCCCGTCTCTATTTACCATAAATAATGTGTTGTCACTCCAATGCTCTTTATTAGGACTTGCTGCAAATTGCAGAGTGAGAGTAAGCTTTTTATGTAATGGGAGCTAAATAAAATGAGTGAATCTTATATTAGATGAATACATGAGATTTCAGCTTCAGGAGAAGTTATGTGTCACAGAGAACATCGGTGACTATTATGAAAGACATGTTCAATCAAGAGGGAATCCTGACCAGGCGCAGTGGCTCACACCTGTAATCCCAGCACTTTGGGAGGCTGAGGCGGGTGGATCACGAGGTCAGGAAATCGAGACCATCCTGGCTAATACAGTGAAACCCCGTCTCTACTAAAAATACAAAAAATTAGCCGGGCGTGGTGGTGGGCGCCTGTAGTCCCAGCTACTCGGGAGGCTGAGGCAGGAGAATGGCGTGAACGCAGGAGGCGGAGCTTGCAGTGACCTGAGATCCGGCCACTGCACTCCAGCCTGGGTGACAGAGCGAGACTCCATCTCAAAAAAAAAAAAAAAGAAAAAGAAAAAAGAGGGAATCCTACTGTTGACTGTCAACAGGGCAGAAAGTACTGGATTGTATTTTCTTTCAGTCACTATATGCATGAACTGAAACAGAGAACTGAGGCAATATATACATAATTTAGAAGGGAAATAATCCAGAAATTTTATTTTTGTCTCAAATGGAGGGCTCTTTCAAGCAAAAGTTAAATTGGGGATTTTTTTGAGGGGTCATCTTCCTGTGTCTAAGCAATTTAAACTTGAAGAATCACAGGATTTAATACTTCATAGTTAGAGCTCTGGACTAAGTGACACATCACTTAAAAGACAGGAGTGGTGCTGGCCTTAAGAAGAACTTGAATAATGCTCGACTGTTCTCTTTCTTCCCTACTTCTTTCTGCATGTCATCATTTTGTATAGGGGTGGAGAGTGGTGGGTCTGGGTGAGGAGAGGAAGGCATACAGGGTGAAGGAATATTTTGCTCAGTTATTCTAACCAGGACAAAATGTGGGTTTGGAACTCTAGCAAGAACTTGAAATTGCCTAAGGAGAAATCCTGATTGGCCTAGATTGAAATACAGATCTAAATTTTGGACGGATTACTATGGCATTAGAGGTGAGAGACATTAGCTTAGTGGCTGCTGTGTGTCTCTCTCCTGTGATGAAGAAGCCTGTATTTTTGTGTGAGTACGTAGATGTGGTGGTGGGTGGGTGGTGAGGCTGGTAATGGGGCTTTTAACAGACAAAGATAGGGGGAAAAAGCAATGGTTATTATGGAGTCCATCTTTTCATATTAAATATTCAATATTTGTTTAATTTAACATGCTTTGTTAATCCATCTCATTAATTTAGCTGTCATCTTTATTATGCGTCTTAATTAACTTAGTGAGGGTAGAATGACCCATCCTGATGCATTTGAATGCAGTCTCTTTTGGGCTGAAAACTCTTCCATTCCTCTTCTCCCAACTAATACTGACATCCTTTCCTGTGTATCTGTAGTGCATACGTCTCACCTCTAGACCTGCATTCATCTCTCTGCTGTCTCTGAGCCTGCGTAGTATGTTGTCTTCCAGCCTTGAACCTGATGTCAACCACAAACCAAATGGCAGATTCTCACCTGTTAAAGACATTTTTAGGAAAAAATTAATATGCTTTCTAGAGCTAGAGAATGGATTATAAAATCAAGTTCACCTGGTATGAATAAGTAAAGTGAGGCCAGATGTAATGCTGTAAAGGAGAATGGAGACCATGGTGAAGTGGGGAAAACATTTTCTACCTATACAATTTTAAATTTATTGTTAATACCATCTTGGCCAAATAAAACATGTGTAATGGGTAGTTTCAGTCCAGTAACCTCAGTGTCTAATCTCTTGATTGGTAAATCCAGAGTTGATACTACAAAATACTGTTGCACTGTGGAGCCAGTAGGCTCTGGATTCTGAATGGCTATCGCGAAATATCATGTTCCATCATGTTATAGATTGGAACATGATATAATATGATTTGTGATGTGTTTGGAATAATTAGTAAAATCTCTTACCCAAGAAGCAAGGAGTTTAGAGCAACATAGTTAATTATGAAAAGACAATCTCCCCATCAGGTGATACAAAAATCATTGAGTTAGAATGAGATGGGCAAATTCTCTTTAGCAATCTGGCCCCACAAAAAAGTAGTTATGTCTGTTTTGTTATTACAGACTTGTTAAGTTAGCAAAAGTGAAAATGTCTATTAACTCTCCCAGCAGACATTTTCATTTATTCTTCTCTGCAAATTTCCACTGGATATATATTTGTTCCTAAGGTCCTTTACTCGAGCCTAGGCATTACCTAATTTATTTGTGAGAATGTGCCAAGAAAAGGATCAGTGATTATTCTCACGTCATTATTTAAAGCCTACATATAGTGACTTTCATGAATGTAATGCAGCCATCATTCCTATTCCTATATATTGTCCTCAGAGTCAAGAGTTGGAACAACAGAGAGTAGAAATCCTGTAACAGGCATTAGAATTTTTAGTAGATAATACCAAAAATGGAAACAGAGTCAGTAGGTCAGACTCTCAGTTTGGCTTGGTAAGAAATTCTCTTTGTACATTAAAAAAATTACCAGATTGCCAGCTTAAAAATATTATGTGTTTCCAAATAGATGAGAAATGTTTGAGGTGATAAATATTCCAGTTACTCTTATTTGATCATTATACATTATATGCATATATCAAAATATCACACGTACCCCTATTAGTATGTACAATTATTGTGTATTAATAAAAAAGGAAAAGCCTTTGATGCAAATATAATTCTTATATATGTGTGGTCTTAATTGATATTCTTTTAACCAACTTTACTGAGATACTTATAGTCAGTAAACTGTATCTTTTTTTTTTTTTTTTTTTTTTTTTTGAGTCACAGTCTCACTCTGTCGCCCAGGCTGGAGTGCAGTGGCCGGATCTCAGCTCACTGCAAGCTCCGCCTCCCGGGTTTATGCCATTCTCCTGCCTCAGCCTCCCGAGTAGCTGGGACTACAGGCGCACGCCACCTCGCCCGGCTAGTTTTTTGTATTTTTTTTTTAGTAGAGACGGGGTTTCACTGTGTTAGCCAGGATGGTCTCAATCTCCTGACCTCGTGATCTGCCCATCTTGGCCTCCCAAAGTGCTAGGATTACAGGCTTGAGCCACCGCGCCCGGCCAACTGTATCTTTTTCAGTATAAAAATTTCTATGTTATGTGTCTGCCTGTTATCTAGAAGATAAAGGCCACTTTCTTCAGTCTGACCCCATTTTGTCTTTGTAGTCTCGTGCACTCACCTCTTAAGCCCACACCACTAACCAGGCACCCTTGACCATACCATGAACCTACATAACTCTATCATTTGCACATGCTGTACCCACCACCTGAAATTTCCTCTCCTGCTTTTTTCCCTTTTGCCTATCTACTCAAATTTTAAGACCACCTCAACGTTACCCCGATGAACTCTTCCCTGACTCTACTCCCACTAGGCAGAATTAAATACCACCTCTCAATTACTAGCAAATCTCTTTTTCATACCTTTCTTAGAACATTTGTCTCATCATTTTTGTACATATTTTTGTGTGTCTGTTTCTCTTGTTGCATTTGGGACTCTTAAAGCATGTACTATAATGTTTTCATCTTTACATCCCTAATATGTAGGTCAGTACCTGATGCACAGAAATAAATAATTCATTTAGCATTCACTCAGCTTTAATACTTATAAATAAAAGCCAACATATATATGTCACTCTTTTTTAGTAGCTATATACTACAGAGTAATGGAGTAAACCACACTAAAACTGTTGGTTTTGATTTAATTGCCTGGTGTGATTAAAGATTCCCCTTCATGGATGAGAGAGACAGAGAAAGGCCTAGGAGTCTAGCTAGGGAAGCCTATCTATAAATCAAGTCCAGATTAGACAGAGGAGGAAAGATCAGATGGATATTGAAGGTCACAACAGAGCAGTAGGTTGAGTTTGGATAAATAGAGTTTGAAAGAACAGATATATATCATAGTTCAGCTAGAAGACTGGTCAGGGGTAGAGACTTTTAACTGGCATCTTGAGTTTCAGGCAGATCTCTAAATTTAGTAAAGTAGACTCCACAATCTTAGGGCCCTGAATGAGAAATTGGTTCACTAGTTCCATTTATGACTTTATTATTGGGTGTCTACTGGGCACAAGGTCTGGTCAAATCTGCATAGGTTGCTAGGTAGGTAGGTAGGTAGATGGATGTATAGATAGATAGCTAGCTAGCTAGTTAGATAGATAGATAGCCTAATAAACAGATGACTGTCTACAAGGACTTTATGTTATAATCTCGGTTAACCTCTGGATGTTCCTTGTTCCCCAAGAAGCCAAGACTTCCTGTCTTTTCTCATAGTTTCAGTCATGAGTGTCAGTTCTCGTTCTAATGAGCTTTTTAATCAAACAGACAGTCATGATCCAGTAGGTGCAGCCTTCCTTGATTAGTGATCTTAATTTATCTTTGCTCTGAGAGTACCTTACGTTTGCGAGACATTTAAGTATGTTGTCTCATTTCATCTTTTCAACAGCCTGTGATGTCTATTGTGCCTCCATTTTACAGACAGTGATCAAAGCTTATGTATGGCACTTGTTGTGACATTTCTATACATTAGTGTATTGAATGTGGTTACCTTTTTTGCTCCTTTGCTGAGTTCTAGTTGTGCGCAATATGCAATATTCCCTTAAATCCATAACTTTCCTGTAATATTTAAAATGGTCTATTCTTATGGACTACTTGAGTTCTATTTTCTTCCACTGTTAAGAGAGTCTACGTCTCATCAAGTAAAACATCTAGTAGTAATTCAATTGAATATAAACTTGTCTTTGAAATGTTTCTGTATTAGCCTGTTCAGGTTGCTAAAACAAAATGCCTTTTACTATTGCTTCCAAATCTTAACTATTGTAAACAGTGCCGCAACAAACATAGGAGTGTAGATATCTATTACAGCATAACAGGGTTATTATTGTTAATAACATTTTAAAATAAAGAGTGTAATTGGATTGTTTGTAACTCAAAGGATAAATGCTTGAGGGGATGGATACCCCATTCTCCATGATGTGTATATTTCACAGTGCATGCCTGTATCAAAATATCTCATGTATCCTATAAATATATATGCCTACTATATACCCACAAAAATTTTAAAAACCTGAAAAATGCCTTATACTGAATGTTTTATAAACCACAGAAATTAATTTCTCACAGTTCTGGAGGATGGAAGTACCAAGATCAAGGCACCAGCAGATTTGGTGCCTTCATCACTTTCTAATACCATCAACTTGATGATTAGGTTTCAATATGTGAATTTCGGGGGGATGATGAAAACATTCAGATTACAGCAGTTTCTCAGGTTTTTGGTTTTGAGGTTTTTGGGGTTTTTTTCCTATTCAGTTGCATGTCCCTTGAATCTGCTGCTGTTCATCTTTGCCTCCTATTTTCTCATTCCCATTTTTTTGTACTTCTGCTCTTTCAAGTACATTTTAAGAGACACTTTTCTTCTTTCACTGATCTTCGAGCATGAAGTTCTTTTCAAGGCACTTAGGAAAATGGAAGTACTTAGGATGTTCATGAACAGAATGTCTTGAGAGCTGCAAAAGTTAACGTGAAAAAAGCTGATAGAAAAGTCACCTAGTTCATGAGAGTTTTGCGCTTTAAAAAGCAGCAAGTTATAATCCCTTCTTAAATAGCAAGCAAAAGCAAGTGGTCTGGTTTCACTTCTTAAAATAGACAAAGTGAAACTAAGAATTGACTTGTCAATTTACTACGACTATTCCCTGCACGCAAAGTTGGACTTTCTTAATTTAGGATTCGCGTTTTCTTTCTGAATATAATTATCTGACTATATATAGAAAGGTAGTTTGAAGCCAGCTAATTATTGTTTGAGCATTTAAAGTTAAAAACTATGTAGACATTAGTAAATATTATCCATTTAGAAAACCTGTAACAACTGTATCAAAATTAATCTTAACTGAGAAGTTAAATTCAACTTATGATATTTTTATAACATTTACAGTGCATCTTACTCATGGCTTGTAAATATATGTTAACTTTAAAGAACTTGCCAGGAGCAGTGGCTTACGCCTGTAATGCCAGCACTTTGGGAGGCCAAGGTGGGCAGATCATCTGAGGTCAGGAGTTCGAGAGCAGCCTGGCCAACATGGTGAAACCCCATCTTGACTAATAATACAGAAATTAGTCGGGCATGGTGGCAGGCACCTGTAATCCCAGCTACTCGGTAGACTGAGACAGGACAGACACTTGAACCCAGGAGGCAGAGGCTGCAGTGAGCCAAGATCCTGCCACTGCTCTCCAGCCTGGGTGACAGAGCAAGCCTCCATCTCAAAAAATAAATAAATAACGAACATGGTAAGGTTTATATAGAAATAAAAGTGCTTTTATTATGTGAGTGTATGCTGTATTAACCTAGAAACATAATTTGCAATTTTTCCTAAAGGCTGACATTTACTAGGTGCGAGGTTTCATAAACACTAGTATCAAAAGACATTTCCAATTGTGAGAATGATTATAAGAACAGAAGTATTGGCCAGGCACGGTGGCTCACGCCCGTAATCCCAGCACTTTGGGAGGTTGAGGCAGGTGGATCATGAGGTCAGGAGTTCGAGACTGGCCTGGCCAACATAGTGAAACCCCGTCTCTACTAAAAATACAAAAATTAGTCAGGCATGGTGGTGCACACCTGTTATCCCAGCTACTCAGGAGGCTGAGGCAAGAGAATCGCTTGAACCTGGGAGGCAGAGGTTGCAGTGAGCCAACATCGCACCATTGCACTCCAGCCTGGGCAATAGAGTGAGACTCCATCTCAAAAAAAAAAAAAATAATAAGTATTGATTTTAATTGCACAATAGCATAATATTGAAAATAAGAGTGAAACTGAGTTTATTCTAGTCTATGAGAACAGGTTCTCAGTGGGGAGATAAGACTTAAGATTCTCATAGTTTATTGAAATAGTTATCAATTCATTCTCAAATGCAGGAGAGCATTTTGCATTCAGTTTAATAATCCATCACCTTTTCAAATAACATGTTTTAGTTGTTTTAATATTATGATTATTTTCAGTCTTAAAGTATTTTTTTCCAAATAAAGAAGTATCATGATATAAGCCATTGGGTAGTGGTCTTTCCATTGACTAATTGAGAATCTCTGCGGTCTGAGGATTTTAATCTCCAACTGTCTATGGCAATGATTCTTCACTAAGAATGGACATGATAAATACCTGTAAAGCTTTTACAAAACATATGCACCTGGTTTCCTTGATCCCCTGCCTCTCCCTACCCCCCTAAAGATTATTTATTTATTTTTATTTATTTATTTGTTTATTTTTGAGACGGAGTCTTGCTCTGTCGCCCAGGCTGGAGTGCAGTGGCATGATCTCAGCTCACTGCAAGCTCCGCCTCCCGGGTTCACACCATTCTCCTGCCTCAACGTCCCAAGTAGCTGGGACTACAGGTACCTGCCACCATGCCCAACTAATTTTTTGTGTTTTTAGTAGAGACAGGGTTTCACTGTGTTAGCCAGGATAGTCTCGATCTCCTGACCTGGTGACCCACCTGCCTCGGCCTCCCAAAGTGCTGGGATTACAGGCGTGAGCCACCGCACCCAGCCTAAAGTTTAATTTATTACATCTGGAAGGGGAGCTGAGAATTGTTGTTCTCTGTTCTTCTGGGGGCCTTCAAGGTCTGCAAACAGAAAATTCAGAGAAATGCACACCAAATCCATAGTGAGATATCACCTCACTCTAATTAGAATGGCTACTATAAAAAAAAAAAAAAAAAAAAGATAACAAATGTTGGTGAGGATATGGAGAATAAACCCTTCCATACTGCTGGTGGCAATGTAAATTAGTACGGTCATTAGGGAAAATAGTATGGAAGTTCCTCCAAAAATAAGAAATAGAACTATGAATATGTTCCAAGAATCCTACTACTGGATAGCTATCCAAAAGAAATGGAATCAGTAATTTGAAGAGATATCTGCACCCCCATGTTTATGACAGCACTATTCACAATAGCCTGGATATGGAATCAACTTAAATGTTCATCGATGGATGATTGGATAATGAAAATACGGTATATATACACGATGAAATATTATTCCATCATGAAAAGAATGAAATGCTGTCATTTGCAGCAACATAAATGAACTTTGGGGACATTGTGTTAAGTGAAATAAGCCAGGCACAGAACAACAAATACCGCATGATCTCACTCATATGTCGAATCTAAAAGGTTGTTCTCATAGAAGTAGAGAGTAGAATAGTGGTTACCAGAGGGTGGAAAGGGTAGGAAGATGGGGCGGGGTGGTGAGAGATTGGTCACTGGGTACAAAGCTATAGTTAGATTGCAGGAATAAGTTCTGGTGGTTTATTGCATAGTAGAATGACTAGCATTAAAAAGAATGTATATTTCAAAATAGCTGGAAGAGAGGTTTTTGAGTGTTCTCATAACAAAGAAATGATATTTAAAGTGATAGATATGCTAATTACCCTGATTTGATTATTTCACAATTTACGCATATATGGAAACATCATGTTGTATCCTATAAATATGTCTAATCATGTGTCAATCACCAAGAAAAAAAGCCTCTGACCTGGTAGGTCTGATGTTTTCTTAGTCATTATCATGATCTCTATATTTTCTAGAGCTCTTTGCTCTCCGTGTGTGGGAGCTAATAGACCTATCTGGGTGATCTCATCAGAAAGGCTGTTAGTGCTAAGAAAGAAAGACTTTATAACTCAGGCACAGAGAGTCCCAATGAGGATCTGAAGATCTTTTCAAGTGGAAGCTTGTATGACAGGACACTATACTGGGGAATGAGGATGGGAGTGAAGTGGAGAAAGAAGGCACTTCTCATAGCATAGTAAAAATTTAGCAAGGATTTGAGTCACTTACCCTACTGAAAAGTTATCTTGGTATCTGTGTTAGTTTTCTGTGGCTGGTGTAATAAATTACTTCATGGCTTAAAACAACAGAAATGTATTCTCACAGTTCTGGTGGCCAGAAGTCTGAAATTAAGGGCTGAAATCCCTCGGGAGGCTCTAGGAGAGAATCTTTGCCTCTTCCAAGGTCTGTGGCTGTCTACATTACTTGACTTGTGGCCGCACCACTCCAGCCTCTGCCTGTGATCAACACTGCCTCCTCATCATCTCTGTTTTTCTTTCCCTTCCATCTGTCTCAAATCTTCCTCTTCCTTTTCTTTAAGGTCACTTGTCATTGAATTTAGAGCCCACTGGGATAATTGAAAGTGATTTCTTTATTTCAGGAAGCTTAACTTAATTATGTCTGCCAAGACCCTTTTTCCAAATAGGCTAAAACATTTTACAGATTCTGGAGTTTAGGACACGGATATATCTTTTGTGGGGGTGAGGGAGGCACCATTGAACCCACTATAGTATCTGTCACATGCTCTGCTACATTCACAAAAACTGATAACTTAGTAAAAGTCCAAGAGATTATGAACATTGAAGTATCAACAAGACCCTTCATTCAATAATTATCAGGGTTGCTTCTCTCTCTCTCTCTCTCTCTCTCTCTCTCTCTCTCTCTCTCTCGCTCTCTGTGTGTGTGGGTGTGTGTGTTCTGTGTTCATGTGTGTTGTGCTTTATCTTTTTATTTCACTTGAAGAGTATTTTTCCCATTTAGCTCTTGAAGTTACCAAATGGGGAAGACATTACCGAAAACTATCCATTAACAAGAGTTTTATGGAGCACAATAAGTAAAGCAAAGGGAAGCATCCCTCTAACCCCTTCCCAGCAAGAAAAAACAAGATAGTCCTGGTAGTTCTGAGTAAGCAAAGAAACTTAGCTCTAACTCTTTCTAGTGAATTTTATAGTGTTCAGTTGTTCTCGTACATTTGACAAGAGTTGATTCACCTGTAATAGAAAAGGATGTCTGTTCATAAGGGGATCAGTGATTATATCTACTAATGGAAAATGGTAGATTGTTCCCAAAGTCTTCACAAATGAAATCTTGGCGATAATATATCTTTCTCCATTAGTAGACACATCCTAGTATCTAGCCATAGCAATTACAGGCATCACTTTTTAAAACTATGGAGACAGTCACATTGTTCAGCATTGCAGGCTTTAACCTTCATCAGCATAGTCAGATATTTAAAAACTTATTTCATATTGTATGTCTGTATCAAAACATTTCATATACCCTATAAATTTAACACCTACTGTGTACTCACAAAAATTAAAAAATGAAAGTTCTCTATATATTAATAAGAAATCATTTATCAAGCACTTGTTCAATGTTTTTTTGAAAATGGTAGGTAAATTCCAAAATGAATGCACTGTATGAGTTTAGGGATGAAGAGCTTATTTCAAAAGCTGGGTCAAGCAAGGCCTAATGGTGAAAATGTTATGTGAACTCTACCTTAATTAAGGGGTAAGATTTAAGCAGACATTGATGAAGTATTAATAGAAAGACATTGCTGAAAGACCAGCATTAGGAGAGGCAAAGATGAGAAAACATATGTTGGCTTTTGGAGTGGACAACTGTTGTAGCCAACTGAAGAAATTCGACCAGCTGAACTGATGAAAAATAGTGCTGGAAAAATTAGTGTGGACACATGAATTTAGATAAATTTTCAATGGAATACATTGCAATGGAATGTATGTATGTATATACATATATATTCAGTTGAAAGTTTCAGTTTCTTATAAAATTAGGAAAGAAAGAGAGCCCAATTAGTAAGGTAGTCTCATAATACATTGTAGAATGAATAAGAGGAAGTAGGAGTCAGAGGTCAGAGAACCAACTGGGAAACTAATTGTCTAGGCAAAAATTAATAGAGTAGGATTTGCAAAAGGTCAGAGTTGAGGGAAGTTGACTTTCAGAGAAGTATAAATCTTATCATTGTGTAGACTAATACTAAGTAAAGTTGACAGACAGGAGTCAAAGACAGATTTTAATTATGGTTGAGTGGGAGGAAGGTGATATCAATAATAATAAAAAGGATATTGAAAAGAGGAGCAACATTTGTGGGAAATATGTTGAGTCAAACTGTGGTTACACAACTATAGTACATTTTGACAAGGCTCTCCCACAACTGGAAATATGTACAGAGCTTGATTGAGGTATTTGGGCTGGACTTGTATTTGAGAGATCCTCTTAAAGCAGTAACAAAGGAAGTCAGATATTTATTGATGGGAAGGGTAACTTATTTTCTCATTTGATCTCATTATTATTGGAATAATTAAGCATACTAATTCCTGAATTTCTTATTTTACTCTTGAGGACAGGAAATGTAATCAACTGATAGATTGTCTTCAAAAAGTTCTTCTTGAATTACTAGAGTTTAGGTTGCCGTGTTTCTGAGATTATCTTACTTTTTCAAGTTTAATGGAATTAAAAAAAAAAATTGACTATATTTACTATTGTATCCTGAAAACAAAAGTATTTCTAGAAGTTTTACTGTAATCCTATTATCATATCACTGCTTAATCTTTCAAGTTTCCAAATATTTTAAAAATTTAATTATTTTTAAATGTAATGAGATGTTATTTTAAAAACTGTTGATCATTTCTACTAATGTGTTATGTCCATTAAAAGTCACTCATTCATAAATATATATTATAAAGTTAATGTACTAGTGAGACATCATAAATTATGATTCATCTTTCTGCTGTTAACTCACATTATTCTCCTTCTATCCAGGAAAAGAAGGTACTATATGTATGTGTTATTAAAATATTTAGAATCTTTGAATAATTTAAACAACATTTAAAATAACACAGAATATGGAAGAAAATAGAAAAAAGTTAATTGATTCAATAATTTTTTTCAACGATTTCTTTTAAATATATAGACAAACACATGTTTGTTATTTATTTGGAACTGTGTCTATTTGCATTTAAATGTTTGTGACCTGCTTACCAATTTTAGGGTTTGTATTGTTTTCTTCTTCCTTTTATTCATCTTTCCATGCTATATTGATTCCTGAGTGTTTGAGGGACTTCCATTTTCCAGCTCATTTAAGTGCATTTCATCCTGCTGTGTTGGTCATCAGCAAGACACGAAAATGGTACTGAAATGGCCACATAATGCAATGTGATCTGAAACAAAGGGGAATTGCACTTGTCCACTGGGCAAGGGATATTTATCCTGGGTTGCTCGATGTATTTAGAAAGTCAAGAGTTATCAGGTATTTATTTATAAGAGTACAGAGAATCTTGAATGCTAGTGATTCCAAGACATATAGATTTCAGGAACTAGATGAATTATTTAAACAAACAAACAAACAAAAATAACTGGACCATAATAAAGATGCCAAATGATGTTATTAAATGATAAAGAATTAAAATCTGCTATTCATGTAATATGTAATTTCTAAAAGGAGCAGTTTAAAATCCAAAACTTGGAAGGTTTCTCAGAGGAAATGCCAGTCATTTGAATTCAATACATTCAATTTTATATTTGTCTTAAAAGCTCACTATACTGTTTGCTGCTGCTACCAAATTTTGCATCTAAGAGCATCTGAGACATAGCATGATTGTTAATGATCATGTCCTGCCTCTAAGAAACACTACAATCATAATACCTTTTGTTTTCTCTCCCCTAAAATAAAATATTTGACAGTGAAAACCAATGCAAATGTGCAATACATTTTCTCCATATTTGGGAATGGAATGTCCTCACTGCTATGTGTGTGTTTTGTATTTCATTTACAATGAAAGTGACACAAAGAATTTATTCTCATTACAGTTGTATGTGTATACACTGTAGAATCATGTTGTGAAAGCCATCTTATATAAAATATAAGCCTTCCCTCTCTTTCTGCCCACAGCCTTACCCCACTACCCAGAGGTAACCACCTGCAACTATAGCCGATGTTTGGTATTTAGTTCCATGCCTCTAAACCACGTGCTGTACTAAGAATGCATTTTTCTATTTTTTAAAATTGATTTAATATATTGACTTCCCAGTATTGTAGATTAAGATATAGTTCTCTTTCAAATTCTCACCCTTCCGACACAGTTGTGCATTTCCTGCCTTCCCATTCTCCCATGTAGTAATTTTGGCTCCCGTACTCTCTGCCAGTTGTTTGCAATTATGAAAACTCTAGCAAAAGCTGAGCCTCTTATGGCATATTTCCACCTCTTTCTCTCTTTGATTTGCTTTTTGTGACCTTTCCTACGCTTTGTCTTCCTATCCTCTTACTGAATAATTTTTCTAATACATATTTTTAATTATAAAGAGTTTTCATTTTTCTGCATATCTCTTTTTCTATAGCAGCCTATTCTTGTCACATGGAGTCAAGAGTATCTCTTCTCATTCTGAAAACATTGAAGTTAGTTCTTTTGATTGATTTTTTTTGTGTGGGGTTATTTTTGTCTCGACATAATCTTTATTTTTCCCAAGTTCCTATTGTCTATTTGGTTGCATGTTTGAGTCTCCCTCATGTTCAAGGCTTCCTTTGATTTTTTGATGGTGCTTGATTGTCTACTCATCATTAAGTAGAGGTCACTAAAAAAAAAAAATGCTTGATAATTCTTAGTAGAATGTTGATTGTGGATCTTCTGGTTTGGTTTTCTGCTGAGTTGAGAAATTTCTGCTGTTGGTATCTTTAGGTCTTCTGTCTTGCACTGGTCAGATTCACAGAGAATAGTCCTCCAATATCCAGCCTGTCTTTCTGAGTTTGAGAGATGAGTGGAAAAGGTTTCACATTTAGCATAAAAGTGCCTTTCAGCTGCACGTTTATTGGTCTGGTGTCCTGCGGTGCAGAGACTCTCTTTCAGCCTCTCAAGAGAATGAACATATTGTCTCTGTGATGACAAAGAAGGGAATCAATAGCTACCTTATTTGTAAACAGACATTTGACAGACCATCTTGTTTCCTCCCACTTCTTACTTGACCTTCCATAGGCAGCTGGTGTCATCATTCACTGAGCCTTTCTGGAGGTTCTGCATTGGTAATCAAGTTGATTGTTAGCTTCAGCTGCTGTTGGATTAGGATTCAGCTTTTTCAGGGCTTCTAAGTGTGTTACTACTGATTCATTAACTTTCCAGCTTCTAAAATTCTACTGCCGTGGTGACCTTCCCTGTTTTCTTTGTCATTATGGATTTGTGCTTAATTTAAAATCCCTTCATTTATATTTCCATGTGATTTTAGGAGGGGAAAAAACTATACTTCTGTGTTGAATTCACTATCGTTACCTGATAGCCTGCATGTGACTTTAGGAAATTGGTTCCTGACATTTTATAAGACAATAGCGTAGAAACTAAAATGTCAACAAGTCTTCATAGAGGATTTATGAGCTTGAGCAATAATTGCAATACTCTCTATTAGCTAATCTGACACAACTCTAAATGAAAGTGAGCCTTGTCATGTTTGCTATTGTTGATGTGCTATGGCCAACGTGAATGACAGTCAGTTTTAATTAGTCCACGGATAATTGCAGTCATGTACTTAAGTCTCATTAATGGTCACTTTTTAACACCTATAACATGGAAGTAGTGAAATGATTCATTTCTTTTTTTTAATATGGTAGAGAAGGTCAACTATGCTTTTGAAGTAGGAATTATGGATAGGATACTTTTAGTTGGCTTAGCATTTTCATATCTTTTTAGCTTAACTATCCATTGTGAGACTAAGCTTATTACTGTCATGTAAGTTTCGGTAAGTAGCACTATTCATATCTACAATCCACCCTGTGGAGTGATTTATCATCATTTAAGGAAAACCCATACATCAGATATAATAACCAGCTATTCTTCTTGTTAACCTTTTAATACATATCATGGGCAGCAAAATCAAAACAGAATCTGTTGTGTCATCTCTTTGGAACCCAGGCATTTCCTACACAATTGTAACAAGACTACTCTGGAACTAGCTATAAACGGATCCTGCTGAGATCTGCTTTTTCTCAATCATCTTATCCTGTCAAACAAGGGATTTTTCTCCTCTTCAATTTCTCCTCCATTTATAAAGATTTAATTTCAGCTTGCAAAGTCAATTTTATCCTTTATTGTTAGAGCAAGAGATTTCCCAGTTTTGATCCAGTCTCCACATTTATGGAGAGCTCAGTGTGAATGCAGTAGGCGTACAGATATTAATCAGGGATAGCAGGTCATTTCAGCCAGGAAAACTGATGTGTGTGTGTGTGTATGTATATATGAATGATAATATAGGGTGATGGTGCCTCAGTCTATTTGTGCTGCTAGAATAAAATACCATAGACTGGTTGGCTTATGAACCTTGAAATTTTATTTCTCACAGTCCTGGATGCTAGGAAGTCTAAGATCAAGGCACTGGTGGATTCAGTGTCTGTTGAGAGCCTACTTTCTGGCTCATAGACAGTGCCTTCTTGCTGTGTTCTCATAAGGTGTGAGGGATGAAGGATCTCTCTCAGGGCTTTTTGTAATAAGGGAATTAATTCCATTCATCAGAGTTCTATCCCCGTGACCTAATCACCTTCCAAAGGCTCCACCTCCTAATGCCGTTAGCTTTGGGTGAGGATTTTGATGTAAGAATTTGGGGGAAACAAACATTCAGACCATAACAGATGGATATGGAAAGAGATCTTTAGGGACACTATAGTTGGGATGGTTATATCTACTTAGAGGGGCTGGACAAGGCTCCTTCAGGGAGACAGTGTTGACTTTGAGACTCAAAGGATGAATATAACTTCTCCAGGTAGAGAAAAGTACAGTAGACCAAAAACAATATCTGCAAAACTCATGAGCAGTGACAAATCTAAGTGGTTACAATAAAGAAATGCCTTGAAATAGAATTAATGAAATTTCACCTTTAGGTCTAACTATGACAATATCTAACATTTACCGAGTACTACTTATGTACTAAACACAATGCTAAGAGAATTATTTCATGTAAAACACCAACTAGATTATAAATCACATTTTACAAATAAGGAGCTTGAGGTACAGAGAGGTTTCCCAAGGTCACAAGTTATTGGGGAAAATGAGACTTGAACCCAAGAAGTATGATGGTAAGACTCATAGTATTCATTGATATGCTAACAACTGACACCAATAGTTCTTTCTGTGAGCTATAGTTGTACTTTGGTCTCCAATTATATAATTTGAAGATACTTGCAGTCTTAGTTAAGGCTGCTATAGCAAGTTACTATAGGCTAGGTAGCTTAAACAACAAACATCTATTTCTCATGGTTCTGGAGGCTAGACATCTGAGATTAAGATGTCAGCATGATCTGTTTCTTGGTGAGGACTCCCACCCTAGTAATGTTCTCATTTAGACTTTCCTTAGTGCTTGCAAGGTGGAGATAGACTGAGAGAGAGAGAGAGAGAAACAGAGAGAATCTTGTATCTGCTCCTCTTTTTAAAAGGAGAATAACTCTATTATGAAAGATTCATCTGTATGTCATAATTACCTCCCAAAGACCCCAACTCCAAATGCCACCACACTAAGGATTAGCATTACAATATATAAATTCTGCGGGTACACAAATATTCACTCCTCAGCAATGGGGTACCAAGAGCAGCATCACATGTGGGACTGCTGTTGATGATGGTGATAAAGATACTGGAACTCATGCTATTCTTATTGCTAAAGCATGACCATGCTTTACATTTTAGTGGAAAACTTCAGAATAAATGGCAGTGTTTATTTTCATAATAGAAAAAAAAATCCCTTCTGTTAAATTTAAGTACGTATTGGTCAGTTGAGTAGTTTATGAGATGTGTTTCCCTATAGATCATAGAATTTTAAAGCTGAGTGAGGCCTTAGAACAGGGTTTCTCAACCTTGGCACTATTGACATTTTGTGCCTAATGATTCTTTGTTGGGAGGGATTGTAAACTGTAGGATATTTAGCAGCATCCCAGGCCTCTACCCACTAGATGCCAGTACCACTCCCCCAGTTGAGCCAACCAAATATTTCTCCAGACATTGCCAAATATCCCCTGTAGAGCAAAAGTCATCCCAAAACCCAAGTTGGGAAACCACAGATTTAGAGAAGTCTAATATAATCCCCTCAACTTTACCCAAAAAGAAAATTGATGTGCTGTAAGCAAGGTCGTACAGCTAAATTGTGGCAGAATTTTGATTAGATCTCAGGTCTCCTGAGCCCAAAATCATATTACACATGTAACAAACTGCGGTGTCTTCCACTTAAAGCAATGCCTTCAGAACATATGGTTTAAAAAGTACACATATATCATCCATAACAGCTCAGCAGAAAGGTAGAATAAATGCAGTTTTATCAGTGGAAGTGCATGGTGCGAAAAGTTGTGATTTGTCCCAGGTTGCCTGCCTAGCAGGGAAGACACCCTGAACACAAGAATTCAGATGACAGCTCTGATGCTCTTTCCAAAATCATTGCTCGTTGCAGTTGGTCAGCATGAGCTTGATTTGAGAAAGGAGCAACAGAAAAGTTCTTGGGGAACATTCCTAAATCATTACTTTCATTTCCAGCACTCTGACCCTATATCTTTTGTAGGCAAAATAATAACAGTTGCCTTTTTTTTAATTGGTAGAGAGAAGGAAGTCATGATATTTACATAGATATTAGCTATTTACTAACTTGTGCCTTGGTATAATTTTTCTTATACTTGAATGATTAGAGAATAAGTGTCCTCAAAAACATAAAATGGAAAGTTACATTACTTTATGTTGTGGATGCCTCACCTATAAAGACCTGACTACTAGTGATTCCTAAAGAGTTACAGAGAGTTATAAATGAAGTCATATTCCAAAGCCTCTGCTGTTTGGGATTTTTTTTTATAGGTCATTGTCATGTAGTGATAGGAAATCTAAATATTTAACTATCCGCCTCTTTCCATTCATCACTGCACTGCCAAAGTGAGGGCTTTATGGAGATAAACGATCTGGCTTTGGACACACACCTGGCAGGTCACAACGGTAAAATGTCGACCCTTTCCGAGAAGTGAAGTGTAAGCGGTTCTGGGCAGACCCCACCAGCGATGATGCTGCACATTTGGTTGTTTCTCTTTTAAAAATAAACTCAGTCTGAAAGTTTAAATTATGCGTAGTTTGTATAGTATCTTGCAAACAACTATAAGAATATCAAAGGAAAAAAGGACAAGGTTTGTATATCTGCATATTGATGTTTTAATTTTAAAAATAAGTAGCCCTATATTAACATAAGACATTTCCACGATGTTTTTAACTTACTCTATTCTGTGGACAAAATATATGTTTATATCTGTGCGTGTGTGTGTGTGTGTGTGTGCGCGCGTGCGGTGTGTCCTACCTGAAATGAAAATTGGTCCAATAAAATGAAGTTAATATCCTTAAATATTTGGAATAAATTCAGAAATACTCTCTATATACTCCAGACATTTAAATAAAGTGATATTTAAAGTCCTTCTGAGAGTTATCAAGTCTGCAATCAGTAGAACAGTATACATCTCTGACCATTACATCTAATGAATCACCAAGTTCTATTGACAATACATCCAAAATATATTCGAAATCTGCTCACTGCTCTCCTTCACAGCCGACATGAGCGCATTAGCCACTGTCAGCATCTCATTAGGAGTACCAAAGTTGCTTCTTAACTGTTCTTTTACATCTACACTTGCTCCCTTCTAATTAATTTGGTCCAAAGCAACCAGAATGACCTTTCTAAAGCGTAATATGGACCATGGCATCATGCTTTTTAAAATCCTTTCCATGTCTTTCCATTGTACGTGGAATAAAATTTCAAATTCTAAACACGAAACATAAGGTCCAGTGTGACTTGCCCTCTCCTCCCCTCATCTTTACTTTGACCACTTTCTCTCATCCCATCTTTTCTAAGCTCCAAGAACACCCCTCCATGCATCAAACTTTTCCCAACTAAAGCTTTCACACATGGTCTTTACTATTGCTGGAATGTTCTTTTTTTTTTTTGGAGATGAAGTCTCACTCTGTTGCCCAGACTGGAGTGCAGTGGCGCAGTCTCGGCTCACTGCAACCTCTACCTCCCGAGTTTAAGTGATTCTCCTGCCTCAGCCTCCCGAGTAGCTGGGATTTTCCCAGACCTTCATATGGCAATTTTGTATTCAGTATGCAGTTCTAAGCTTGAATATCAAATCTTCAATGAATCTTTCCGTGATTGCCCCAAAGTATCCTGGTTATTCACTGTCTTAGCATTGTTTCTTTTCACTGTAACCACGGTCACTTGTAACTCTGGAATTAACTTTGTGCATGGTTTTGTGCATGGTATATACCCAATGGCTAGTTCAGTGCCGAGGACAAAAGGAGGGAAGGAGTGAAGGAAAGAAGGGAGAATACATGGATAGAAGGAAGGAAGGGAGGGAGGAAGGAAGGGAGGAAGGGAGGAAGGGAGGAAGGGAGGGAGGGAGGGAGGGAGTGAGGAAGGAAGGAAGGAAGGAAGGAAGGAAGGAAGGAAGGAAGGAAGGAAGGAAGGAAGGAAGGAAGGAAGGAAGGAAGGAAGGAAAGAAGGAAGGAAGGAAGGATGAAGGAAGGAAGGAAGTTGCCAGTTCTTCTTCCCAAAGGCAACTGGGATTGCAATTGCATGCCAAAATTTAATTGTTTTAATGACTTCTGAACTGGTTTTGCAGTTTGTTTGTTTGTTTGTTTTGCTTTGTTATTCTAAACCTTGACTTTCATCAACATTGGAAGAAAGGAATTAAGAAAGGAAGAACAGAAGTTAGAAGTGGGAAATTCCTGCATTTAGGATTCTAATTCTCAACTTATTTCTTTAATTTTTATTAGTTCTCCATACAGAAAGTAGCCCTATATAAAATAATCATTCCTAACTTGATAACTGAACATAGGCCAACAGTTTTAAGTCTTCCATATAAAGTTAAGGCAAATATTATGTGTACATAACAGAACCTATTAAAATAATTGAATCTATTATTTAGCATAAGATTATGTATTTGTTCATTTGATTTGACTTTTTAAAAGTTAATTCATCTTTTTTAATAGGTAATGCTCTTGCCTGGAAAATAATTCAAAAATTATGAAAGGATCTACAATGAAAAGTTTATGTCCCAACCCCAGCTACTCAGTTTTTCTCCACAAAAGCAACAAGGATTTACAATTTCATGACAAATTTTAATTTTGTTTTAATGATTTCTAAACTGGTTTAGTAGTTTCTTTGTTTGTTTTTGTTTATTTTGCTTTGTTATTTTAATCCTTGGCTTTTGTCAACATTGGAATAGTTGCCTTAATGGTCACTACTATTACATAACTCATGTGCGTGGAACATGTATGGATATAAGAATTGTCCAGCATGCTGGATTCTATTACACAGTTATTTCATTTCCAAATATTTGCCTTTCTTGTAAAACAGTCATTATCAAATGACTTTGCTTTTACAGTCAAACAAGGAGATAGTTCTTGGATTTAAAGAACTTTGTTATAATAATTACTCAAGTACTTAGCAGAAAATTTTTCAAGCTTTTATTCCAAAGACTCTCTTTTAGAAACCCCAGCCAGAAATCCCAAATTTTCCCAGTGCATAAGTCACATCATAGCAAATTAGGTCTTAACTTTCTCTTTTCTGTAAAAAGTTACTAACTACCTAATCAAGACTTTGCTCTGATGTTTTGATTGGTCTGTCCTTTTCAAGTAGACTAAATGTTATTGATTTTTAAGATAGTTTTCAATAGATTCTTTGTGAGTGGCCACTTCTAGACTGGCCTAAAAAGAAAGGATGACTTCACTCAAAAGTTCATAAAAGGAGAATACTAACAGTCAGCCTTTTTGTTCATAAGTTGATTTTTAAAAATAGAAATATGGTAGGACAAATTGTTGAATTATTTCTTTTTACTGGAGGCTGTGGGTATAATGATGAATCTTCAAGTTGGAAGAATCAAGAAACAAGCTTTCTGTTGTCCATACTTGGTATCTCTTTTTGTGATCTTGTGTTATTCAGTTGACCAACTGGTGCCTCTGTTTTCTCTTCTTTGAAACAAGAGGCATGAACCAGATTATGTCTTAGAAACTCCCAGGTTTAAAATCCTATTGAATGAAAAAATAAAAGAAAGAATGAACTAACGCCAAAAATTTTTAGTAAGTTTGAGGCAAAACACTGGTTTGCTTTTCTCTTATTTGATATGAAATGCACATGATACAATTAATATTTTGATCTCACTAGAGTCTAATAGAAATTACAGTATCACATCTTATCAAACACAGAATCTTGGCTTCACACTAATTCAGAGTTTATTATTTATACAAGTAGAGTTCACATTATAGATTTAATTTTCAGACCAAAAGTTTCTCACATTAAAACTCACTTGCTTCATTTCATTTTGCAGATACTAAATGTGTTTTCTTGGTATTATTAATCTCTTGTTTTTCCCTCTGTTTCATTATATAATCAATGGATGTGAAAAATGAAGGTGTCATGAAATGTCAGAATCTGTAAAAAAATCTTCAAAATTATGTAACTGCCATTTAATTGAAGAAGTTTTTCATAGGTATTGTATTAAATTATATTTATTTATATCTCATCAGAGTAACAGTATTACAGCTCTGCCAGAAGCGTATGTTGAAAGAGAAATCACATAAATTCTCATGTAGCATATTTGTAAAGAAAGAATATGTTGACAACTTTCTTTTTTGTGACACATCAGGAGTTATGAGGGATTGAACTGCCTGCAGTTATTGTTTGACTACATGAAATTACCACTTAAAAACTGTCCACTAAAAAAATACCAAATACATTCGTAGACTCATAGCAGACGACATTATACTTCAATTTTTAAAATAGCTGAACTTTTAGTTAGATGGAAAATTCCATGATTTGCCATAAATGCATAATTTATCTATAGAGAATAATTGTATTTGGATATAGTAATAAACTGTTTATGGAGTGTGCTGAATCTACAAACTTTCAGGGACTTTGATTACAAGGAACACCAGAGAAAGGAGAACTGAAATTTTATGTTACAAAATTGCTCTACCCAAATTTTCAATCAATTGTTAGAATAAGCTAAATGTTGGGTCATTATTGTATTTTATGCTTGAAAGAAAATGACCATTCAGTGATTCATCTGGGGCAGAATATCAGAGTGGTTAAGAAGATGAGGTCTGGAGCCGTTGGTTTCAAAATGTGGCAGTGTGTTTTAAGAAAATTACTTAATACCTTGATGTTCAATGCATCCATCTTGAAAACGTTGGTAACCTTCATGTTTAACTTATGGGATTGTTGAGAAGATAAAATAGGCGAATATGAATAAAGATGGAAGACCTACAACAGTATCAACATCTCAAGAAATGTTAGTTGTTGCTGTTGTTGTTTTTATTAGTATTATTCAAGAGGATGTGAAAATTGAAGTTTTGCCTGATGTGCCAATACCATATATGATAATTGTCATATATTCAAGAGAGTATGAGACTGAATAGCTGGGAGGAAGCTTCAAAGTAGATAACTCTAAAGAGTCTTCATGACTTTGAAGACTTCACCCACTTTGAGAATATAAAAGAATCTAGAATGGAGAGGCAGAGGGGGCTGGCAAAATTTCTTGAGAAAGAGCTTTTGCAGTGTATCCCATATCCTTCAGGTGGGGTGAGGCAGACCTTTTACACTTGACCTTTAAAGGGTGGAGAAGTCAGTGGGACCACTCAGACAGGTTAATGATCAGTGTACTGATGCCTCATTTATACCTATGAGAGTTAAAGCATGTATGAACAAGGGGAAGAGAGAGAAAGAATGAGAATAAAGGGCCACAAAATGATACCCCTGAGGGCTAGAGGAAGGCAGGAGTAGTAAAAGAAAGCATGAATGTTTCTCACAGAGTAAATGTGAGCCACAGGGGAAAAAAAGACCATCTAGAGACATTGCAAGACCTTCCTGGCCAGGCGTGGTGGCTCACGCCTGTAATCCCAGCACTTTGGGAGGCCAAGGTAGGCGGATCACCTGTGGTCAGGAGTTTGAGACCAGCCTGGCCAACATGGCGAAAACCCAGCTCTACTAAAAATACAAAACTTAGCTGGGAGTGGTGGTGCGCACCTGTAATCCCAGCTACTTGGGAGGCTGAGGCAGGAGAATCACTTGAACCCGGGGACAGAAGTTGCAGTGAGCCGAGATCACGCCACTACACTCCGCCTGGGCAACAGGGCGAGACTGTCCAAAAAAAAAAACCTTCCTAGGAAGAGACTATCTAGGTAATGTGGGTCCTTAGAGATACTACTTCTGAGGAGACAGTGACTAGCCATATGGGAGGCTCACACAATCACAGGAGTTGGATGCAAGCTGGGGACCAATGACAAACCCACAGAAGTACCCAGCAGTGAAAGATTTATTTTTAGACGTTTGCCAGTCACCAACCAAATAAGAATAGTCTTGCCATTATGTCTCTTCACTCCTCCCTGCCTCTTTGTTCCTAAGTGTGGATATGACGGGGCGGGGAAACTGGTCATTTAGGTCGCCCGGGTCGCCCATTATAAGGTGTATCAAGTAGGAAGGAAGGAGATTTCTGAGCTTTGACTGACAGTTGAAATGTTCATTAGTGTGATCTTCAACTGGACACTACAGTGCTACTTATACCTTAAAGTCTGACTATAAAGCGTGGCATCGTGGGAATTTCTGAGTTTTCTTCAAGTGACAGGGGCAGTTTATCCCCATTGACTAAAACTAGTCCTTAAAAGGAAAGAAGCCCAAAGTTCCCGTAAGTTTGAAATGTTTATGCTGTTCTGCTGGTTTGTTACAACAAAAGAAAAAGCAAACATAAACTGCATATACAGAGCACATGAATAAATGGGAAGGATCCTGGCCTAATACAGCATTAATAAACTAAATGCTCATACGATTCAGTGCCTAGGCTACCACATGAATTAAAAATGACCTTATGTAATGAATTAATTTCCAACATAAATAGAGCAAAGAGAAAATCATCTTATCATCTTCTTACCTTAAATGAGTATTGGAGAGGTCAATAATAAGACATGACATTGTTTCCAAATTATCAAAATGATTCAAAAATATATTTCATAAATTGTAATTATAAGTAATAATAACATGCAAACTCACTAGTGGATTTTATATATACACACTATGTTCAACATTTTAACTATTATTTTCTCTCCTGTTTTTGAAAGTTAGATCCAAAAATGCGGTATTGATTTAGATAGAACATGCTGAAAAATATTTATTGGTTGATGATAGCACTGGTTCTTGCACATGGACTATATATTTTAATACTAAGTTTTGATTTATTTTTGCTTGATTTTAAGTGAGGCAGAAATATGGAATTCATATACTCGCTTGTAGAGAAAACATATTCCACCTTAAAATTAAGAAACAAAGTTTACTGTACTTTCTTTTGGGATATTTTAAGTGTTGAACTTAGAACTCTAAATCTTGACAATCATAAATATGCGTCAAAAAATTTTCATTATAAATAATTATCTTCAGAAATATTGTAAATATCAGACATATTAAAAATGAACAATGCTAGTTTTATGGCATCAAATTTTGTATTTTTATTTTTTTTAAGGGGCAGGATCTTGTTCAGGTTAGAGTGCAGTGGCATGATCACAGCATACTGCAACTTCAAACTCCTGGATTCAAACCATCCTCCCACCTCAGCCTTCCAAGTAGCTATTACTACAAGCACGCACTATAATGCCTGGCTATTTTTTTTTTTATTATTATTTTTTTGTAGAGAGGGAATCTTGCTATATTGCCTAGGCTAGCTCAAATTCCTGTCCTCAAGGAATCCTCCTGCCTTGGCCTCCCAATGTACTGGAATTACAGATGTGACCCACAGTGCCCAGCCTGTCTTTTTAATATCAATTATAGATATCTTAAAAGTTATCTATTACATTTTTAATAAAATGCAGTATTTATTAATTAGTGCTTGAGGGATATGATATTGATATTGTCTGTTAGAAGTCCAACTAACATGTTAAAAGATAGTAATAGAAAACCTATGGCAGAGTGCGGTGGCTCACGCCTGTAATCCCAGCTCTTTGGGAGACTGAGTCTGGCAGATCTTTTGAGGTCAGGAGTTTGAGAGCAGCCTAGCCAACATGCCAAAACCCCGTCTTTACTAAAAATACAAAAATTAGCTGGGCATGGTGGCACGTGACTGTAATCCAAGATACACGGGAGGCTGAGGCAGGAGAATTGCTTAAACCCAGGAGGCGGAGGTTGCAGTGAGCCGAGATTACACCACTGTACTCCAGCCTGGGTGACAGAGCGAGACTCCAACTCAAGCTAATTTTTGTATTTTTACCATGCCCAGCTAATTTTTATATTTTTAGTAGAGACGAGGTTTCACCATGTTGGCCAGGCTGGTCTTGAACTCCTGAGCACAAGTGATCAGCCTGCCTCGGCCTCCCAAAGTGTTGGGATTACAGGCAGAAGCCACCGTGCCTATTGTCTATTACTCCATTTGACCAACTTTGGCCCTCCTCCTAGCCCCATATGGCAGGCATTTTCATAATCCCATTTTACAAATGAGCAGACTAACATTCACAGTCATTAGGGTACTTTCCCAAAGCCATGTAGCTAGTGGATGGTGGAGCACACACTCAGACTCCGTTCTGCGGAAACCTGTCCATAACATCCCTTCCTTGCTAGCAATATATTTATAGTGAGAAAACATGGACTTGAGCTTCAGATTTAGTACTTGATACCTATGTGGAATTAGAGCCACGTTTTTAACATTAGGTCCTCGCCTTGTAATATGGAGATGAAATAAGAATTTCTTAGGGTTATTGTTAATGAATAAACAAGTTAATGTATTTTTTTAAATACTTTTATTAGTCCATTTTCATGCTGCTGACAAAGACAACATATCCGGGACTGGACCAAAAGATTTAATGGATTTACAGTTCCACATGGCTGGTGAGGCCTCACGATCATGGCAGAAGGCAAGGAGGAGCAAGTCACATCTTACGTGGATGGCAGCAGGCAAGGAGAGAGCTTGTGCAGGGAAACTCCCATTTTTAGAACCATCAGATCTCATGAGACCCATTCACTATCATGAGAACAGCATGGGAAAGACCCACCCCCATGATTCAATCATCTCCCACTGGGTCCCTGCCACAACATGTGGAAATTATGGGAGCTACAGGATGAGATTTGGGTGGGAACATTGAGCCAAATCATATCATTCTGCCCCTGGCCCCTCCCAAATCTCGTATCTTCACATTTTAATCATGCCTTCCCAGCAGTCCCCCAAAGTCTTAACTCATTCCAACTTTAACTCAAAAGTCCACAGTCCAATGTCTCATCTGAGACAAGGCAAGTCCCTTCCGCCTATGAGCCTGTAAAATCAAAAGCAAGTTAGTTACTTCCTGGATACAATGGGGGTACAGGCATTGGGTAAATACAGCCATTCCAAATGGGGGAAATTGACCAGAACAAAGGGGCTGCAAGCCCCGTGCAAGTCTGAAATACAGCAGGGCAGTCAAATCTTAAAGCCCCAAAATGATCTCCTTTGACTCTATATCTCACATCCAGGTCATGCTGATGCAAAAGGTGGGCCAAATACTTAGAGCCAACTGATTTTTGACAAACCAACAAAAATATAAAGTAGGGAAAGGACACCCTATTCAACAAATGGTGCTGGGATAATTGGAAGCCACATGTAGAAGAATGAAACTGGATCCTCATCTCTCACCTTATACAAAAACCAACTCAAGATGGATCAAAGACTTAAGACCTGAAACCATAAAGATTCTAGAAGATAATACCAGAAAAACCCTTCTAGACATTGGCTTAGCAAAAGACTTCATGGCCAAGAACCCAAAAGCAAATGTAACAAAAACAAAGATAAATAGATGGGACTTAAAGAAACTAAAAAGCTTCTGCACAACAAAAGAAAATATCACTGGAGTTAACAGACAACCCGCAGAGTGGGAGAAAATCTTCACAATCTATACATGCAACAAGGGACTAATATCCAGAATCTGCAAAGAACTCAAACAAATCAGCAAGAAAAAAAGTAATCCCATCAAAAAGTAGGCTAAGGATATGAAAAAGTAGGCTAAGGATATGTCTTCTTTTGAGACAATTCTCAAAAGAAGATATACAGATGGACAACAAGCATATGGAAAAATGCTCAGCATCACTAGTTCTCAGAGAAATGCAAATTGAAACCGCAGTGCAATACCATCTCACTCCTGCAAGAATGTTCATTTAAAAAAAAAAAAAAAAAGATGTTGGCATGGATATGGTGAAAGGGCACACTTTTATGCTATTGGTGGGAATGTAAACTAGTACAACCACTACAGAAAACAGTATAGAGATTTCTTAAAGAACCAAAAGTAGATCTTTTGATCCAGCATTCTCACTATTAGGTATGTACCCAGAGGAAAAGAAGTAATTATATGAAAAAGATACCTACACATGCATGTTTATGTACATTTTGTACATAAATTTGCAAATGCAAAAATATGGAACCAGCCCAAATGCCCATCAATCAACAAGTGGATAAAGAAAATGTGGTATATATATGCTATGGAATACTACTCAGCTATAAAAAGGAATGAAATAGTGGCATTTGCAGCAACCTGGATGGAATTGGAGACTATTATTCTAAGTGAAGTAACTCAGAAATGGAAAACCATACATCCTATGTTCTCATTCATATGTGGGAACTAAGCTATGAGGACACAAAGGCATAAGAATGATACATTGTACTTTGGGGACTTGTGGAAAGGGTGGGGGATGGTAAGGAATAAAATATTACACACTGGGTACAGGGTACGTTGCTTCAGTGATGGGTCCACCAAAGTGATGGGTGACTCAGAAGTCACCACTCTAGGATTTATGTAACCAAACACTACCTGTTCCCCAAAAACCTATTGAAATAATAAAATAAAATAAATATGTAACAGGAAAAAAAGAATTGCTTTTTTTTCCCAATTACAAATCTACTCACATGTATTTCAGATTTTTTAGATTCTTCTTTTCACTCTGAGCTTTTCTATGTAAGATTTATTTTTGTGTCTAGTATAAAGTAGAAATATACTTTTTAATTAATTTTAAGTGACAAATAATAATTGTGTATATTTATGAAGTTATAATGGGATGTTTTGATCTATATATACATTGTACGAAGATTCACTTAAGCTAATTAACGTATCCATCTTCTCATCAATTTGCCATACTATTGTGGTGAGAACATTAAAAATCTATTCCTTCTTCCAGTTTCCAGTTTGAAATATACACTACATTATTATTAATTGTGGTCACCGTACAGTGCAATAGATAACTAAAATTTTCCTCCAATTTAACAGAAATTATGTACCGTTTTATTACCTCCTTCCCCCCTCTTCAGCCTCTGGCAACCACCTTTCTACTATGTTTCTATAAAATGAACTGTTTTGAATTCTGTGTGTGAGGTCGTACAGTATTTGTCTTTCTGTGAATGGCTTACTTCACTTAGCATAATGTCTTCCAGTTCGATCCATATAGTTGCAAATATTAGATTTTTTAAAGGCTGTATAATTTTCCATTGCATATATATACCACATTTTATTTATCCATTCATCTTTTGATGGACACTTAGTTTGGTTCCATATGTTGGCTACTGTGAGTAATGCTGAAATAAACATGGGAATGCAGATACCTCTTCAACATGCCAATTTCAATTCCTTTGGAAATATACCCAGAAGTGAGATTGTTAGATTATATGGTAATTATATTTTTAGTTTTTGATAAACCTCTATACTATTTCCAAAATTACTGTACTAGTTTACATTCCCACCAACAGTGTACAAGGGTTCTCTTTTCTCCACACACTTGCCAATGCTTGTTATTCCTCTTTTGATAATACTCATTCTAATAGATGTGAGGTGATATTTCATTGTGGTTTTAATTTGCATTTTCCTAGTGATTGGAGATGTTGAGAATTTTTTTCGTATGTCTTTTGGCCATTTGTATCTCTTCTTTTGATTAATATTTGTTCAGATCCTTTGTTCATTTTTTAATTGGGTCATTTGTTTTCCCGCTGTTGAGTTGTTTGAGTTCCTTATATATTTGGGATATTAGCCTCTTATTAGATGTATGGTTTGGTGCAATCCTATCTGTGTTTTTGTTTTTTTTTTTTTTTTTTTTTGCATTCATTGCCTGTGCTTTTATAGTCCTATCCAAGAAATCACTGCCCAAACCGATGTTGTGGAGTTTTTCCCCTATGTTTTCTGCAAGTAGCTTTAGAGTTTCAGGTCTTACATTTAAGCCTTTTGTACATTTTGAGTTGACTTATGTATATGGTGTGACATATATGGTGTTCAGTTTCATTCTTCTACATGTGGATATCCAGTTTTTCCAACACTATTTTTTTGGACAGACCGCCCTTTCCCCATTATGTTTTCTTAGCACCTTGGTTGAAAATCAATTGTTCATAAATGCATGGGTTTGTTTCTGGGCTTTCTATCCTGTTCCAGTTGTCAATGTGTCTGTTTTTTTGTTTTTTGTTTTGTCAGGACCATACTATTTTGATTACAATAGTTCTGTAAGATATTTTGAAATCAGAGAGTGTGATTCCTCCAGTGTTGGTCTTTTTGCTCATGATTGCTTTTGCTATTTGGAGTCTTTACTAGTTCCATATGAATTTTAAGATTGCTTTTTCTATTTCTGTGAAAAATAACATTGGAATTTTGATAGGTACGTCATTGAATCTATAGATCACTTTGTGTAGTATGGACATTTTAACAATATTAAATCTTCCAATCTATGAACAGGTAATATCTTTCCTTTTATTTGTGTCTTCTTCCATTTCTTTCATTCATGTGTTACGGTTTTCAGTGTACAGATCTTTCACCTCTTTGTTGAATTTACTCCTAAATATTTTATTATTTTTATTGCTATTAAATGAAATTATTAATTTCTTTTTCAGATAGCTCATTGTTACTGCATAGTGATTCTACTGATTTTTGTATGTTGATTTTATAACCCACAACTTTACTGAATTTATGTATCTCAATTCTAATAGATTTTGATGTAATATTTATTTAAGGTTTTCCATATATAAGATCATGTCATCAGCAAAGAGAGACTATTTCACTTCTTCTGTTCTTATATTGATGCCTTTTATTTATCTCTCTTGGCTAATTGCCCCAGCTAGGATTTTCAGCATCATGTTACATAGAAGTAGCAAGAGTTGGCATCCTTGTCTTGTTCTTGATCTTTGAGAATAAGCTTTCAATTTTTTTATCATTAGGATAATGTTAGCTGTGAGTATGTCATATATGGCCTTTATTGTGTTGAGATTCATTTCTTCTACATCTATTTTATTGAGTTTTTTTTTTTTTTTTACCATGAAAGGATGTGGAATTTTCTCAAATGTTTTTCCTAGATGTATTGAGATGCTTATATGATTTTTTGTTGTTCATTTTGTTAATATGATATATCACATTTATTGATTTACATGTTTTTAAATTTACATATGTTGAACCATCCTTTCATCCCTGGGAAAATCCCACTTGATCATGGTGAAGTAGTAATACATTTTTGTATTTTTTATATATACATATATACATATGTGTGTATATATATGATATATATGTGATATATATGTATATATGTGATATATATATATAATGTTTTGTCCCAGAAACTTTTATTGAATAGTTTATCTTTTCTTCCCTTATTTTTGTGACATTTTTAACACTTAAGCTTCCATGTATGGATCTGATCTTAGATTACCAAATTTATTTTATTGGTCTATTTGTTCCTTTATGTATACCTCACTATATTTATTAACAGTTTTATAAAAGAAATTTATAGAAATGTTATTATCTGATAGATAACCTCTTGTTTGTTATCTTAAATTTATATTCTATTCTTCACTTTGCTATTAAATGTGAATCTTAGTATCTGTGTCAAAATCTGTGAAATTCCTACTGAAATTTATTTTTTTAAATTGATTCCAATTTATAGATAAGTTTAGAGAATCATCACCTTTATAATTCTGAGTCTTTTTATCCATGAGCATGGTGTGTGTGTGTGTGTATACACACAAACACGTATATGCTCACACACACACATGTATACGCATTTTCTCATTATTTAGGACTCTTTACATCTTTTAATATTTTTTAGGTTTAAACTTCTCGTTCAATTGATCAAGTTTTGTTTTTTTTTGTTTTTTTTTGTTTTTTTTTTTTTTGAGACAGCGTTTCACCCTTGTTGCCCAGGCTGGAGTGCAATGGCGTGCTCTCGGCTCACTGTGACTTCCACCTCCCATGTTCAAGTGATTCTCCTGCCTCAGCCTCCTGAGTAGCTGGGATTACAGCCATGCGCCACCAGGCCTGGCTAATTTTGTATTTTTAGTAGAGACGGGGTTTCTCCATGTTGGTCAGGCTGGTCTTGAACTCCCGACCTCAAGTGATCCACCCGTCTGGGCCTCCCAAAGTGCTGGGATTACAGGTGTGAGCCACCGCATCTAGCCAGGTCCTCATTTCTTCATATGTGAATTGAAAATAATTATTTTTTCTCTGTATATGTACAGATATAAATTTGAAGATAAAATTAAATGATGCTTATGAACCAATTACATAAATAATAAGGTTTTGTGTTTATTATTTTTTAACCAGAGGTATGGGTATATTATATGCTTAATAATACATCATGATTATCTAGATTCTATTTAATTATTCTCTTTCCCTCCTAGTGTAAAAGTTAGGATCTTATAATTATTTAAGGTAATTGTTATTCTTCAACATTAATAAAATCATTCTTGTGTTTAATGATCTCTGGAATGCTCAGTAAACCATGACTTTTTATTAATCTTATGCAGTCTTTGATTAATGAGGAATATAAAAGACCATTTAGTCAATTATTTATTATATCACCTACTAGGTTTCTAAGCACTGAATCAGTTTTAAGATAGTTGTCTTCATTCAGGGAACAAAATAAAAGGCAGTAAGAAGTTTTGAGGGCCCAGTACTGATCAATGTTCTTTTAAGGTTAGCAGTCTACAGACTTTACTAAATGTGGAAGTTTTAAACATTATTTTATTATTGCTCTTTTTTCCGAGAAAAAAATGATTCCAAATTGTCTCCTTTTTTTGTGTGTGTGTGGTTATAAGTGACATGAAACTATAGGATTTATTTTCCCATTGACTTCTTAATTAAGCATTTTAATAACATATATTATCCAAAACTTGCTATACCAACTATGTAATCACCTCTTCCTTCTATTTTTATGAATATACTATCCGACAACTAAGGTGATATCAGAAAATTTTCACTCAAGTGAATAAAAAAAAAGAATGACAGTGAATTGAATATATATGTTTCAATAGAGAATTTATAAAGAAAATTTAAAACTCTAGGAATGATGCTATACATAGCTGCATGTCAAATCACAAATAATTTTAAAGTAGGACAAGGACCTTCATACACTGAAGAATGATATAAAAATACAAAAATATTTTAATAGGTTAAAATAAGAACTTTAAATCTAAAGGAAATACTTATGATGTCTAAATATGAAATTCTACACTCAGGTTGAAAAATTATATTCTATAAAGGCAGACTGAAGTATATGAATATTGTTAGCAGTTAGTTGATAGTGCCCATATATAAGTTACTGTGTTGAGTTAAATATTTTATGAATATGTAGCCCATATGAATGGAAGACATTTTGAGTAAAAAGAGAGTATATTTCTTGTGGATTCTACATTGGTGCATTGTGGTAAAGTATAAGAACTACTTTATTGATTAATCAAACTGCATTCTGACATAAGTAACTAGGTTCATTAAAAAAAATCTGAAAACTGTCACATGAAAATGGATTGAAGGGCTAGAAGATATTACACTGAAAAGATAAATCTGGTGCAATGGACAAATCAATTTAAATACTTGAATAGCTCTTGTATATGGGACCAAATTAAGTTTCATTTACTCCAGAAGAACTACTAAACTGTTAAAGGGCAGGTTTTATTTCAAACAAATTTTTTTAGCCAGTTAAATTATCTAAATTTGGTAAAGTCTCAATTGTAATTAGTAGAGGAGCTTCCTAATTTGAGTAGAAGACTGAACTAGGTGACTCTCAGCTATTATTTAACAAATATTTATGGAGTACATACAATGTACAAGGTATTAAAAATTTATAAACAAAGATCGCTGATCCTTAATGGTATGTGATTATAGATTTTGATCTATAAAGGAAATGTTTCTTGTAGCCATTTGATACATATAAAGTTTAGAGTAACTTTGTAATAATTATTACATTGCATATATCAAATAGTGTTCAGTGTATACTAATTATACAGTTCTGCACCAAGTAGGGTAGGTACAGACATGAGAAGACAAGACTTGATTAAATTTTTAAAATGGGTTCAGTAATTGGATTAATTTGTTTAGAGCAAAGGATTTTCTTAGGTGGAAAATGAGAAAAGTGATGTAATGAATTTGTGCTTAAAGAGAAGCAAAGAGTGAAAGAGAGCTGGAGTCCCAGGCCCTGAACCAGAAGCATCACCTGGGAATTTGTTAAAAATGCCAATTCCTGGGTCCCACTCCAAGCCTACTGAATCAAAAACTCAGTGTTGGTGGGGTGGGGTAGCAAGGTGTGGTTTAACAAGCCCTTCAGTTGACTGTAATTCATACTAAATTTGAGAACCAATGGTGTAGACTGCTGTTGTGAAGAGGAGTTTACGTATGATTTGTTGAGATATAATTTGGAAGGCAATTCACGGTCACTGCACATCAGTGGAAATAAAGGATGCAGATGCTGTGGCTTCAAGTAGTAATATAATATATTGACTAACTTACATAATGCGTAACTCAAGAGAACATTTTAAATAGCCCAGTGTTGAAATATTTGTTTTGAAAGAAATTTATTGATATAGGTTTTTTTTTTTTAAGTTTTACATCTACCATTTAAAATGATAGAACTAGGTATAGCTGGAAACAATGCCTATTTATTTTCTTACACAGAGAATGAATTCTTTCTTCCCTTAAAACAGTGTTGGGTAATGTTCCAGAAAAGTAATTACAGGCCAGTTAGTAAATATACGCTGAGATAGTAGAGTGCCAGATAGCAACAGCTATATGTCTGCCACTACAGATTAATCAGCTAAAGAACAGACTGATTTTTTGACTTAATATGGCATAGGGACTCCATTAAGGACAGAATCTGCATCTTAATTACTAAACATATCCCCCCCCACTGTTTTCATCTGTATTTACGTATGTTTTCTTTTTTTTGTTGTCTAATAGAAGACAATCAGAGTTGTGCACGATTTACAAATTGCTTCTTCACCTCCTGTCTTCCTCTTCTATTCAATAGGCTTGTCAAGTTATAAGAGATTATGAAATTTGGGGTAGTTAGAAATCACAGCCAATTCAGTCTCATTTCCACACAAACCAAAGAGTAATAAATTACTTTATTGTAGCAGCTTATTGCTTTGAACCTAAATTACAGAAAAGTAGCTTGGAAATTCCGTAACAAAGATGGAATACTCTATTTGTGTAGGCACACTCCTTACAGTTTGCGTTAACTCTCAGCTCTAGCACATTTTATATGATATTTGAATATACTGGTTTGGAAGGAGGCAGTCATGATCTGATGGACTTTCTGATTTTGTTTCTCTCTAACCTTAATTGCTGAACCTATTAAAACCCCATTTTAGGTTTAGCTGCCTCAGATTCTAGGATTATTCATGTGCTAGGTCAGGAAAATACAGAAGCTCAATGTCTAGAAATGCAAGAGTTGCCATTGAGTCAACCTTGCTGCTTCTCCTCTTCTTACCTTGTATTTCTGTTGTGGTAATTCGATTCTTGCCTTGTCACTGATGATCAGGACTTTCCCTCATACTCAATAATTGGTCTAGAGCTCTGCTTTGATTCTCAGCCTTCTCTTCTGTTCATTGCAAAAACTATAGGGAATTATTTTCATAATCTTCAATCTTTCTGTCTCCCCGGTCACTGACCACATGTCTATCCAAACAGGTATCAGATCATCCTCTTTCCAGGTAATCTGATTTGATTCTCCTTATATTCCTTGGGGCATCCTGCTGTGGGATGTAAAGGATTGTGTAAACATCTTTAGTTGGCTGTTAGAAAATTTCTTCATTGCCAACTGTTGGTACCCTACTCAGATGTTAACCTTCAAGCACACCCATTTTTCCAGTTGCTAGGAGTGTTGGGTTATAACTCACAGCTACCACCATCACAACCTCCTTCTCTGGAGAATTATCTTAGGCCAGTGGTCCTAAAACATTAGCTTTCATCAGAATCACCTAGGGGGCTTATTAAAACAAAAGACTGGACTCAGAGGTTTTGATTTAGTAAGTCTAGGGTGGGGCAAGAGACGTTGTATTCCTAACAACTTCCAAAGCGATGCTAATGCTGTTGCTCTAGATAACACATTTCAAGGGCCATTCCTCTAATCTAAATAGGAGCTTATTATTCCCTGAAGGCTATTTGTCCTATCTCTCCTCAGGGTAGAGCACAGTGAGTGACTGATTGCCACAAGCTTATACAAGTTGGACCTCTCACCTCAAAGTGGGACTATCTGCATTGTTTCATTTGTGTTTGAAAGCTGCCTGGTGGGATCAGAATTAAAGGGTCACCATCAGTAATTATATTCTGGCTAAGCATTCTTTTCTGCCCTATCCTGCTTCTTTCACTCTCCTTCTCCTGAAAGTACTCTCCCAATAAATTACTTAAATAAAATCTCCATCTCAGACCATACTTCTAGGAGACACGATATGAGACTTATACCTATGGATCTATGGATTCTGGTCTCTTTAACTCAATCTATTCAATAAACTTGCATTGAATGTCTTTGAATGTCCCAGAAAGTATATGGTATATGGAAGATAATTAAGATCCAGTTTCTTTACCAAGCAACCCACCATTTAGTTCAAGGGTAGATAAGTAAATGCACAATTACAGCAGCATGATTGATGCTATGCTACCTCAGTGCTGATAATTTGAGGTCATGAATGCTTTCATCTGAGCTTTGGAGAGTGTCATACGCTTGATTCTCTGGGACAGAGTCTCTGAGATGGAGATTTGTGGATAGAAGGTTGGGAATATTCTTAGAGATACCAGTGAGGAAGTGACGGAAACATAATTGTGCAGATGGAGAGGCTGGGTGAGAGCTCAGGTGAAACTGTGAGGGGTTTTGGAGATGGCATGTCCCTTCAAATTTGTCCAGAATTAAAGAAAGAGATCCATCACTAGATGCAGGCTGCCCAGTAAGAAGAACATAATATTGGAAGAAATAACTCTCTTTGGCTGAGAGATGCTTGAAGAGGATACATACAATATACGCACAATAAGTTGGTCCCTGGAGACTATTGCTTGTGATCATCTCAGTAATATATACTGGCTTCCCACCAGAAAACCATTTATCCTATTCCTCCCAACAGGAATTTTAATTCAGTTTGCTCTTAAGCACTAAATTTCTCAGCTATCACAAATGCTAAATGCAAGCCGAACCTGAGATTTCCTGAAAATATATCCTGTAGACAGATCTGAGAGTGTTTCAAACCTTGTTGAAATTACTCTGAGGAGCAATGCAGCAGGTGACAAATCTGACACACAGCAATCTTTAGAATAAACATATGCAGGCCCAGAGTTCAGAGGCTGAAGTCAATTTAATGAGAAAGCTGTCACTATTCTTTTTTACATGAATTAAATGTATTCCAACTTGCCAAAGTCACGGCCTAACAGTAAATAGTCTGGCTGCAGAGCTGAGCATTTGTTTTATGTTGTTCTCAGGGTCACGTAAAAATGAATGGGAGTTACCTGGATTGAACAGAATTCTATTTAGTGTGTTCTAATATGTGGTGATAAAACTTGGGAACCTCAGTAAAGGGAACTGATTTGAATGTAAAATTGTTTATTTTGAAGTACATGTCTGCCAAACACTGAAATTTTCTATTGATATTGAATATCTATCAATATTCAATATTTTCCGTTGATTCTATTGATTCTATTTTCTATTGAATATTGATATAACACCATATAGTTTGTAAAGAGAAATATAAAATCTTAATGAATAAAGGGAAAAAGATTGATAAGTCTTCATAGAGTTAATTATACGCTCTTAAGACGTTAGACTCAAGTAACTTCATACCTACTGAGAATAAATGCTGGAAAAATTTACAAGTTTTATTTTCCATATTTAGTGCCAGAGAGCCAGATTATAAGCATGCACGCACACACGCACACGCGGGTACACACACACACACACAAGAATAAATAGGTTCACATCTTTCCTTGCAGTAAAGTCTGTCCTGATGGGATGGACTCTGGCGATATTATGAATGAGTATGAAAGAATAGCAAACTTGGCGTCTAGAAACAATCTTCCCTCTGAAATGCGTGTTTTAAATTACCTCCTGGCAAGGCCAGTGACATTCAAGGACTGGGAATGAGGTTAGAAAAATGGAAGTGATTCTCCACTTCTGGGAAGATCTTTTGCCTGACTAACATTATGTAAACATTTTGCTGAAGAAAGAATACCACACATTAGCCACCAAATCATTATAGAAAAACTATCCACTTTTATGCCCCCTGTGCTCCAGTCCAAGGGTCAGCAAACTGGTCCTTGAGCCAAATCCTGCTTGCCACTTATTTTTGTAAATACGTTTCTATTGGAACACAGCGATGCTGATTTGTTTCCATATTGTCTATGGCTATTTTTGAGCTTCAATGGCATAGCTGAGAAGTGCAACAGAAACCATATGGCCCACAAAACCTAAAGTATTTACCATCTAGCCATTTACAGAAAAATTTTGCTGATCCTTGCTCTATTGTGTTTAGTTCAGTGTATCCCAGGTTTACTGATAAGAATTACCTAGAATGCCTTTCAACCAACAGCTTCTTGATCTCCTCCTTTGGAGATTCTGATTCAGTGAATCTGAATGAGACCCAGAAATTTCTACCTTTAGCAAGTACTGGAACTTTGGGAAATATCAATCTAGTTATTTGACTCTCCAGTATTCTAGCATATCATTTTTTATGTTCAAAAAGTCCACATTCTTTTCCTCAAAATCTTCCTTATCTCCCCACATAAGTGCAAGGTATGGACCAATGTATTGTACAGGATTGTCATGGGTAAGGTTGGCTAGAAGCAGTCTGTGGTAATGATTAGGGTATATGTTGTTTGTTGAGGGAGCACTCTCAGGAGTAAGGAAGTTATAGAAGCAGTATAGGAAAGGGCGATAAAGCTAAAGAATGTGCTCTTATTGCATATACACCATGGAATACTATGCAGCCATAAAAAAAGGATGAGTTCGTGTCCTTTGCAGGGACATGGATGAAGCTGGAAACCATCATTCTCAGCAAACTATCATAAGATCAGAAAACCAAACGCCGCATGTTCTCACTCATAAGTGGGAGTTGAACAATGAGAACACATGGTCACAGGGAGGGGAACATCACACACTGGGGCCTGTTTTTGGTAGGGGGGAGTTAGGGGAGGGATAACATTAGGAGAAATACCTAACGTAGGTGATGGATTGATGAGTGCAGCTAACCACCAGGGCACGTGTATACCTATGTAACAAAACTGCACGTTCTGCACATGTAACCCAGAACCTAAAGTATAAAAATAAAAAATTTTTTTAAAAATGTGCTCTCAGCTGGAGACATGCTTCAGGCTGATCCCATGGGGACCTCTGCAGCACAAATTGAACCACAGAGTTGATCCTGCCTTGAGGCAAGAGGGCTGGCCTTTTGAGCACTCTATTCCCATTGCCATCAGTTAGTTATTTGGATGCAGAGTGCCCTTGAACAGGGTCAGACATTAGCAGCAACAACTGAGGCACATGTACACTTGTGGTAAAGTCAAAGGAGGGGAGGCATATAGCATCTGGTACAGAAGATATACCCCCAAATGAATGAAATTTAGACTTGGAATGTGCCCTGAAGAAAGACCTATCTACAAGAGTCTTTAAAAGATAATTTTGAAATATGTTTTCAAATTAGTAACCCTTCGGAAGTCACACATATATTTGCTAGAACTGATACCTATCATCTTTGAAAAGTAAGAGGAAAATATGTGCCAGAGAGAAGTGACTTTTCCAGTTAATAATCATTGCTTGTTGATAAATGTTTTTGACTAGGTATTTAGTAAGATCTTTTGGTTATGGTTACCTCCATTAGGATGATATGACTTCCTTATGAATTTAAATACATGTGAACATTTCAGAGTCCCACCTGGAATGTGACTACTGTCAGAGAACATATTCTCTCTAGCCCCTAACATTTCATGATAGATCCTACAATTGTAGAAGAATCCTTCAATAAAAGTTACGTTATGGGAACATAAAACAAAGTTTAACCTTTCATAATTATTATTTACTTTCTGAGGAATAATAATACCTACCACTACTTGCTTATCCTCCCAACCCTCAAGGTAGGCATCAATTACCCAATCCTTACCCAAAGTCACATGTCTAGTCAATGGTGGTGTCGATTATTCTGAAGAAAGCATTCTATTGGCCCCACTAAAGAGTTGCGGATTTTTAAAAATCTTCAACCCCAGTTGTTTCAATGAACCTAGAACTAAGACTTTTTCAACCACTTCCAAATTATTGGTGCTCGGGTTTTGCAACAAATGCCTTCTAAGTTCTCAGGATAAGTTGGGGGAGGAAAATGAAAACATAATAGGGTAAGGGTTGTTCTCTTACTATTTCCAGACCAGTTCTCACCTTCAAACTTCTCTCTCTCTCTGAAAGATGAGCAAAAAAAAAAAAAAAAATTGTGACCTCAAAAAAGGTTGTGTACCTCAAAACCTGCCAAGGGTCCTCTCTGCAGCCCACTCTGAAGACAGTGGAACAACTCAGGAAAGAAGGTAGAGTATTATGCTTTTATAGACCAACTAGAATCTAGTTTAAAAGAGCACCTGGAGTCTTATCGCACCCCATTCTGCTTTCCGTCTTCTTGAGGCACAGATGGCTTAACCTTTTCTTAAAGTGAAAATTATGTGAATAAGAATATTAACCCCCAAACAACTTAAAAGCACAGCCACTTCATCACTAGTCATTAGAGAAATGCAAATCAAAACCACAGTGAGATACCATCTCATGGCAGTTAGAATGGCAATCATTAAAAAATCAGGAAACAACAGATGCTGAAGAGAATATGGAGAAATAGGAATGCTTTTATACTGTTGGTGGGAGTGTAAACTAGTCCAACCATTGTGGAAGATAGTGTTGTGATTCCTCAAGGATCTGGAACCAGAAATATACACCATGGAATACTATGCAGCCATAAAAAGACACGAACTCATCCTTTTTTATGGCTGCATAGTATTGCATGATGTATATGTGACACATTTTCTTTATCCAGTCTATTATTGATGGGCATTTGGGTTGGCTCCAAGTCTTTGCTATTGTGAAATGTCCTTTGCAGGAACATGGATGAAGCTGGAAACCATCATTCGCAGCAAACTAACACAGGAACAGAAACCCAAACACCACATATTCTCACTCATAAGTGGGAGTTGAATAATGAGAACATATGAACACAGAGAGGGGAACATCACACACCGGGGCCTGAAGGCGGGTGGTGGGCTAGGGGAGGGATAGCATTAGGAGAAATACCTAATGTAGATCAGGGGTTGATGGGTGCAGCAAACCACCATGGCACGTGTATTCCTGTGTAACAAACCTGCACGTTCTGCACATGTATCCTAAAACTTAAAGTATAAAAAAAAAAATTTAAAAAAAAAAAACAGAAAAACAGCTGACAAAACAGAATTGCCCAACATAACTGTATTTTTAAGTTAGCAGCAAAAATAGAATTTTTATTTTATGTCATGCATATTGGGAAAAAGGAGCAAATGGTATGATGTCAGTTAAAGGAAAACTAGCATAGTTCAAGATTTTTCCCATGATTCTCCTATGAACTTGAGATTCCAAACCAAACCCAGCTGAATCCAAAGCCAGTAGTGCTTTTACCAACTTTCCATGGCAATGTCTTACAATTCTCTTTAGGCTCAGGCCAGAGGAAGAACCCATGGAACTGACCACTTGGCAGGGCATTACCAAGGTAAGGATGGCTATAGAGATTCAGCCGAACCACCCTAGGGCATGAAGCAAGAACACAGTGACCAGGGGCAGCTTCAGGCTCACTTCCTCCATGAAGCCTTCTCTCTTCCTTCTCCCTCTAGGTAGATTAGGTGACTGACTTTTTGGGGAAACATTAATGTGGGTTAGATAATATAAGCTATTTCTATATGGCAACAAGCTAGGTGAGGAAAATGAAGATACGATGCATCTATCCCATCTCTCCAGCACCCAGGACAGGGCCACTATGTCCTGGCATGCTGTAGCACAGAGTAGAGAGCCCTGCAGCATTTAGGCACATTGAACATATTTGTTGATGATATTCTGAGCCCTCTTTCCTTTAAATCATTGTTGAGTATTTTCTGGGTCATCTCACAATATAAAACCCTTCTCATAAACATTCAGAAAACTTGATAAGCTACCAGAAATGTTCAATTAAGGAATAAAAAGAAAGTGAAGAGCAACAATAGACACCTCCCCTCCTGAACTCCACCAGAGAATTGCAGTCCATTTAAAAGATGAAGCCAGTTTTAATCTATAATTTATGTCAAATTTCACTCTTAAGTCACAAGGTTAATATTTTTAGTAGAAAATGTTGATTATAACAGAAACTGCAGTATCTCATATGCACATACGCACAGTATGATTAAAGATAATCAGGTACAGTTTTACTATGAGATTAAACAGAGTTTGAAGAATATCAGTACGAGGTTTTAGTGAAAAGCAGATCAAAGTATGAAATTAAAAATACCTGTAGAATAGCAATACTTAAATGAATTCAGTAATTGGAATGCTTATCCAAGGTTTTTAATCACTCTTTGTTTTAAATCCAACTTTCAGTTGTTTCAAAATGATAGGTTATGTTGATTAGTTAAATTATATTAGCATTTATTTGTATTTAACTTATACATTTGTATTTAATTTCTACATATATAATATAAATTAATTGTATTTAATTTATACATTTTGCCCACTTTTCTGTTGGTATGCACCTTCTTTTTTATTGCATTTATTTAAGGTGTGCAACATGGTGTTTTGATATACATGTACACAGTGAAATGATTACTGTAGTCAACCACATTAACATTTACCTTCTCACATAGTTACGTTTTTTGTGGTAAAAAGGGCATGTTCATTCTTATCTTTTTGATTCATATAAATGTCTTATATGTCACTTATATCAGCACTGCATTACAAATGGTTGTTTTAAATTGATCTTCTGCCTTAAAACTTTACTTGAAAAATTAATTAAAATACTTTTTTTCAGATAAATTCTGTCTTTGAATCTCTGTTTCAGAAAGGTCATATTTACCCAAGAGGAGACAAATAGCCACCTACATTTTCTCCCAGTGCTCTTAAAATTAACTTCAATATATATGAATTTTTTGTGGCTAGATTATCTTTTTCCTTCTGTTTTTCTCAAACGAGTAACACATTTTTAACCCACTTTTTTGAGTGATAAATCTTTTTTGCATTGTTTTGAGATGCTATTTATAGTGTGCAAGAAATTCTTATATATGCTTGATATGCTCCTAGACTTTCTCCCGTTTTGACATCTCTGTTCTTTTTTCAACACATCAGGACCATTCTTTTTGTTATTATGACGTTGATTTACATTGTGATATCTGCTGCTTCAGGCCTGTTCAAACTTTCTTGACGATTCTTGCACATTTAATTCTTCCAGACTATTTTGGCAAGAGTCTAATAATGCCATTGGGATCTTTATTGAGATTACATTAAAATGTTTTGATTAATTTAGAAACAGTTGGCAGTTTTACAGTATTAATTTTCCATTCAGAACATATGCTTTCTCTATTTTTCCAGGCTTTTAAAACATTTCTCACTGTAAATTGTTACAGTTTTCTTAATGTAGATCTTGCACATTTCTTATAAAGTTTATTCTTATTCATTTTATAACTTTGTTACTGTTGTAAGTAGAGTTTTTTGGATCATATTTCTAATTTTTATTCTTGGGTATATAAGGAAGCTATAGCTTTATGTATACGGTGTTTATTTTCAGACTTTTTATCAGACCAGATAGAATGAGGATCTTACCAATTTCAATGTGGGTATAAATAGAATATTAGCATACTTGTACATTCCCTAGGATTTTTTAAAACAATGTTTCCTTTAATAATGAGTTATTCCTGAGAACTTTACATATAACTGCATGTTTGTTTTGTTTTTTGAGAAAGGGTCTCCCTCTGTGGCCCAGGTTGGAGTGCAGTGGTGCGATCTTGACTCACTGCAACCTGAGCCTCCCGGGCTCAAGTGATTCTCATGCCTCAGCCTCCCGAGTAGCTGGGATTATAGGCACTCACCACCACGCCTGGTTCATTTTTGGATTTTTAGTAGAGACAGGGTTTCGCCATGTTGGCCAGGCTGGTCTCGAACTCCTGGCCTCAAGTGATCTGGCCACCTTGGCCTCCCAAAGTGCTGGGATTACAGGCGTGAGCCACCGTGCCCGGCGTCTGCATGTCTTTTTGTGAATGATTTACTTTACTTCCCATCTGTGGCTGATGGGGCAAAAGAAAAATTAAGAGCAATGTGATTAATGCTAAGATTGGCCAACAGTCTTTAGAAAGTTAAACTGCTTCCACATGATATAATTCATGTTTTCTAGATACCTTATCTACCAACAAGTGATAAGTAATGAAGTAGATAAACTTCATTGTCATTATGTTGATATTTCAAGTTTTCTGAATGAGGCAAGCAGTGTAATGTGTATATATTATTATTATTGTTTTTATTTTTGAGAAACAGTCTCACTGTGTTGCCCAGGCTGGAGTACAGTGGCGTGATCTCAGCACACTGCAACCTCCAGCTCCTGGGTTCAAAGGATTCCCCTGCCTCAGCGTCCCAAGTAGCTGGGATTACAGGCATGCACCACCACACCCAGCTAAGTTTTGTATTTTTAGTAGAGATGGGGTTTCACCATGTTGGCCAGGCTGGTCTCAAACTCCTGACCTCAGGTGATCTGCCTGCCTCGGGCTCCCAAAGCGCTGGGATTACAGGCGTGAGCCACCGCGCCTGGCCAGTATGTATATACTATTAATTAATATGAAGATATTGTTATGCTTGGATGACACCCTCCCTGGCGCTGAGACAGGAGTTACAAATAAAACATGGCTCTTCGGTCTGCTCCCGGATCCTCCTCACTGTACTCTTGCTCAAATTTTGTACCTGACAGATGCCTAAGGGCCACTGACCACTCCCTCAGGAAATCTCTGTAGCTGTGCAAGTCCCAGGCATAGAAAGAAATGAATTGTAAGCTATTCTTCTAGCACTCTAATTAGACTTTTCAGTCTGATTGCAGGAGATGAAATTGAGGCAGATCAAATTCTCAAGATGACTAGATTTGAGAATCATTACAAAGCAATACATTGACAATTACAAAGCTAGCATGCTCCTGAGAGTAGAACTGAACTTTCCTCTGCCTCAGAGTATCAGATGTGAATAAGAATATCTCATCAACTTGTTTTTACATGCTTATCCACTTGTTTTAAAGGAGAAAATGCAAATAAATATGCTGCAAGGCAGTCTATGTAATATTTAATTATTTACACTCTAGAGACAGACCTGGCTTCAAATCTTGATATGTAACACTTATTAAGAGCACATTGAAAAACACATTTCTTTAATACCCAGAGCCTCCACTTCTAGTCAGAAAAGTTAAGATAATTATAGAACCTACTGATATGGTTGTTTTGAAGATAAATGATATAGTAAGCATGACATAATACTATGTACTGCTACTGTTATATTTGCTAAATCTCCAATCGTTTTGAAGTGTAAAAGAGTATTATTATTTTATTAAGGATACAGAGTGTTATTCTGAGAGGAGTGGGAATCCTCAAGAACTTTTTTGCTGGAAATTAATTTTGAAAAGAAGTTTGATGAAAATCTTACATTTAGAGTGAGGAAGACAGTCAACTCTCAATTATACAAATATATATATATATATATATATATATATATATAGTGGAGACACACTTCATTCCTATGATATAAGAAGGGCTGAAAAAAAAAGTTACTCCTTTATTAAATCTTAAACTTATCTGGTCTTCTTCATGAGTCCTCATCTATGAGGAAATTATATATATATTCCTTATCCAACAGAGGAAAAATAAATTCTCATTCTGGCTTAATCTGATCATTTAGGGCACAATCTCTCATAAAAAAAGACAGCTTAGTCTCTCAGCCTCCTTCTACTATTACTTGTTGCAAATAAGATGTTCCTCCATATATGAGGTAAAGCGGATGTTCCCAAGCCCTCATGGTTGCAAGGAAAAATAAGTGCCCTTGGGTATCATGTCCCTTGTTTTCTGAGATAATATCCCTTGTTCTCTAGTCACTGATGAGCTTGTCAACTGGTAGAACACATGATCGGCGTCCTAACTACATCAGTGCCCAACATTCCCTGGTTCAGTTCGATTCTTCTTAAATTGGGATGGCTCCAGACTCCCAAGTCTCTGCTGTTTCCCATTCAGCCCTGTAGCTCGTGGTCCATCTCTGGCATCCTCCACTGGGCAACTAGTTTTGCCACTGCAGGTCCACCACAAACCCCTTAGCAGCATCTAGCTAGAACTCATCATTCCTAATGACGTGTGTGTGTGTGCGCGTGCACGCGTGTGTATCCATCTATACCCATACGTGTGTCTATATACTAGATTGTCAAAAAGTTTATATGGTAACTTTTATTCTACGACAGCTAGGGTAGATTGTGAATGTTTCAAAGCAGAGATTATGTCTCATTTATTTTTAACTTTCCAGCACCTCACCTGATCTCTGATATAAGCAATCAATCTGTATTCTGTTCGTGATAAGAAATATTCTCCATTCTCACTGATGGCAGATTTGTGACCACTAAACACATACGCAGTATTGGTGTGAATGCACAAACTATTGAAACAACAAGCACGCAACAAGCAAGCAAATTGTCACCGCGCTATAATTTGGTGATGAGATATCTGGTTACTTTCAGACAAAAGAAAATGTCTCATAATAACAGGGTTTTGTATGATTCTTCTCTTTCTTCCAGAAATAAAAAATTTAGAAACAAAACATTGAGGGGCATTTTAGGTTAATTATGCATTTTAGAAGAGTTCCCCAGATACCATTTTTTTCTGATTTATTTATTTTTTAAATTGGCATATAAGATTGTATGTATTTATCTTGTACAACATAATGATTTAAAGCATATATACATTTTATAATGGTTAAATCTAGCTAATTAACAAATGCATTACACCTCACATAGTTATTTTGTGGTGATAACACCTAACACCCTGGATAACTTTTGATTCAGTTTCTGAACTTGCCACGTAAAATTAGTATTTGTACTCAATCAGTTTCTTCAGTTTAGAGAATCCTTATAGTGATCCTGGGCCAAAACTAAAGGGGCATAGGGAAACTAGCATAGTTCTTTCCATTTGCCTCTAGTCATTTTTATGTACTGATGAACATGTAAATGCTACTCTACAAAGTACAAGAAAGGGATAAAGACCCTGCTCTCAAATATTTCCAGGATAGGGAGAGGCTTTAATTATATCTTTTAAAAGATTTTCTAAACAGAAGAAAGAAAAATCCCCATTGAGAGGGGAGGTAGAGGCTCATGTCTATACTCCCAGCACTCTGGGAGGCTGAGGCAGGAGGATTGCTTGAGTCCAGCAGTTTAGGAGTTCACAGCCAGCTTGGGCAACAGAGTGAGATCTGATCTCTATACAAAATAAAAATAAAAAAAAAGAAGGGAGTGCGTGGGAGGAAAAAAACAATAACAACAACAAGGAATCCAGAAGTGGTTTGATGTTTTGAGGTTAAACTGAAACAACGCCTTCATTGCGATGAGTGCCTTTGACATCTGTTGAAGGTGGTACAGTCAGTGACAATTACTGCATTCTTTCTGGCTTTGGGTTCACAGTGCTTCGCAGTGCTGTGCTATTCAGAACTAAATAACTGTTGTCACTGCTCTATAATTTGGCGATGAGATATCTGGTTACTTTCAGACAAAAGAAAATGTCTCATAACAATGGGGTTTTGTATGATTCTGTTCTTTCTTCCAGAAATACAAAAAAAAAGACGCATTTAAGAATTTATCTATGTTCACACTGAGGAAGAAAATAAGCTTTAAAAAGTTTTACTCCTCGCTCCCTATAGCAATTCTTGCCTGACTTTCCATCAGGGGGAAATGTTACTTTCAGCATATTCTGTGCGTGAAATAGACAGTGCCAGATGCTTCAAATGGTCATAATTGTGAAGGATATGACAAAAGAGGCATCTTCCTACTGTGTTTTATTAAATGTGGAGGGAAAAAACCCCTTTGGGTAAATTAGCACTTGGAGGATTTAGCAAAAGTGAATTAACTATGACAGGGTCCCCTAACACATCTATTTGATGATCTTGCAAGTCTTATTCCCAGTTACCTGGGATGCTACTTTGCTTTGGGATGCCATGGGGTCATTAAAATGTGTGACAGGTTCTCCAGAAGAGAAAAATCAGATGAATCTTGACTTACAGACAGTATGTCTTCCTAAATAGCATTTCTTTTGACTGACCATACCTTTCCTTTGATGCTATATTTCTCCCTCATACACTCATCTGAACAAAGAACTGACTGCAAATTTCAGCTGCCAAAACCAAAGGACAGTTGGAAAGGCTGTTTACAAGCAATTAGCAAGTGTGCTCTCAAAAACTGAATATATAGGTACTGTTTTTAACTTATAAATTAGTATTGAAATCTAGCTTCTATGACGCCACAGGAATATAAAAAGGAGAAATGAAGGCAGAAGTATGTGGTGACTACATTAAAAAAATGAGTCCAATATTCTTATTCTTCTTATTATTATTTGTTATTATTATTATTTTTCGAGACTGAGTCTCACTCTGTCGCTCAGACTGGAGTACATTGGGGCTCACTGCAAGCTCCGCCTCCCGGGTTCACGCCATTCTCCTGCCTCAGCCGCCCGAGTAGCTGGGACTACAGGCGCCCGCCACCATGCCCAGCTAATTTTTGTATTTTTGGTAAGAGACGAGGTTTCACCATGTTAACCAGGATGGTCTCATTCTCCTGACCTCGTGATCCACCCACCTTGGCCTCCCAAAGTGCTGGGATTACAGGCGTGAGCCACTGCACCTGGCCAAGTCCACTATTCTTTACACATAATTCCAAAATCAAAAATAGCTCTGAGAAACCAGATGTCTTTGTGGTAACTCATTCAACCCAAATTAAATGTATTTGGTATCTGAAACTTACCTAACCTACCATGAGATTATCTTTATGTCTCTCAATGTGACCGTTCATATGCTTCACTGCAAAAATGTTAGTGTGTTTGATGACAGGGATATTGTAGACCCCACTGGGGGTGCTATAGAATCTGTGTAGTGTTACTTTTATAAATCTGACAAATTCTGGATTTTGGAACAGAAAATATTTCTTTTTTTTTTTTTTGTCTCAGACGGAGTCTTGCTCTGTCTCTCAGGCTACAGTGCAGTAGTGCAATCTCGGCTCACTGCAAACTCCGCCTCCCAGGTTCACGCCATTCTCCTGCCTCAGCCTCCCGAGTAGCTGGGACTACAGGCATCCGCCCCCACGCCTGGCTTATTTTTTGTATTTTTAGTAGAGACGGGATTTCACTGTGTTAGCCAGGATGGTCTCAATCGCCTGACCTCGTGATCCGCCCTTCTCGTCCTCCCAAAGTGCTGGGATTACAGGCGTGAGCCATCGCGCCCGGCCTAGAACACAAAATATTTCTTACAGGTGAGGCACTGTGCTGCTTTACAGACTTTATCTCATTGAAGCCTCACAGCCTCTCCCAGATGTGGACATTGCTCTGATCTCTAGTTTACAGATGAAGAATTTAAGGATCCAAAGGTGAAATATGTTGCTCAGAGTCACTCTCCTATTATAGTTATGCACTATTGCATAATAAACATCCCTGAAATGTAGTGACTTGAAACAACATGTTATTGTTAACACACACTTCTGTGGATTGACTCAGCTCAGCTGAGTGGTTCTGACACATGGCTGCTGTCAGATAGGAGCTGGGGTTGGAATCATCTGTAGGATTATTGGCTCACATGCCTATACCTCAGCTGGAATACCTTGAGGCTGGTCAAGTATGTCCCTCTGCATGTGACCTCTCTGCGTGGCTACATTACTCCTCCCAACATGGCTGCCTCAGCATTGTCAGACCTCTCACATAGTACCTGGTAGCTCCTAGACTAGAACAAGTGTTCCAAGAAGTGCAACCTGTCAGTCTATTAAATATTGGGCTCAGAAACTGGCACGGTGTCACGTCTACATTTCTCTATGGGTGGAAATAGAGAGATCATATAGTCAGTTATATCCCCTCTCATATATCACAGGAGATATAACTCCAACTATTTAGGTACGAATGGAGGCTGCTCAGCTTGTAAGTGAACATCTGGGACTTAAATTTACATCTATCTAGTGCCAACATCCATTGACAATGAAGTAAAACCTGCCTGTCACCCATTTTTCCCTCTGCATGCCACCCCAACCTGGTGGTATTCTGTTTACTTAATATTCCTTTTTTTTTTTCAGTCACTTTCCTATAATCTTCTACCTCTACCAGACTGTTCTGTGAAAAGGCTATTCTGATGATGTCAAAATGTAGACCTGTGCTTTATGTATTTGAGGGAATGGGAAGGGAGTATTCTTTCCTCTCTCCTCTTCTTACCTGACTTCAGTGATCCTGATTTCATCCTCATTTTAAAAATCTTCATCTTGATAAGATGTATCTAGGAAATAACAAACAAGGAGAGACTCAGGGAAGAATTGATGTGAGAAAGAGAACTGGGGAGAGGATTCTGGAACATTCCAACTACAGTGAGCACCTTTACTCCTTTCTTCACCTTCCCATTACCTCCAAACTCTAACACATTCCTCCTACTAAAATGTAGTACATTCATTGGGAGTTATACCTGATGTAAATGACGAGTTGATGGGTGCAGCAGACCAACATGGCACAAGTATACATATGTAACAAACCTGCACGTTATGCACATGTACCCTACAACTTAAAGTATAATAATAATAAATAAATTTAAAAAAAAAAAAGAAAAAAAAAAAAAAAAAAACATTTGCCCCAGATCCTAACACAATGACTGTATTAGTTCCCATTTCTGTCTCAGAAATGCCTGTGTGAAACTCCATAGGCTGGCAGATATGCTTCCTAGACATGTCACCTATGACCTGTCTCTAGATCTGCTGTCTATCCAACCAGAAAGTGGAAAAAAAATAGCTCGGTCATGATTGTTAGCTGATAAGGTTTTAGCTTTGGCTATATTGAGACCTTGAGCTGTTTTTACTTTTGTTAGTTAAACTGTGGGATCTGGTCAACTTGGAGACAAATAGAGAAGGCCTTGAGAATTGAGGTTCTATACTGATTTGTGGAGGAATAATCACAGTGCTATTCAGAAGGAGAGTTGTTGCACTTGCTGTCTTTTTAGAAAAAATCAAAGCTTCACTGGGATTTAGCTAGCTGGCAGTCATGATTTTGAACCCTATCCCCATTGGGCCAAACCTATCACATGTGTCAAAATGACATGGTTCTTTCAGGGGACTTTTGGGAGTGAGATCCACAGCAGGCAACTGTGCTAATAAAATCCAGCTCAACAGTAACATTGCATTAGTTAGCCTTACTCAGAGACATCTGGCATTTGTCTTCCATTTCCTTTCTGTTACAATTTTACCTCCTGGATGCTGGAGATACAAGTAACACTTCTTGCTGTGTCTTCTCTTACTCTCCCAAATAACTAGGCAACTTATTTCTATTTCTTAAATAAATCTCATGGTTTTCTGACTTCTCCAAGGTCCCCTTGTCAAGTCAAATGAAAACTACTGATGGCCCCTTCCAACAAAAATAAGTATCATTACCTAGAACATTCCTGAATTCTGGTTCATTAGCACAGGGTGAAGATATGATGTGTCATTTTTTAGGGCCTTATCCTCTTGTTTCAGTGATTATGCTGTAGTAGACAGGAACATTTTTTAAAAGAGAATTATAGTCTTCAGGGCCAAATAAGTAGTTAGGCCAGCAGTCATGAACCCTATACTACAGACACCAGATAAGAACTTGTTGCCTTCCCAGTGGTAGAATTGTTACAAATCTATGTGGGAGGGCCTTTGGGATCTTCTCATCCAATTGCCTCATTTTTCTATTAGGAGATTGGGACCCAGGTAGGTAAATTCATCTTCCCACAGATATGAGATGACACAGTGAGGCTATAACCCAGCCCTCCTGATTTCTCCTAGCTCAGTGACTGTTCTGCAATAATGTATTCAGATCAGAATTCCTTTCTTTGTCCATCAGCATATCCTGAGTGTTTTACTCTATCCCCAAATTACATACGCCTGTGATTTACACTGATGTCACATCAAAGCTATTTTTAATTTTCTAGGTCTCTTTTAAATTTGGGTACGTTGGTCAAGAGACCTTTCCCTGATCTTTCTCACCTGCTACCAACGTTTTCATTCCTGCCCTCTGTCTTTATTGAACTGCGAAGCCCATGTTTCCAGGAAAATTGGCACGCCTTACTGGCCAACAGATTCAACGCAAAGGTATAAAGTGGGTTCTACTGATCATCATATAGCTTTCCATCTAGTCTCACTAGGCCTGGCCGATGCAGGAAATTTCCACCTCAACAAAGACTGTAACTACAGCCACTAGAGGATTGTATTGTCCACTTCATGCTAGCTGGTGAGGAGATCCAGCCAGCGTGGAGGGGTTTGTAAGTACATACATGTAGTCCCCTGCGGAACCTAAGCCAGAATCCCATAGTTTGGGCATGCGTCGAAGACATCTGATGGGGAGGCCCCCTCCTCACCTGCTCAGGGTCTGAGGGACTGTGACTCTGATCTAGGTGTCTATCTGGCAGTCTTAATGAGGGATCCTCCAGGAAGCAAAAATAGTGCAGAGTAAAAGGGTGATACCCCTGCCTTTGACCTTTATTTTCAGTCTAATAAACTTGCCTTTCTCAGGGAAAGAGGTGAGAGCTGGTATTTTGGTTTCGGCAACTGGGGTCCGGGGACAAGGAGCTAGTCACGTGCTCTGACAGAAAAACTGAGATTTTTCTGTCCCCCAGCTGGGAGCTGGAGGGGAATTCTGTCTTCCTCACTTACTAAGCATGCTTGAAAAACATTAAGCTGAATATCAGAGCTTGATTGTTCTATAACTGCCACCCATTAAGACAGCAAGGGCTGAGGAAGGAGCCTGGGCAAGTATAGAAAAGAACTTCCCTAAAGGATCTTAAAGCAGAACCTGGAAACACTGGAAGTAGGACATAAATTCCTTTTGCTCAGCAAAGTGAGCTTGTGTTCCTGGTCAATAGAGGCTCCTTTACTTCCTTCAGCTAATGAACCACAAAAAGAAGATATATATATAGTATTGACTTCTGAGGCCAGGGAATTTTGTTTTCTTTACTTTTCTAAATTTGAGTAGCATATGCTTCAAAACATCAGATATTTACTATCCTCAAAATGACTGGAAAAAGTAGAAGGATAGAGCACAAGGAGTGGCCTAAATAGGCTTAAATAACAAATCCCACTAATGGAGTGATGGTATATAATGGAAAGACAGCGAGACATCAGTCTTCTTTGGAAATAACGTATAAGAGGATTTTGTTAATTCTCATTACTTTTCCTTCACTTGGCACTGCACACCACCCCCGCATTTCTAACTGTTATGATAGCTAGAACCAGGCAAAATGGGACAAAATAATTCATCTGATCATATCTTTACTCATTTTCAGTCATTATCTCAAAATTTGTGAGTGATATAAAAGTCACGATCCATTAGTGGCACCATACGCTTCATAATATGACCTCCATTTTCCTCACAATCATCAGCTCGTGGCACCTCCCTTTGATCTACCCTTTCTATGCCCTCACTACCAAATTAGCTAAAAAATGGTAGAGACTTTCAACACATAGCATGTGCTCTTTCCTTCCACATAATGAACATCCTTGCTCTTACCTGGTAACTCGTTACTTGTCCTATAAATTCCACTTGACTTGTTTCTCCTTCTGCAAGGATTTTGTCAGTGATGTTATCATATTTTTCTGATGCATCTTCTTTATGAATACGTTTGGAGAATGTCTGTTTGGCTGGTCTCGGGCCCAGGGCAGTTTTACTTCTCTCTTAGGATTGGTTTGTACTTATCAACGCTTAGTAGTGACATCTACCAGCTTTTCCCTTTTGCAATGGTTGCTAGAACTTTCAGAGACAAATTTGTCACACATTTGTAATCAAGAGTATGAATTTTCCCAAATACATTTCTGGCTATATTTTGTAAGCCGAACTGTTCTTTTTTTCCCCTTTGCTTTAAAATGTGAGATCTTATATTTTATGGAACCTCTTTCTGGAGCAAGGTAGCCAAGGAAGGAAGGAAGAGAAAGGGAGGGAGGCAGAGGAAGAGGATGAGAGGGGAGGGAAAGGGAAGGGAGCAATGAGAAGGGAAAGGAAGAGAAGAAAATCCAAATTCAAAGCCTACTTTCTTCATGAGTCTGTCACCTGAAAAAATTAATCACTTTCCCTCTGAGCTCTCCCAGTACTTTGAAGAAGCCTCTGTTATGGCTATTATAGCGCTTATATCTCTGCATGTCAATTCTTCGTCGTCTTGGACTTTTTTCCCTCTTATCTGACTGCAAATTCTTTAAAACAAGGACGACTTCTTACTTTTTTTGGTATCCCCAGCTTCTGGCTCAGTTCCTAGTTCAAATAACTGCTCAATGTATGTTTATTGAGTGAACAGTAGCTGAAAAGTAGCTCCAGGGATTTAAACCAATCACACAAATTGATTTACTTAATTGGAGTTCTGCTCAAGATTTAGACTCATTCTCTGAATCAGACTTCTGACCTTCAGAACTTTATATGTGACTAGTCACAGTCATGTTTCTCATTGTACATGTCTCCAACTGACTTTCAGCAAATAACCTGCAGCTTTATTTAATACAAATCAAATCATATTAACTATAATTAAAAATCTCTCCATGAAATAAGATAAGATCCCATTGGGGCATCACAAAACACAATTATACCTTCATGGCATATGCTCTTCTTAACTAAATCCACTTGTGAATATTAAAGTCTGACAATCCTTTCTCAAAGTTAGTATTATCTTTTAAATAATACCATATACCAAATAAGAATTAAGAAGTCATCGTATTATTTCTATCCTGGATTATTTCTCTAAGCAGAATCATCAACATTGATACATAACAGGGATTTATTTGAGTTTAATGGCAAATCAGTTACATCAGTATAACAGTTAATTATATTCATTCTCTTTAATAGATGGTGAAATTCTGCAATATGAACTTAATTAAAAACATCCCAGTGAGCACAGGTATGCTCAAAGTTTGTTTCTGCGCAAGTTGAAATAGATTTGACCACTGGAAGATTTGCTCATTTAGGTCTTCCAGGTCATTGCTAGGGCAATTACCTGAAATGTCATTTGAAACATTAAACGAAAAATATAATCATCTGAAGAAATTATTATTGATTCTGATTTTATCTCTGTTATTTGGAGAAGTAATGGGCACAGGAAAAAAGAAGACAGTATTGTGAGTTGGAAAATAGATAATCATACAGTGTTTTTCAAGTTGGGAGAAAAGCAGCAGTTAATTTCTTCAGACAAGAACAAATCATCATTTAAATAAAGGGACAAACAAACGATTTAACCTTTAACACAGATATGTGTTCCATACACATGCATTCACACACATAAACACAGACACTTGTGGGTTAGAGCTCTCTCTGGTTAAATTATAATGTCACAGTAGTCACTAATCATGACCAGACACCAGGACAGGGCGCAGTACAGAGCAATCCACACTCCAGCTCCCCAACTTGCCAGCAGGCTGCTTTGCAGTGTTTCAAGAAAGAAGAAAATGAGTTGATATCTGCAAGAGATAATGCCTGGAAATTCACTTCCACAGGTAGTAAATAATTGCCTTTCTTTTCAAAGATGCAGAATTTCCTTGATAAGCTGTCTCATCAGTGACTTAACCATTTGGAAACATCTCCCTTCAACTGACTGTTCTGTGTTCTCAAAATTATAGTTTCAGCAAGATCAGGGCAAGCTACCCTTCTCCTTTTTCCCCCCTTCCCTTGCTTTTAGCACCATCAAAATCTGGAGAGCTGAATAGAGATTACAATTTATGAAGGGGAAACCTAAGGTTGTATGAGAGATATGAACCCCACCCCCCGATTCCCAGGGGAAAGCCCCTATCTTGAACTTTTCACAGGGATCCTCCACTGAGTTTCATCCTTATTTTCTCTTCTTGCTCTGTATTCCTCACAGTTGAATCATTCTTCTGTAGTGAATATTTTTTCTAAGGCATCTGTATTTGTTTTCTATTGCCATTATAATAGCTTACCACAAACTTCACAACTTAAAATTATTCCAATTTATTATTTTATAATTCTGAAGGTCAAAAGTATGGGATTGAACTCCCTAGGCTAAAATCAAGGTATTGGCAGGGCTGCATTCCTTTCTGGAGGCTCCAGGGCAGAATTGGTTTCTTTGCCTTTTCCAGCTTCTAGAGGCTGCCTACATTCCTTGGCTCATGGTCTTTTCCTCCATCTTCAAAGCCAGCAATGTCTACTTGTGTATTTCTCATGCTGCATCTCTCTGACACTGACTCTCCTGTCTGTTTTTCTTACATGGACCTCTACAATTATATTGGGCCCACCTAGACAATTCAGGATAATCTCTTTATTTTAGGGTCAACTGATAGCAATCTCAATTCCAGATGGTACCTTAATTACCCCTTGCCATCTAATTTAACATATTCAGATTCTGGGGATGTGGCTATCTTTGGGGGACCATTATTCTACCTACCATAACATCTTTCTGGAAGCCTCAGCTTCTATTCAAACAAGCTGACCCCACATCTCTTCTTTGCACTCATGAATTTTTTTCAATTGAAGTTTTTTCAATTGGAATAAGTTCCAGACTCATTCCATCTGGTGTGAGAGTACGTAGCAGCGTTTCAAGAGGCTGAGATGCTTCTATCATCCCAAGCTTTGCAGAGAAAGAGTTGATGGGGCACAGTATGTTTGAGATTTTTTTTTCCTAGCCTAAGAACCAAATCGGAGATCTTATTTATAGATATTCCACCAATATGTCTTTATTTTCTTCCCATATTTTTGGCTAGTAAATGTCGAAGTCATCATCAGTTACATATTTCCCCCAATGTAAAATCAGTTACTGGAAACAGAGAAAACAAACAGATGGCCATTAGTCCAGATGTGTTGTGGATAAAAACAGAGTAGAACTAAGCTACAAAGACATGGAAGACAGAATAGAGTTGGTTCTGGCCACTAACCAGGTTAAATTGGCGTGTATGTGGCAACTGTGCTGCAAAACCAATGAAACCATTATGATCAGCTAGGCCACAAAGAGAAAGAAAACCTATGAGAATACTGACGTTGTCCACAAAGAAGCAGATTCTGATATGAAGATTGCGCATCTGAAAGGTTATGCAAGATAACCCATTGGGGTGTGAAACAAAACTGTAAGCATGTTTATACCCATATCTCTAGTTTAAATAAGAACTTCAACTTTACCAATATTTAAAATACAAGCCAGGCACGTTGTCACATGTCTGTAGTGCCAGCTACTCAGGAAGCTGAGGCAGGAGGATTTCTTGAGCCCAGGAGTTCAAGACCAGCCTGGGCAACATAGCAAGAACCCTATCTCAAAAAAATACAGTTTGACACTGCCACACTCACTTGCTTTGTACTTCAGCCATTCACATATCACACATGTGTATTAAAGAATTTGGGCTGGGCACGGTGGCTCACACCTGTAATCCCAGCACTTTGGGAGGCCGAAACAGGCAGATCACCTGAGTTCAGGAGTTCGAGACCAGCCTGGTCAACATGGCGAAACCCCATCTCTACTAAGAATACAAAAATTAACCAGGCGTTGTGGTGCATGCCTGTAGTCCCAGCTACTTGGGAGGCTGAGGCAGAAGAATGGCTTGAACCCGGGAGGCAGAGGTTGCATTGAGCCAAGATCCGTGCCAGTGCACTCCAGCCTGGGCAGCAGAGCAAGACTCCATTTCAAAAAAAAGAAAAAGAAAAAAGAAAGAAAGAATTTGTTTGTGACTGGGGTATCTTCAGTTCATATACTGTCACCTTAATGTGGCTAATTGCAGTACTCATGAAATTGCTAAGTAGACTGATTATTATATTATCTAGTTTTAACTAAATTGACCCTTACCAAATGGACAAGTAGTTAAAAAATATGCACGTGTCTGAAAGATTCTATGAGAAACTGCATATGAAGATAATACTAAGATGGGCCCGGGTAAGCATGAAGCAAATGGAAGAAACAATATTCCCCCAGCCACCAGTGTAACCTCTTCAGTCACAAAACAATGCCCAGTGTGATCAAATTGGACACATTCAATGTTGAGCACAAAAATATTTTTGTATTTTAAAAGAATACAGTAAAAATAAAAACAATGTTATATTAATACTTGTTTCATCTTCTCTGTTTAAATTTTTATTTACTGCATATTTTAAGATGTTTGTAATATATTAGTACAATAGTCCATGCTTGTCCTTTATATTCTGAGGATGTATACACATATTTTGAGGATAGGTATTCAAATTTCTTTTATGGATAGGGGTACACCATCAAGATAGTTTGTAGACCATTGCTCTAGAGGATAGAGCTTTTGGAGGGAGGCAACAAATTCCAAAGGAAAGGTTTGGTATGGAAAAACATTTAAAAGCTCATTGAGAGAAGGGCGTATCAGGGAATCCTAGTGTAGGTCACAGGACTTGCTACACTGAGTTGCACATTTGTCCAAATCTGGCATTGCCAGGAAGCTAAGTCTTACACTAATCTTCCTGTAGTACTTTTATCCTATAATAGGGTCCGTGACATATTAGATAAAGAAAATAAACCATGAGGGTCTCAGTGAGTTCTTTAAAATTTTACACTTCTGCTTTGTTTTTAATGCTTAGAAAAAGAACTACTTGAAAAGTTATTTTAAAAATGAGTATTTTATCTTTAACCAAAAGCCATGAAGTATCTCAGAAATATATTTCAACATTAACATATCAAATAATCAATTTTTACAAGAAGTGCATTTAATTAGCAACTTAGCTATAGCTAGCATACAATGAGTTAATCTAATAATCAGTGACTCGCCTTTCTGGACAGAGTAATCTTAAATTCAGCTATTCTTTTATCAATTTAAAAAATGTAATAATAGCATTTTGTAGCAAATGGCTAGAAAATTTCAGCTACAAAATACTTCATTCTATGAAGCCTGATTATTTTATGGCTTAGAAGATGTTCATAACTTCTGTTCCAACATAATACAGAAGCATCCTTCCGAATGTTATCTTTAAGATCACAGAAGTTAAGAGATTTAAATTTCAAAGTGAGTATTATCCACTTTCTGTTCTTTTTTAGCCTACTTCCAGGCAAGCCCTCTGATGCCCTCGTCATTTGTTTAAAGTTTCTCTTTCTTCCAGACTACTTTGGGAATCAATTCCAGATCACAGAGGAGAGAAAATCTCATTCCTTTTTTCCACCCCAAGCTCACCTTCCTACACAAGATTTCTATCTACATTAAATAGATTCGCTAACCCGGGATAGTAACCTACCCATAGCAATGGCTTCTGTGAAGCTCAGCAGAGCATAGAGAAGTCCCACAATGCTTGATTAAAGTCATCAGGAAAACCTGAGGTAATTCTAAAAAATCCCACTCTGTGGTACAAAATGGCCCTAGAAGCCAATCTTCTGACTACTTGTCATTTTATTTCATTTCATTTTTTCTTTTCTTTTTTTCTTTCTTTTTTTTTTTTTTTTTTTTTTGATTCAGTGTCTCACTCTGTTGCCCAGGCTGGAGTGTAGTGGTGTCATCTTGGCTCACTGCAGCCTTGATTTCCTGGGCACAAGCAATCTTCCCACATCAGTCTCCTGAGTAGCTGGGCTATGGCGAGTGCTAGCAGCTAATTTTTTGTATTTTTTGTAGAAATGGGGTTTCACTGTGTTGCCCAGCCAGGCTGGTCTCGAACTCCTGGGCTTCAGTGATCCGCCTGCCTCGGCTTCCCAAGGTGCTGAGATTACAAGTGTGAGCCACCACCCGGCCTTGTCATTTTGTCACCATTAATACTTTCCTCTAGGTCTGGCTCCCAATGCGGAGAATCAGGGGAATTTGAACAAGGCTTTCTTGGAGAGTTGTTTCATTCTGTGTGCTGGAATAAAAACAGAAATTATTTTCCTGCCAGGAATGCACTAAAGCTCCTTCCACTGTATCCTCCAGGAGGTTCATATTAGTATTTGCTTTAGGGATAATGTTTTGGATTGTACCACAGAGCAAAGTATTTGGTCAGATAATCTAATGGGACTAATAACAGCCGACCTGAACATTGACAATTCCTGCACATTATCCCATTCCATCCTCACAGATCAGAGAAACCCAATTAGGTAGTATTTCCCCACTTCATAGACCAGGGAAGGAAATTTCTGAGAGGTTAATTGATGTGCTGAAGGGTACATAAAGTGCCCGGCTCAGTCCCATGTCTGGCTCTAGATTCCTTTTTAGTTCTTCTGTATTATGTTGTCTCTTCTAAATGGATTATTAGGTTGGTAATGTTATTCTTAGTCATTCTGCCCAACTAATGAATAACAGATTATACATTTAAGATGCTAAAATGTATCATAATTTTATTATAACTGAAAATGTTCAGAAATTTTTTTAAATAATAATTATGGGGAAAAGAAAGCTTTTCCTTATATATGGTTTCCTCAGTATTTTTTTCGTTAGGCGTTTTTCCCATTTGGCTGTGGCAATCCTTGAGATTGATTCTCACTGTCAAAGTCATAACCCTCTTTCTTTCACCCAGCGGTAACCATGGAAACATTTGTATAACATGTCCTGCTTCTTTTAATATGATTATTCATGAGTTGCCATAAAAATATGAAGTGTATTTATTTGCATATTTAATTGTCAAAATAGCACAAGTATTTGCTTTTACAATACCTACTCGTAGCTCTGTGGTCATGCATACACAAAGTACCAACCATTCTTAAATCTTAGGATTAAGAAGTGACATGTTGCAAATTTAGAGCACCTTGCTCTTCACCGGTTGTATAGCTAAAGAGTTTTAGTCAGTTTAGAAGTACCATGGGTGGAGCCGGGTACGGTGTCTCACACCTGTAATCCCAGCACTTTGGGAGGCTGAGGCGGGTGGATTGCCTGAGGTCAGGAGTTTCAGAGCAGCCTGGCCAACATAGTGAAATCCTGTCTCTACTAAAAATACAAAAGAATTAGCTGGGCATGGTGGTGGGCGCCTGTAATCCCAGCTACTAGGGAGGCTGAGGCAGGAGAATCACTTGAACCTGAGCGGTAGAGGTTACAGTGAGCCGAGATCGCGCCATTGCACTCCAGGTGGCAGTGAGCCAAGATTGCACCATTGCACTCCAGCTTGGGCAACAAGAGTGAAACTCTGTCTCAAAAAAACGAAACAACAACAACAAAAAAAAAAACAAGAAGTACCATGGGTCAAATTAGGGTTCCTGTCCCATTTTTCTGCATACATTTAAAGTCTAATGTGATATAGTAAGTACTTTCTCCTTTGGAGATCAGCTATAATCTCAGAACTTAATATTTCACTTGTATAGAAGTTACTCTTAAATCAGATTCTATGACCCAGACAGCCATCCAGAATTTTAGTTCCTCATCTCTAGCTTCTTCATTAAAATATCCAACTGGATGTCCCACTACCCCTTCCAATTCAATTTGTCTAAAACTAAACTTGTTATCTTTCCTTCAGAGTTCAAGTCCTTTCAGAAATCTCTTAATTCAATCTCCAATCCCATCATTCTCTTAGTTACTCAGGCTTAAACTTTTGTTATCCTATAGCATTTTCTTTCTCTCTTCTTACACGTCCTATATCCTATAAATTATTCTTAGCTTATACTAGCCTTTCTATTTCCACTGCCACCCTCATTACATTATGCTGAGACTACCCTACAGTGCTGTAACCAGTCTCCTTCCCCAGCTCTCGTCTCTTTCTATCTGCCTTCCAATCTACTCCAAGGTTGAACTGTCTAACTCAACATTTTGCATATGACCCTCACCTCCTCACAACAAACATTTCTTCTAAATTAAATTGGCATATAACACCATTCAAAAGTTATTTCTTTCAGTTTCAAAACCGTCACTCCAGTATATACATTACTTCGCAACGTGATGTGAGGTGAACCACATTTCTTGCCCACACGCTGTTCTCATTTCTGTTCTAGTTCCTCACTTACGACTTGTACATTGAAAGCACCTAGATTTCTGTTGTTATTCTGGATGAGTAATGGCAGGACAACCCTAAATCCCACGTATTTATGTGGCTCTTTTAAGGAAAAGAAATATGCAAAAATAATCTAAAGGAAGAAAAATATAAATATTCTAAACATTAGTCTTATATCTGTGTTACATTGCCATTATATCAGTTTTGCTTGAAATAAGAATGTAAAGATTAGATATTAGTTTTAATTTATGACATTCGGCAATTGTAAACAATTTATTTGTGTTACTTTATTCTTTTAGAATCTGTGTAGTTTTCCAAAATTAAAATTAAAATTCCATTTCTAGCCACAGAGGATTCTTCTTAGTTATATTGGAGTCAACAATCATTTTTAAAATTTTAATTTGAAAATTAAGGACAGATCCAACTAGGATTGTGAGTCCAGCAGACATACTGTGTGAGCACACAGCTGTGGCATATCTGTGGAATGGATAATGGTGGCATATTTTGGCACTTGTGGAACTTATTCCCATCATTTTAAACAATGATTGGTAGGTTTATTTCAACAGATTTATTTTCCCTTCAGCTATTACAAGAATAAAGCAGAGACCTAAGGTCTGGCATATGAATCTTATAAATGAGGGGTTTTTAACTAGGAGCAACTCTGAAAGCTTCTTACATTCTTGGGACAGTCTGCAGTCATAGATTGAATGACAAAAGCCTCATATCTTGGCTGGGCACGGTGGCTCACACCTGTAATCCCTCACTTTGGGAGGCTGCGGTGGGCAGATCACCTGAGGTCAGGAGTTCAAGACCATCCTGGCCAACATGGCGAAATCCCGTCTGTACTAAAAATGTAAAAATTAGCCGGGCATGGTGGTATGTGCCTGTAATCCCAGCTACTTGAGAGGCCAAGGCAGGAGAATCACCTGAACCTGAGAGGTGAAAGTTGCAGCAGGCTGAGATCACGCCACAGCACTCCAGCCTGGGCGATAGAGTGAGACTCCGTCAAAAAAAAGAAAAGAAAGAAAAAAAAAAAAACAGAAAAGAAAGAAAAGCTCCATGTCTCTTCATTGACCAAATACAATCTCTTAACTAGCACAGCATTGATGCATTTCAGCCATCTCACAAAACTTCCCTTTTATCATTCCGAAATCGTTTTCTCTTTCCCAAGAGACTGATAGACAAAGCAGCTTTGTATATTCATGTCCCGGTTCTTGTGCATTATTAGGAAACAGGTAGGAAAGCTACCCTCATACAGAAGCTATGTAAATATTATTTGTGGAAGAGGAAAACCATGTATGGGTGCTAAGAAGATAAGATAGTTCTACTTGATGTTTCTTAAACCTACATTATAATGAAAACTCAGGTAAATGAATTTGTATTGACTACTGAAAATGAAACAGGAGTATACTTGAATAAGTATTGAATTTTTTTTTCAGGTCATTTACCTTAAGACTCACAAAGAACATGTTAGCTAATATAATTCATCGCCAAACCATGATGTAAATGGAGCTAAGGTCAGAATTAGATTCTTTAGGGACCTGAAGAAAAAACATGGCTATGACCCTAAAACCAATCTGCTCTTTTCTGATACAAATTAAATGGTGGGAAAAAAAACTGATACTAAAAACAAACACATAAACAAAAAACCCTTTAACTATCCAACCACATATGCAACAGCTTTCTATAAAATAAAACAGAATGGAAAAAAAAGGCTCAAAATCATGAACTGAACCAATGAAACATACGGGTTGGTTCAGCATTGCAACCAGATGTTATCTCAATAAAAACAAACACTATTAGCTCTTTGATGATCAATAATAGTGAATACTGTTATCACACTTCAAATATGACTCTTTAGACTGAGTTACTAATATATACAATCAACCTGCATTTTTCCTCTTTTTCTAGATTTGACAGGAAAAGGGGTGTAGCATGGAGCAAGATTAAAAGTGTAGGAGAACCTCAGATTTACATTCTAGTTCCAGCCCTGCCCTTTCTTAGTTGCGTGACCTTGAGCAAATCAGCTAACCTCTCTGAATCCTATCCCTTCACTTGAAAGTGTGTAAAAATGGGAGGGGGGAGCAAGATGGCCGAATAGGAGCAGCTCCAGTCTCCAATTCCCACCGCGAGCAACACAGAAGACCGGTGATTTCTGCATTTTCAACTGAGGTAGTGGGTTAATCTCACTAGGGAGTGCCGGACAATCGGTGCTGGTCAGCTGCTGCAGCCCGACCAGCGGGAGCTGAAGCAGGGCGAGGCATCGCCTCACCTGGGAAGCGCAAGGGGAAAGGGAATCCCTTTTCCTAGCCAGGGGAACTGAGACACACAACACCTGGAAAATCGGGTAACTCCCACCCCAATACTGTGCTTTAAGCAAACAGGCACACCAGGAGATTATATCCCACACCTGGCCGGGAGGGTGCCACGCCCACGGAGCCTCCCTCATTGCTAGCACAGCAGTCTGCAATCTCGTGGCAAGGCAGCAGCGAGGCTGGGGGAGGGGCGCCCGCCATTGCTGAGGCTTAAGTAGGTAAACAAAGCCTCTGGGAAGCTCGAACTGGGTGGAGCTCACAGCAGCTCAAGGAAACCTGCCTGTCTCTGTAGACTCCACCTCTGGGGACAGGGCACAGTAAACAACAACAAAAGCCAAAAGCAGCAGAAACCTCTGCAGAGGCAAACGACTCTGTCTGACAGCTTTGAAGAGAGCAGTGGATCTCCCAACATGGAGGTTGAGAGCTGAGAAGGGACAGACTGCCTGCTCAAGTGGGTCCCTGACCCCTGAGTAGCCTAACTGGGAGACATCCCCCACTAGGGGCAGTCTGACACCCCACACCTCACAGGGTGGAGTACACCCCTGAGAGGAAGACTCCAAAGCAAGAATCAGACAGGTACACTCGCTGTTCCGCAATATTCTATCTTCTGCAGCCTCTGCTGCTGACACCCAGGCAAACAGGGTCTGGAGTGGACCTCAAGCAATCTCCAACAGACCTACAGCTGAGGGTCCTGACTGTTAGAAGGAAAACTATCAAACAGGAAGGACACCTACACCAAAACCCCATCAGTACATCACCATCATCATCAAAGACCAGAGGCAGATAAAACCACAAAGATGGGGAAAAAGCAGGGCAGAAAAGC